>NC_089491.1:34731564-35040464 GCF_036850765.1 Saccopteryx bilineata
GCCCCACACACGGATCCCAATCCAGAGCAACAGAGATGGGAAGAGGAGCCTGCATAGCATCTGGTGGTGAAAATCAGTGGGGACTCAGTCTGTGTGGGAGAGAAGGGAGTCTAGTCTACTAGAGACCCAGGCACCAGAAGGTCTAGCATTCCTATTTGAACAGCACCAGCCTGGGAAGTGCATTGCCCGGTCCTCCAACTACTGGCTCCCCACTCTGCCATGCTCCTGCTGGTCCTGCCAAGGGGTCTGCTGGCTGTACCCAGCAGGGACCTCTGAAGTGCTCTTTTTCTGGAGAAGCTGTTGGAGGAGACTCGGAGAGAGACGGACTGTATCGCTTTAGAAAGAGGCCCATTCTCCCCCACCTCGAGCCACAGCTGGCACTTGCCTGACGTGTTGAATCACTTGGCCTGCCCTACCACTCTGTGGCCCTGCCCTGCTAAGTACAGCCCCGCCGAGGGATCAGAGTACCACACAGAGCTGGGACTTACAGCTGGCTCCCAGGGAAGCTTTTTGTGGAGGAATCAGACAAGTGGGTGCTGGGTTCTGTGAGTACATCACAGGGGCTGGGGGGACTGTTATCTCCCCTGCAAATTGAGCCTGTGCTAGCCTGGAAAGGGGAAGAAGTGCCCAACCCCCTCCTACAGGTTTGTTGGTACCACCCCCAATGAGAGACTGTCTGGATCTGCCCCAAGTCCCAGTGGCCCCACTCCTGGCATAACTAGAACTGGAGATTCTGGCCGAGACAGAGGTTCAGCTCTTGAGTAAGGACCACTTTCCCCGCACTGAGTGCCTGACGACTTGGCTCCCAAGTAGGGAACACACTAGTTGTATCCTCCTGACCCTGGCTGCCCTGCCCTGCTGAGCTCACAACCTGTGGAAGGGTCTGTGGGTCATGGCCAACTGGGTCCACTCTGTAGTCTGTCTTTGGAAGGCTCTGGAGGAATACCAGGCAACCTCAGAGGGAGCCGGAATAGCCAAGAGGTATAGGTGGACCTCAGGGAGCCTCAGACCTTTCACAGATCTGCCTCAATTCTAAGCCAGAGGAAGCTGACCCTTACACAGACTGGCCCCGCCCAAGCATACCCAGGCCCAGCAGACACAGCCAAACAGTGAATAGCATGGTAGCTCCAGGCAGGTAGCCCAAGGCCCGTTATACACAATGTCTGACTGTATATCTGAACTCCACCCAAGTGGACCCAGAAACAACACAACCAGTGGTGGGCTTCAGACCACACCAAAACTTGACCCAAATGGCCACACAAGTGGCACACCCAAAAGGGATTCCAGCAGGTACCAGACCCTACTGGGAACAACTCTACCTAGTGGGACAGCCCCTGCACAGCAACTCATACACACTGACTAAGGTTTATCCTTACAGCCAGCCAGCCTGAAGGGTTAACTCCACCCACGAAAGGTCCAACAGCATTCAAGACTCAACTATAATAGGAGGATGCACACAGCCACAAGAAATATTCCTTGGAGCCCAGAGCTCAGGTGATCTGGAAGACTGTGCCACTGAGCCCAACAAGACACCTACACCATAAAGCCATCAAAACAAGTTTGGGAGTCATAGCAGATCTACCTAATACACAGACACAAAATGGGGAGACAAAGAAACATGCCTTAATGAAAACATGAGGAATCCCCAGAAAAAGAAATGACATGGAAGCAACCAAAAAATGAGAAGCAGAGTTTAAAACTATGATTGCAAGGATGCTCAAGGACCTTAGAGGAAGAAAGAATGATCTCAGAGAGAGCTTAAACGAAGAGATAGTAAGCATTAAAAAGGACATTGGAACCATAAAAAAAGAATGAGGCATAAATGTAGAATACAATATCTGAAATGAAGAATACATCAGAGACCCTGGCCAGATGGCTCAGTGGAAACGGTGTCAGCGGTATATGTACATCCTAGGTTCGATTCCCAGTTAGGGCACACAAGAGAAGTGACCGTCTGCTTCTCTGCCTCTCCCTCTGCCCCTTCTCTCTCTCTTCCTCTCTCTCACAGCCAGTGGCTCAGTTGATTCGAGCATTAGCCCCAGATGGGCGTTGCCAGGTGGATCCTGGTCAAGGCACATGCAGAGGTCTGTCTCACTATCTCTCCTCCTCTCACAAATAAACAAAATGAAACAAAAGACTGCATTAGAAGGAATCAACAGTAGGTTAGAAGCAGAAGATCAAATCCGCAATTTAGAGGACAAGATAACAATAAGCACCCAAGTAATGCATCAAAAAGACAAGAGAATGAAAGAATGCATCTTGAAGATGTTTCATACTACGTAAACACCAGGAATAACAGAGCCATAACCAGATGCCTAAACTCATTCAAAAAGCATCTGTCACATTTAATTAGACTGAGCTGCTGAAAGCAAGTGTGCTATATGCACAAATATCAACATCAATAATATATATAGCCCAATTTCAAAACAATCCTTTGGTAGAAATGCTAAATAATTAATTAATCTGTTATCTATAATTCACTGAATGCAACAAAAGACATTCTAAGTAGCGAGTCTTGTCAGTGAGGGTGACCAGAAAGCTTAAGGTCTTTAGAAAGACCCAGATGGGGTTTAATAAAAAATTAGGACAGCTGAGTGGCAAAGGCCTTGAAAACCAGGCTTTAAGGGTGCATGGTAGACAAGGAAGTGCAGGTTGCTAGGTTGGGGGGTTCAAACTGCTGTAATATGGTGGGCTGGGCCTGTGATGGGAGGGGTGGCACTTTGACATTACTGTGCCCTGGTATCCAGAGAGCAGATGCATGTGACGGCACCTTGCACAGATTTAAGAGAAGGGGGACCATGCTACACAGAGAAAGAAAATGAGGGAAAATATTTGGAGTCACATTAAATAGTTGATTATGGTCATCTCTGTTGGATGGGATTAAGAGAACATTAACTTCCTATACTCTATAATTCAAAGGTGACTTTTTAAAAATCATGTTTAAAATTTAAGAAACAACAGCAATTAGAGATGGCTAGAAATAGAGAAAAGTCTATCAACTGAGAGGGACAGAAAGTTAAGATAAAAAGATAGTTGTCAGTTTTCAAACAAGGTTCATTTTTTTTTTTTTTTTTTTTGTATTTTTCTAAAGCTGGAAACGGGAAGAGACAGTCAGACTCCTGCATGCGCCCGACTGGGATCCACCCAGCACGCCCACCAGGGGCGATGCTCTGCCCACCAGGGGGTGATGCTCTGCCCCTCCGGGGCGACCAGAGCCACTCCAGCGCCTGGGGCAGAGGCCAAGGAGCCATCCCCAGCGCCCGGGCCATCTTTGTTCCAATGGAGCCTTGGCTGCGGGAGGGGAAGAGAGAGACAGAGAGGAAGGAGGGGGGTGGTGGAGAAGCAAATGGGCGCCTCTCCTATGTGCCCTGGCCGGGAATCGAACCCGGGTCCCCCGCACACCAGGCCGACGCTCCACCGCTGAGCCAACCGGCCAGGGCTAGGTTCATTTTTTTAAGTGAAATATGAAGTCTACAGCAACATTTACAAAAGTTTATACTATAAAAAAACTATTTCAGCCTGACCAGGCGGTGGCTCAGTGGATACAGTGTCAGATTGGGATACAGAAAGAACCAGGTTCAAGAACCCAAGGTCCCCAGCTTGAGTGCGGGCTCATCTGGCTTGAGCAAAAAAGCTCACCAGCTTGGACCCGAAGTCTCTGGCTAGAGCAAGGGGTTACTTGGTCTGTTGAAGGCCCACGGTCAAGGCACATATGAGAAAGCAATCAATGAACAACTAAGGAACCGCAATGAAGAACTGATGTTTCTCATCTCTCTCCCTTCCTGTCTGTCTGTCCCTATCTATCACTCTCTCTGACTCTCTCTCTCTGTCCCTGTAAAAAAAAAAAAAAGAAAGAAAAAGAAAAAAAAGAAAAAAAACTATTTCAAAAACTACTGAGATTGTAAAAAGAAAACTGGTCAATTGCAATATCATGATTATATGTGTGTATATAGATTTATAATTACACTAAGCCTATAATGTTTTTGTATGGTAATTATATATATGTATTTCCTTTTTTAAAATTAATTTTAATGGATGACATTAATAAATCAGGATACATATGTTCAGAGAAAACATCTCCAGGTTATTCTGACATTTGATTATGTTGCATACCCATCACCCAAAGTCAAATTGTCTTCCGTCACCTTCTATCTGGTTTTCTTTGTGCCCTTCCCCTCCCCCCTCTTTCTCCCCCGTTCCCGGTAATCACCACACTCTTGTCCATGTCTCTTAGTCTTGTTTTTGTGTCCCACCTATGTATGGAATCATGCAGTTCTTAGTTTTTTCTGATTTACTTATTTCATTGCATATAATGTTATCAAGATCCATCCATGTTGTTGTAAATGATCCAATGTCATCATTTCTTATGGCTGAGTAGTATTCCATAGTATATATGTACCACATCTTCTTTATCCAGTCATCTATTGAAGGGCTTTTTGGTTGTTTCCATGTCTTGGCCACTGTGAACAATGCTGCAATGAACATGGGGCTGCATGTGTCTTTACGTACCAGTGTTTTTGAGTATTGGGCTTATACCCAGTAGAGGGATTGCTGTGTCATATGGTAGTTCTATTTTTAGTTTTTTGAGGAACCACCATACTTTCTTCCATAATGGTTGTACTACTTTACATTCCCACCAACAGTAGATGAGGGTTCCTTTTTCTTCACAGCCTCTCCAACACTTAGTATTACTTGTCTTGTTGATAACAGCTAATCTAATAGGTGTGAGGTGGTATCTCATTGTAGTTTTGATTTGCATTTCTCTAATAGCTAATGAAGATGAGCATCTTTTCATATATCTGTTGGCCATTTGTATTTCTTCCTGGGAGAAGTGTCTGTTCATGTCCTCTTCCCATTTTTTTATTGGATTGTTTGCTTGTTTGTTGTTGAGTTTTATGATTTCTTTGTATATTTTGGATATTAGGCCCTTATCTGAGCTGTTGCTTGAAAATATCATTTCCCATTTAGTTGGCTGTTTATTTTGTTGTCAGTTTCTCTTGCTGAGCAAAAACTTCTTAGTTTGATGTGGTCCCATTCATTTATCTGTACCTTCACTTCCCTTGCCTTTGGAGTCAAATTCATAAATTACTCTTTATAACCAAGGTCCATGAGTTTAGTACCTATGTTTTCTTCTATGTACTTTATTGTTTCAGGTCTTATAGTTAGGTCTTTGATCCATTTTGAATTAATTTTAGTACAAGGGGACAAACTGTAGTCGAGTTTCATTCTTTTGCAGGTAGCTTTCCAGTTTTCCCAGCACCATTTGTTGAAGAGGCTTTCTTTTCTCCATTGTGTGTTGTTGGCTCCTTTATCGAAAATTATTCAATATTTGACCATATATATGTGGTTTTATTTCTGGGCTTTCTATTGTTCCACTGGTCTGAGTGTCTATTTTTCTGCCAATACCATGCTGTTTTGATTGTCGTGGCTCCATAATATAATTTGAAGTCAGGTATTGTAATGCCCCTAGCTTTGTTTTTTTTCCTTAGGATTGCTTTGGCTATTTGGAGTTTTTTATAGTTCCATATAAATCTGATGATTTTTTGTTCCATTTCTTTAAAAAATGTCATTGGAATTTTGATGGGAATTGCATTGAATTTGTATATTGCTTTGGGTAATGTGGTCATTTTGATTACATATATGTATTTCTAATTAAGTTTCAGGTATTGAGAGGGTTGGTTGAAGACTGTAAGAGACAAAAGATCCTAGCCCCAGCTTTGCCACTAAGCTGCTGTGAGATCTCCAGTAAGTAAGTCCTTTTCCTTTCAGGACTAGACTTCACCATCTATAAACTGATAAGTTGCAATGCACAAAATCCTGGGGGGAAATAGCTCCCTCAAGGCTATCGCTGTACACAGTTTGAGCCTCAGGGATGCTCAGAATTACAGGTAGAAAATGAACAGAGCTGGGAAATGACACAGAACCAGAACAGCCAGAAGTTTTAAGGTTGCCTACAACTCAATATGCAGAAAAACAAAAAGATACTTGTACACCAATGGTCCTAACAGCATTATTCACAATATCCAAAAGGTGGAAACATCTAAAATGTACATTGATGGATGGATGAACAAAATGTGGTATATGTACAATGGAATATTACTCAGCTTAAAAAGGAATGAAATGCTGACACAAGCTATAACATGGATAAACCTTGAAGATATTACACTAAGTGAAAGAAGATGACACAAAAGAAAAAGTATTGTATGATTCCACTTATATGAAGCACATAGAGAAGTCAAATTTATAAACAGAAAGAATGATGGCTACCTGTCAGTTGCCCTGGGAGGGGGGGAATGGGCAGTTAAGTGTTAAATGAGTGTAGCGTCAATTTGGGAAGATGAAACAGTTCTGGAGATGGATGGTGGTGATGGCAGCACAACAATGTGAAAGCATGTAATACGACTGAACTATATACCTAAAAATGGTTAAAATTTATTTTACCACACACATATAAGACAACGCACTAAGAAAGGATATGAGCCAGCAACTCACAGAAGAGGGACCTCTAATGGCCAAAACATTTGGGTAAAGAAAATGTATGTATATAATTGTGAGGACTTATATTTTATAATGGGTGAAATTAAGATTGGTTTGAAGAAAATTTAATTTATAATACCCTTTTTAGAATGCATTTACTTCTGCCTGACCAGGTGGTGGTGTAGTAGATGGAGCATCAACCTAGAACACTGAGGACTGAGATTCAAAGCCCCAAGGTTGCCAGGTTGAGTGTGGGCTCATCTGGCTTCAACGCAGGCTCTTTCGGCTTGAGCACAAGGTTGCTGGCGCTGGCTTGAGCCCAAGGTCGCTGGCTTGAGCAAGGGGTCACTCGCTCAGCTATAGCCCCTCAGTCAAGGCACGTATGAGAAAGCAATCAATGAACAACCAAAATGCTGCAACTACAAGTTGATGCTTCTCATCTCTCTCTCCCTTCCTATCTGTCTCTCTCTCAAAAAAAAGAAAGAATGCATCTACTTCCTTAGTTGCAAGGTTGGTTCTAATCTAATTCTATAACAGCAAGATTGTCAAAGGACACTCAAATTATGAAGCATTGAGGCATATCAGCATTGGTTAGAATTTTGGTTGTAAAAGGGCTACTCTTCCCTGCAACAAAGGTCCTAAGAAAAGCCAGCCCTGGCCAGTTGGCTCAGTGGTAGAGTGTCGGCCTGGTATGCAGGAGTCCCAGGATCGATTCCCGGCCAGGGCACACAGGAGAAGCGCCCAACTGCTTCTCTACCCCTCCCCCTCCCCTTCCTCTCTGTCTCTCTCTTCCCCTCCCGCAGCCAAGGCTCCATTGGAGCAAAGTTGGCCCAGGCACTGAGGATGACTCCATGGCCTCTGCCTCAGGCACTAGAATGGCCCTGGTTGCAACAGAGCAACGCCTCATATGGGCAGAGCATTGCCCCCTGGTGGGCATGCTGGGTGGATCCCGGTCGGGCGCATGCGGGAGTCTGTCTGACTGCCTCCCCGTTTCCAACTTCAGAAAAATACAAAAAAAAAAAAAAGAGAGAGAGAGAAAAGCCATTTTGCAGTAGCTATAAGACAATGGCCCTCCCTCTGCTCACCAAGATGACCCGCAGGTTGACATCCTCGGGCAGGAGTGGGTATGCACTGGTGCACTGGAGGAAGCAGAAGTTGGGGTTGAGGGGCTTCACAATCTCATAGACTTGCTTCATGGTTTCCATAGACTGCATCCCACTGGAGATCACCATCGGGCGGCCTGAGTGACCCAATACCAACACCATCGTCACTTTGTTTTTAGTGGTTCTGAGTCTCCCTCAAGCACACCCCTATTGTTGGTCTCCTCAGTCAACCGAACTTTACAAACAAACATCTCTCAAATATATACTCTGCCAGCCACTGCAGAGGGACAGAGGTGAGCTTGGTGGGTTCCTGCCCTTGATCATAGAAAATGCAAACTCCTCTCATCCCCCAACATTATAGTTTAAAAAAGTGAACGAATTAAGGAGTTAGACGAATTTTACTCTCAGAGAAAGATGAGCATCTCACTGGATTAAGAGGTAGCACTGTGTGGTAGGGTAAACACTGACCCTAGGTTCAAGAAAATGAGTGTGAGGCCCACAGCAGCTACTCACTAGCTATGTGGTCTCAGATGCCTAGTCTAGGTATAAAGCATCATGATCACATGACCTACTTCAGTCCCAGGGTTGCTGTGACAATCAAATGAGATCACTCACATTGTAAAACCTCCTTACGAACTGTAACATGCATATATTAGATATTAAAAAGAGAAAGAGAAACATATATTAGATATCATATACCTACAGAATATTTCTCGAAGTCAGAGCTTCCTCTAAGAAGTTTAATATAATAGTGTCATATCCTCATTTTTGTATAATTTCTTATGAATTAAAAATAATTTTTAGTTACATCCTTATAACAACTATGACATCCTTAATTTCTTCCCCTTTCAAGACAGCAAATGAAAAGGTGGAAGTATGTGCAGATTAAAATGAGTTTTCTAAAGTCTGATTTCGTGAGGCTCCTTTAGCTGCCACTAAAGGAGTAAAATTGTGGTTTGCATTTCCTCAGGTTTAGGATAAAAATTAAATACTCACATGGATAAAGCATCGACCTGGAAATGCTGAGGTCGCCGGTTCGAAACCGTGGGCTTGCCTGGTCAAGGCACATATGGAAGTTGATGCTTCCTGCTCCTCCCCCTTCTCTCTCTCTCTCTCTCTCTCTCTCTCTCTCTCCCCCTCTCTCTCTCCTTTCTAAAATAAATAAATAAAATAAAAATTAAATTAAAAAAAATTAAATACTCACCTTTTTTGGCTGTCTTTTCCAGATAAGGAAAATTGTTAGTGTCCCCAGATCCAACTTTGAAAAATGGAACATTCAGTTCATGCAGAAACTCAACTGCCACCTACAAAAGTCAAAGAAGGAGCTCTTTTTCACCATTTTTCAAAAGCACTGCCCCCAAGACAGGCGAGGAGCCACAGAGAAACAGAAAAACCCCCTTTTACCAGCAAGAGGGACTCTCAACAACTTGAAAGCAGGCAGAGATTTGCTATCAGTCATTTCATTCAACTTCAAACATTCTTTCATTCATAGCCCCCGTACATTTGTCCAGCAAACATCGCATGCTGGCCTGGCTGAGTACAGAATCTGGAAAAGAATCAGACCCCCAGCCAGGTCTTCTTCCCCAGGGGCACAGGGCCCAGGGAACAATTCAAAGGGTTATGACCTAATCTTGACCCAGAAAACCAGGCAGTGAGAAAATGAATGTCTCTCAAAGGCCTTACCCTTTACACAGGACCAAGAAGCTGGGAAAAGAGGCGATTTCAACCCTTGCCAATAGTGGAAAAAACGGAGCATTTGTTGGCCCAACCCTGACACAGTGATCCACAGCTGGCAGGGCCTATCAAACCCAAGCCCTTTCAGACCTCAAACTGTGCTGCCCACAAGGACAACCTCAGTTGCTTTTTTTTTTGGACACATGCTTGAAATCACCTATTTAGGGCCCTTCGCCATCCTCATCTGGTTTCATAAATAAGACTCAGGAGACTGGCCAGTGTAGCAAACGCCTGGAGAATGAATCAGAAGACCACAAGTTTTAAGAGTAAAATCTCAGTATGCTGTCAAATTAAAATAATCCCCAAACTACCTTTTATTACTATTTTTTACAAATTGAAGTTGAAAGTCAGAAGTGCGGGAAATCAATGTCTTGGAATGTTTTCAAATAACTAAGTTCTGTCTCCCCAAATACTGCCTGAGTTTCAGAAGTAAGTTTGGAAGACTTGGAGAACTAGGCCAGTGCTTTTCTCATGCTCTAACTTGGGTACACAAATCTGCCAGGGATCTTAATAAAATGAAAAGCAAACTCTTGACTGTCCGTCTAGGGTGGGGTCTGAGAGTGCATTTCTAATTTCCTGGGTAATGCCAAAGCAGGTGAATCATACCCTGAGTAGCAAGGAGCTAGTTCATCATGCCTGGAAATCTGAAGGGCACAGGGGTGGTGGGAACAATATGAAAAGGTCATTTTTTTAAAATTTATTTTTTATTTATTCATTTTAGAGAGGAGAGGGAGAGACAGAGAGAGAGAGAGAGAGAGAGAGAAGGGGGGGAGGAGCTGGAAATATCAACTCCCATATGTGCCTTGACCAGGCAAGCCCAGGGTTTCGAACTGGCGACCTCAGCATTTCCAGGTCGACGCTTTATCCACTGTGCCACTACAGGTCAGGCCTGAAAAGGTCATTTTTGCCAGTAGGCTCTTTAATCAACCCACTGTGGCCTGAGCTTCTGTCCATCTTCCTAGAAGGTGGTGAGCTACTCCAACGACAGTGGTTGCACTCAGAGAATAACTTTTCTCATATGTACGTCTTCTAATAATGTACTGGTTATAGCTGCTGGAGAGCCACATGAGTGGCTATACAGCCAGTGAACAGTTCAAAGACAGTTTACAACGCCCTACATTCATGAGACACAGTCCAGCGCGGCCGAAGTGCCACTCACCTCCAAGTGCTAAGCGACCTTTGCTGTTCTTGTGTCCTCCTTTATTTCTTCCTTGCCTCTTTCCCTTCCATATTTTTCTAGCTCACTCTCTCCTGTTTATGTGGCTCACACTGTTAACCAGCCCTAGAATGGAACTGAAAAACATCCTTTAATGTTTACTAAACAAAGTCAAAATTTTCCACGCCTCTCACTCTATCTGGGAAATAGAGTGTTTTATATTTTCAGAGGGGAAAGCCCTATACCAAGTTTTCTTCTATCTAATGTTCAACTTGTGAGAAAGTGGCTCGTGATGAAAAGGTCCCCAAAGGACATACAAATGGATAAGCTCACTCAGGAGAGGTACAGAGCAGGTGGGGACAAGAAGGGGCCAAATGCAGAAAAAAAGACTTCACAAAGAGCTTACCTGTGAAGGTTGCAAAACTTACAATTTGTAGAGAGAGAGAAAAAAAAGGACAAATTCCATAATGGGATAGGCGTGCCGCATTTTGCAGGCCTCCTGGGGAACCATCCCCACCTAGTGGCTATTTAGAAAACTGCTATTTTGGATTGTCTCTGTAAAGGGTGCCAACTTCCATCCCTGTGCCCTGGCCTCCTCAGGCTGCATAAATGCCAGTGGCTCCTTCTTTCTGTGGACTCCTTGGCTTCCCCTAACCCTGCCCATCTGGCTGTTTGTCCCCTTTCCATCTAGGGGCACAATGTGGCCAGGCAGTCTCACAACTTCTCCCTCCCACCTGCAGCAAAATGCCTTTTGGAGTCCCCTGGACAGAACTTAGCCAGTGTGACCGTCCCTGGGCATCCAACTGGGTTAAATACCAGAAAACTGGTTCGGGTGCAATACTGCACTGCCAGAGGTCCCTCTTAAAGGGTCCTTTTATTTGGGGGAAGAGGATTTACTGATTCTAAATTAATTAATGGGGATTGACAAAGTGTGCCCAGAACCCTTTCCATATCACGTCCTGTGAGGAAGTTGGAAGCACGCGGATCTAAGGGGTAACAGAAGAGGAGCTGGGATTTTTCTAAAGCCCCTCGCACTCCCCTCAGTCTTGGGATCCTGTAGTGAAGGAAAAAGAAGCCCATGGTGATGAGCAGGAGAGCTGCCACCGTGAGGAGTAAGTGGAGAAGCATGGAACCAAAAAGGGGCGGGGCCTCCCTGTAGCCAAGTGGCCCATCAGTGTGCACCAGGACTTGGGCAGGAGGCGCCCTGCTAGCAGGGGAGGCCAAGGGAAGAAAGGGAGGAGGAAAGAGGGCACCAAAGAGGCAGGTGCTGGGAGGGAAGGGCGGCCCTGTTGGGATGGGTCATTTGTGGTGAGGGGCCGCCTCTATGGTCATGGATGCCATTGGCTTTTTTTTTGTTTTTAATTTTGAAAGAGAGAGAGAGGGAGAAAAGAGAATGAGAATCAATTCATAGATGCTTCACTTTAGTTGCTGTTCATTGATTTCTTCTCATACATTCCCTGACTGGGAGGCACAAGTCGAGTCAGTGACCCCTTGCTCAAGCCAGCAACTTTGGGCTTCAAGCCAGCAATCTCTGAGCTCAAGCCAGTGACCTTAGGATCATATTGATGAGCCTAAGTTTAAGCCAGTGACCTTAGGGTTTCGAACCTGGGACCTCAGCGAACCAGGTTGATGCTCTATCCACTGCACCACCACCTGGCCAGGCACCACTGGCTTTCTGAATAGAGAACCAAAGGCACTCTGCTTGTTTCAGGGAAGCTGCGCAAACCTCTGTGCAGCTTTTGACCAGGTGCCCTGGTAGTTTATTTGGTCTTAATAAAATTCTGCCACACCTTAACCTTTCCTTAGCACACAAAGAACACCCGAGAGCAGCACACAGAGTGGGGAAAACAGACACTCAGTGAATGTCTGCTGCCAATGAGGAAGTTAGGGTGGATGAATACCCAGAGCCATGTGCTAGGTAAACACGAAACAAGGGAGCAGCCCATTTACCAAAGGCCGGGTAGACCGGACATGCTGGTACAGCACAGGGACCTGGCCGGCAAAGCCAATTCACTCGTAAAGGCTCTTAAGAATGCATTTCCCCTCACTGTCTGTGCCCTAGTCAGTCAGGGGGCCAGCTGGGAGATCATGGCATTCCTAGGACCAAGGAGCCTCCCTGCAAAGATGGGGGGAAGCAGAAAACTCAAGGGCTGTAAGTAACAGAACAGCTATCATTCAGTGGATTCAGGTCTTGCCCTGGCCTGGCACCCACAGGCTTATCTCATTGAATCCTCACCTAGCCCTGTAGGGTGGGCATCATTGTTATCCTACTTTTACAGATGGGGCATCTTGGGCTCAAAGCAGTTACATGACGAGCCTGAGCCCACAGGGTGTCAGTGCCAGGACCTGAACTCAATGTGGCTGCAGAGTACATGTTTGACACACCAAACAGAAGCCTCTTGGGAAACCAGAGGCTGCAGGCTGAGAGGCAGCCCCCAACTGCCAACACCCAGGCTCCTCTCCATCTCCCAGCCGCTTCTGCATCTCCCCTCGAAGCCACCTGGGAGCAAACAGCCTAAAGTGACCTTTCCTAAGCAGCCTCAGAGGCAAGGAGGTGCCGTCTCCCCTACAGTCCACATCCAGGAGCTCAGGTGCCTGGAAACGGGGACCGAGCCGGTAAGTCCTCATTCCAGGTATGTCACCTTAGTGAGGTCTTCCCTGGTCCTGAAATGACTCCGGCCGTCGGAGCTGGGAGAGCCCTTGGACCCCAGCCTGTTCACACACACACAGCGGGAAGGGACTCGCCAAGCTCACACTGAGATTATCTCAGAGCAGAGCGGGACCAGAACCCAGGCGTCCCGACCCCCGGCTCAGGTTGCTTTCCTCAACTGTAGCTAATGTTTGCTGAGCGCCAGCTGGGTGCTTTATATGAATGATCATTTAATCCTTGCGACTGTACAAGGTTCAGGTACTAACCTACTTTACAGTTGAAGAAATGGAAGCCAAAGTTAAATAACCTCCACATGACATACCAGGCATGACAGACAGAACTATGTATATTCAAACTCAAAATCTGACCCTGGGTCCACGCACTTCACTACTGGACCACACAGCCACGGTGTGCACCACACAGCACAGGCCCCAAATGTTCTGGTGTTTACACTCTAGAGAGCTTTGTTTATGTAGGTTTTATCCATATTTACTGAGTTAAAATTAAAAGCAAAGCATTTTGTTTTCTTTAAAGTTTAAACTTTTTAAGATAGTAGCTTCACATGCAGCTGTAGGAAATAATGCAGAGATCCTATATACACTCCAGCCAGCCCCCCTCCCCCCCATGGTAACATCTTACTAAAATATAGTGTAATGTCACAAGCAGGAGAGTGACTCTGAGAGAGCCCTCTGATCTTATTCTGATTTCACCATTTTTACATGTTCTCATTTGAGTGTGCGTGTATTTAATTCGGTACAGTTCTACCACATGCACGGACTCATGCCACCACCACCAGTCACAACAGAGTTACGCCATCGTTACAGAGTTCCCTCACATTACTCCTTTGTAGCTGTGTCCCCCTCCCCTCCTTCCTCTCTCTAACCCCCGACATCTGTTCTAGTCCAAGTCACTTTCCACTGGGAGAAACTGGCCCAGTGGGGGTCTCCCACAGGCTTGAGGGACTCCGGATACCGGCGTGACTGGCCCCTGTTCCCAGAGACAACTTGTTTTAAAAACTATGGTACTCTTCCCACAAACTCTCACTGGGCCTCAGCTCCTTCTGGCCTCCCATTTAGTTGGGCATTTATCTGGTTATTGCTGTGGAGAGCTCTGGGTACAGGAAGCACAAATAATCCTAATGTGAGCAAGGGCTCTAAGCCAACAGCCACCAGGCTGCTTGCTATCCCTTAGGTCTGCCTACAGTAGCAAATGACAGGGTGGCAGAGGGCTCACCTCATCCATGCCGGAGGCTGTGAAGAAGATGCCAACCTCCTCGGCATACCTCTGCAGCTCCCGGTACTGGGCGTGGCTGAATTCCAGGTGGCGCTTGTGCTCCCCGTACGTCTTCCCCCAGGAATGCTTCGAAGTATACGGCCTCTCCAGGGCTTTCCGATTAAACTTGTACTCCAGCTCGCTCTTCTGAAACTTGGCACAGTCAGCCCCGCACTCCTGCAACACACAGTCGGGCTCCTTTCAGTGACCTGCCCTGGTTCTTAGAGAGAAGGGAAGCGTGGTGCAACTGCTACGACGTCATTATCTTTAAAAACAATGTCAACTGACAGAGGCGGTTAGAACTTCCAACGAAGAGGAACAGGAGAAGCAAAAAGTCTCAAAGGAAGTAAAGGTTGGGGATGGGGCTTCCCTCTCTATTTTTTCCCCTAAAATGCAAAAAAGGGGGGGCTTTTTGGGCTTTCCTTTGCATTATAATATTAAAAATAGTTAATCAGACAGTTAAGGAAGATTTTAAGTTGTGTAACTCAGCAGAAGATAGTAAAATAAGCATTGGACCAGAATTTAGGAGAAAAAAATTCAGAACCTGACCCTAATTCTTGGATAAGTCACTTCCTGTCTCTGGGCTCATTTTCTCCATCTATACAGTAACTGCTTTGGGCTAGTTCCGGACCTGTCACGGTTCTGAGGAGCCCCTTGAGCGGGAGGGAAGTAAAGGAACAACTCTGCTTTTAGCTGTCCTGCACGTGTACTTTTCTGCATGACATTTTGTTTGAAGAAGAGGTTCTGGGACAAAAAACCAAACTGGCCCTGGCTGCGTACTCAGTTGGTACTGAGTAACCTGGCATGCCAAGGTTGTGGGTTCAATCCTCAGTAAGGTTACATACAAGACCAATCAATGATGGCATGAATAAGGGGAACAACAAATCAGTGTTTCTTTCTCTCTGTCTCTCTTCCTCTGTAAAAGAAAATCAACGAGTAGTACAAAAAAAAAAAAAAAAAAAAAGGCAAACAAGACTTAGAAATGCCCCAGCCTTCCTGAACAGAAGTTATGAAAGCTGTATTGTCTGGCTATAAAAGCTACAATTCTATCACCAGTTAGCATCCAATCTCACAAAATTATTTCTAAAACCACTCAATAGAAATATTAAGGAAAACCCTCTAAAGAGTCAGCTTATTGACATTTCTGTAGACACAGAGGTATTCATTGATTTTGAAAACCTTGGCTCCAGAAATGTCTGTACTAAGAGTGCTGCTCCCACCCCTGGAAAAATAACAAGATGGAACAGTCAGGACATGATACTGGAAAGAAGTTCAGGGAATGTCAAAACTAACAGTGATGTAGGGCAACACTGTTCCCACTCTAGATGAAGATCCTAAGGCCCAGAGTGACCTGACCAAAGCTTCAGAATGAGTTTCCGGCGGAGCTGTTCGGATCACTTTCCTAAAGGCTGCAGACCCTGTGTGTGTGCCCTGGCTCAGGACTACAACCTGGATCTGACTACACCCAGGCCTCTAGCAAGCTAATGAGGAGGTCCTCACAAAGTGCTAGTTAGGCTGGCTCCCTTTTTCTCACCTCTGCATAAAGAAGTAGACTTTCACCCAAGAAGTGCAAAGGCTTATCTCTATCTGGACAAACCTCCCCTTTATAGGAAGATGATACAAGCAGAGTGGCAGAAGCCACATGCCATACAAGAGCAGTCATAGCAGAAGACAGGTTCCTCTTCTTCTCAGCTTCTCTCCTAAAAACGAGCAATTTTCTTATCTGTTTAATGCTATGATAAACTCCAGGTTCAAAAAATGTAATCATTGTCTGTTTTACTATTAGGCTGATGGTTTCTTTGTTCAAGGTTTTACTGCTTCTCTACTGGCAAAAAACAAGCAGCAACCTGACCGGGCGGCGGCACAGTGGATAGAGAGCACCAGACTGGGATGAGGAGGACCCCGGTTCGAGACCCCAAGGTCGCCAGCTTGAGCACGGGCTCATCTGGTTTGAGCAAAGCTCACCAGCTTGGACCCAAGGTCGCTGGCTCGAGCAAGGGGTTACTCGGTCTGCTATAGACCCACGGTCAAGGCACATATAAGAAAGCAATCAATGAACAACTAAGGCGTCTCAATGAAAAACTGATGATTGATGCTTCTCATCTCTCCGTTCCTGTCTGTCTGTCCCTATCTATCCCTCCCTCTGACTCTTTCTCTGTCACTGTAAAAACAAAAACAAGCAGCGAAACCCCAGGCTGGGCCAAGATGTGATACTCCATTTACATCAAAATTTGAAAGTGAAAAGTATATTCAATCAGCAAATCCCTAATTATAATAAATTTATATTATATTATAAAAAATAATAATTGAACAAACTCAACCTTTAATACTGCAGACACATTTGTTGTTATGATCAAGCCAACTTTTATACACAACACACTCTGGGTAATTAACTTGAAAATGTGATTCCCATTTGGCAACTACAACAAACAAAAATTATAAAATATAAAGATTTCAAAAAATTCCACTGCTTAAAATAAATAAATAAAATAAAAAATAAAGCGTCGACCTGGAACACTGAGGTCGCCGGTTCGAAACCCTTAGGCTTGTCTGGTCAAGGCACATATGAGAGTTGATGCTTCCTGCTCCTCCCTCTTTCTTTCTCTCTCTCTCTCTCCCTCTCTCTCTCTCTTTCTCTCTCTCTCTCTCTCTCTCTCTCTCTCTCGTCTGACTGTCTAAATGCTAGGGTATATACCTGAAACTAATATAGGATGTCAACTGTAACTGAAAAATAAAAAATGATTTAAATAAATAAAAAAAAAGCAGGCATTTTCCCCCTAGAAAACATTATAGTATAAAAGCTGGAGCCCTGTGGCTAGGAGCAGAGCTCTGAAATCTATCATTCACTAGCTGTGTGTGTCACATATCTTCTCTGAGCCTTTAAAATGAGACCAATAATGTCCACATTATGTTGTAAGAATTAAATGAGATGGTACATTTAAAGCACTTAGCCCAGTATCTGACATAAACATTCCAAACTGTTAGTGACTATTACTCTTTTTTTTTTCTTTTTTTTTTGTGGCAGAGACAGAGTCAGAGAGAGGGACAGATAGGGACAGACAGACAGGAACGGAGAGAGATGAGAAACAGCAATTCTTCATTGTGGTTCCTCAGTTGTCCATTGATTGCTTTCTCATATGTGCCTTGACCGGGGGATTACAGCAGACCGAGTGACCTCTTCCTCGAGCCAGTGACCTTGGGCTCAAGCTGGTGAGCCTTGCTCAAACCAGATGAGCCCATGCTCAAGCTGGCAACCTCGGGGTCTCAAACCCAAATCCTCCGCGTCCCAGTCCGATGCTCTATCCACTGCGCCACTGCCTGGTCAGGCTTGTGACAGAGAGAGAGACAGACATACAGACAGACAGAGGGGCAGATAGGAAGGGAGAGAGATGAGAAGCATCAGTTCTTTGTTGTGGCACTTTAGTTGTTCATTGATTGCTCTCATATGTGCCTTGACCGTACGGCTACAACAGACCGAGTGACCCTTTGCTCAAGCCAGCAACCTTGGGCTCAAGGTGGTGAGCTTTGCTCAAACCAGATGAGCCTACTCTCAAGCCAGCGACCTCGGGGTTTCAAACCTGGGTCCGTCGTGTCCCAGTCCGACACTCTATCTACTGCACCACTGCCTGGTCAGGGGTGACTACTACTCTTTAAGAATATTTTTATGGTTCAGTAGGCTTCCATAAAAGTAGTTAGTCCTGAAAGAGTAAAACAACACTTAATCATGACCATTGACAGTTGTTCAAGAGGGATATTTTCTAAGAAAAGCATTCTTGGGTGATTTTACCATTGTGTGTGAACAGCACTGACTGAGTGCACTTACACAAACCTAGATGGTACAGCCCACCACACACCCAGGGTTATATGTTTTAGCTATTGTTTTGAGGCTACTAACCTGTACAAAATATTACTGTACACAACAACATGGAATTAAACCAAGTACAAGAGAAAATGATACAATCAAGACACAGTAACAAGACCTATGAGGCTGCTGTGTAACAGCAAACTTCTGTTTTAATAAGCAGAAAGAGTATCCTCTACAATAAGTATAGTAAATATATAAATCAGTAACAATCATTTATTATGGTTATTCAGTTTTATGTACTGTACATAACTGTATGTGCTATACAGTTGACCCTTCAACAATACGGTTTGAACTGCGTGGGTCCACTTATATGTAGGTGTTTTTCAATAAACATACAGTCAGCCGTCTGTATCCTCAGGTTTTGCAACAACAGATTCAACCAATCTACATATGCAGCGGGCTGACTGTATGCATTGTTCTTCCATTTTATATAAGGAACTTTAACATCTAGGATTTTGGTATCAGCCCATGGCCCTGAAGCTTTTAGGAAGTCAAGTTATATACAGATTTTCAATTGTGCAGGAAGATGGGGATCTGTGTCCCTAACCCCTACAACTGTTCAAGGGTCAGCTACTTCTATACAACTGGCCGTGCAGTAGATTTGCTTACACCAGCATCACAAATATGTGGGTAATAATGCATTGTGCTATGACATTAGGATGGCTAAAAATTCACTAAGTGATAGGAACTTTTCATTATAATCTTATGGGACCACCATGCATCAGTCCTTGACCAAAACATTATGCGGAGTATTACTATATTGAATACTATGTGCTAAATACGGTGCTTTGAGCTTTTCATAAGTTATCTCTTTTGATCCTTACAACTCTGAAGCAAGTACTATTATTATCAAGCCTGGTTTTCAAATGAGGCACTGAGACTCACAGAGATAAGTAGCCCACATTCATACAGCTAGTAAGTGGTGGAGTCATGATTTGAACCCAGAGTCTTGGCATTTTAACCATTTCACGTTCCAAACACAAAAAATGGCAGGAGAAACCATAGCAACTTCCAAAAAATTTTGTTAGTAATTCAGTGTTGCTGGAAGATGTTAGAGATAGAGATAAAAAAAAAAAAAAGCCAGGACGGGGACAGGTCAAGGTCTTGAAGGCTACATTAAGGTGAGGAAAGAGTGAAGACAGGTAAAAATGGGAGTCATTTTAACCAAGCTACTAAATTACTAACATTATGATGGTTGAGGCAAGGGGAAATGATTCTTTTTCTCAACTTGCCTGGCAACTTAAATTCTTGAACTTTCCAGACCTTCATCACTACCTAGAGATGTATCAGTTGGTTTTGTGTCAATGCTCAAACATACATCAAACCTGCCTATTCCCTAAAAACTTAGAACATGGCCAGACTACCTGGCATACATCACCCTAGCCACCTGAAATCCAACTGATAAGCATCCCGGACCAACTAAGAATGCAGAACTGATTAGTCTCAAGCCTTAACTTTGAGAACTCCTAACTTACTTTTCTTCTTCAGAACACTTCTAGGTTTTTCCCTAATTGTATTTCCAAACTCTAACAAACCACTGAATCTTTGTCGTTTATGTCTAGCCAAAGCCTCCTGACTCTTACCGTTGGACAAAGGATTCTCTCTACCCAAGGTCGGTGGGGGGCCACTGACGGTGGCAGCAGGGGCTTACACCTGATCAAATAAGACCACTCGGCCACCAGGAGGGGGCGAGGGAGGTCAGGTTAGGATGGTTACAGTGGAGCAGGAATGAAGAGGACTTGAGAGATTCAGACATGGACCTGGCAAGCAAGACGTCAGGCCTGCTGCAGGGCAGGAAGCAGAGAAAGATGGTCTGGAATCCCCGCGACCCCTCCCCTTTCCAGATCCCCTGCCAGGCCAGCCCTCCCTCTCAGGCCCGCCCGTCCCGGCACTCCTCTAGTTTGGAGCGCTCTACCCACCTTAGCCATGCGGATCATACGCTTGGCCACATCCAGGTCACCCTGGTGGTTCTGGCCGATCTCGGCAATGATGAAGCACGGGTGCTCCCCGCCCACCCAGCGCCCGGGACATAGCTCCAGCTCCACCGGCATTGCTGCTGTCCGCGCTCCTGCGCCGCTCCACCCGCCCAGGTCCTGCCTCCCCGTGGCCCCAGCCCTTCCAGTTTGCAACCCAGGGAGCCCACACGCAGACACCGCCACGTCAACCGCGCTGCTGCGCAGCCAATCGCCGGATTCCGCCACCCAATCGGGGGAGGGGGCGGGGCTACCCGCTAGCGGGGGCGGTGCCACAGATTGAGGAAGCCCGGCTCCCTTGGGGGCGGGGCATTTGGCTCTAGGCCTGGAAGCGTGGTCCTTGATGGTCACAGGGTCTCTCCCAATACCGATTAACATTCTAAGGAGGCTGACGGCAGACTTTTGAAGGGCATACATAATCAGATCCAGCTCTCAAGGGCGTGGGGAGAGGCTGATCAACAGACCCTGCGTACAGAGAAAATGAAATCCAACCATAAAGTAACTCAGTCACTTTCAGCTAAAGAGATTTTTATGGTTTTGCGTAATTTGTGAATAAGTGGAAATTAAGTTTAAAGGGAAAAAAAAGGAGAAATACCATTTTAAAATATCCCACAAAAGCAAGTAAGGCTGGTGTTATTTGTGATTAAATGAGAGCTTTTAGTAAATTACAGTAGTACTACTTTTACTGTAATAAGGGGGAAAAGACACAATTTTCATTCCATTCTTGTTCTTTTTAAAGTTCTGATATTTTGGTTGCTTTTTCTGCTTAAATAATGAAATCGATGTACAATCTGTTGAAACAGATGAGAGCATGTGGGAAGATCTTTAAAAGAAAACCAGTGAGGGATTTTTTTTTTTCTGTTATTGGTAGGAGAAGCAAGAAAGCTTTGGAGAATCTCGAGGACCCAGAATGCTGGGTCTTGGGGATCAAAGTAGAGGATCAGGGTCCGTTCCCAGACCTGAGGCTTCAGGGCCCCAGTGGCCAGTCTGACTACACTAAGCTCCTCCTGAAGTTGGCTCCTGTAAAGCCTCCTCGAACCTAGGACTCCTGCTTAACTTTCTGCAGCCTGTGCTGCAGCTACACTGTACTATTTTGAGTTCCTAAAGGATCATGTTCTCTCACCTCCAGGCTTTGGCACAGGACGTTTTCTGAGCCTACACACTTCCCACTTCTCAACCCTCACCATACTGAGCCATGCTTGGCCACATTCTGCAGGTCCTTCAGCCTAGAAACTACTTCCTCTCAGAATTTTCTCTGATCTCCAACAACTTTTGCTGCTGTAGGACCTTCTTCACCTACTGATTACCCTTTATGGTAACTACATCTTCTCATTTGTCATTCCCTCTAGACTAGACTGTAAGCTCCTTTGAGTTGGGAACCATCTGGAGCACCTACTCAGCACTAAACCCAGAGCAAAGCCCTACCAATACAATGGTGAACAAGGCAGACCAGACCCTGCCCTTTATATTGTTTAGCTTTGTCTTTAATGGTACTACAGGGCCAGGAAAAAAGGGTCTGGATTGTTTCTGCTGTATCCCAAGCACCAAGCACAGGATGTCTTAACACTCAGTAGGTAATCAATAAGCATTTTCTGAATGAGCCAGGAAAGGAAAGATAACAAGGAAGACTGAGGCAAAACTGACATCATGTTTACTCCCCATCTACATTCAGCCTCTTAGGGAACCATGACTTCCTGAGTCAGCTTTCTGGAAAATTTCTATGAAGAAGTGAAGTAATTTATCCACCCAAACTCTCCAACCCAGGGTGGTAGTTGTCAGTATTTATAGATTGCTCACTGTTTGCCTGACCCCTAAGCATTTCATGATTTTAATTCTGAAAACTAGCTCTGTTCTCAGTCTGTCCTGAACCTCTGGAAACAACAGTTTTGTTAGCCAGCATCTACTTTGCTCCTAGACTGAAGAGGAAGAAATAGGTTCACTAACTTCCTCATTAGAACAGAGCTAGGAGCCAGAGGGCCTAAGGAGGCACACTGGGCGAAGAGCAGAAACTTTTGGACTCAGGCAGGGCTGGGTTGAAATCCAAGCCGGGCCTGCCATTTACTGACGGGACTTTGGGTAAGGCACTTCACCTCTAAAACCTTCCGTTTCCACATCCGTAAAAGGGGATTACAATGTATTATTTCCCCTAGGGGGAGTTGATTAAAAAAGAATCCTCATAAATGGCCATCTGCTCCCTCCCTGATTTGGAGCAGAAGTGCCCCCTAGTGGCAGATACATGTCCTGTTTATGCTAATATGAGACTGCAACGCTACTTACCAGAAGATGGGCTAGAGTTGAACTAGTAAAAACCAAAACATATTCTAGTACTCCTAATGCAATTTTTGGAAGACACCTTATTCACTGTCAGTCCTGGGGGTGCAGCCCTTATACAGCCTTTTCCAGATAACAATCACAACATCCTCTCTGGTCTCCTGCTTTTTTACTCTGTTAAGAGTCCAAAGCACAGCTCACATTTTCCACTAGCCCAAACCCTTATTTACTCCTTGGGAGGGTGCTGGGGAAAATGGCAGTAACAGCATGAGGAACTACTAGCATTCCGTTGCAGGTTAGAAGTTGGAGTATACCCCATCCAGATTTACACAGCTGGAATGGAGCTGCAAGCCCACTTAGCTTGGGCCTCATATTTTCAGTTGAGTCACTGACAGCTCACAGAGGAAAAGTGACTCAGAAAGGTCACATACCAGCCAGTAGCCAGACTGGGGCTAGAATAGGTTTTTGGATGTTTGAGGTCTCCCTCACAACTCCACTCTTGCTTTCTCAGGGCTGCAGGGGGTAGTGCCATAATACCCCCACCCCATCCCCACAACCAACAAACCTCTTCTGGGTAGGGTAGGGGTCAAGCCCCTAATCAGAATAATTCTCAAGGTCACTTTCTTTTCCCTACATGTCCCCAACACTGCTGAGACAAGCTATAAAGTACTTGGTCAGAGATTATGATGCTGACCTAATTGGCCCTGGGAAGAACTTCTACACTTGCTATATAATCTTGGTGGTTTTCCTGCAGAGCAACTGTTCAGCTGGCCGAAGTTTAAGTGGGCTGGTAACTTGACTCCCTTTTCCAACTGTCAACACAGTGGTATCATCAGCTTCATTAACATTAATGTCAGCATCACTTGACAAGGCTGGGGGAAAAGGAAGGTCATGGACTAAGAGGAGAAATGTCGGTTCTATCACCTTCCTCCGGTTGTAGGGTAATGTGCCCAAATAGAAATGCCAGAAATGCAAAGAACTGACTCGGCTGTGACTACTATCTTCACATGTGACGTAGGAGTCCTGGAGATGGGGTAGGGGACTAGCGTCTTACACAAGATGGTCTGCATTTCCATGAGAAGTATTAAGTCACTGTCCAGGTCCTGGATTCCTGTCGCAGGAGTGAATTCAGGTAAAAGCACAAACTTGAAATCGGCCAGTTTCTGGGCTAGGTTCTTTCACTACTTCACCAGTTGGGCCAGCTTTTGTCTCTCTCCTGTGCCTCAGTTTCCCCATCTCAACAATGAGCAATGATTCCAACCGTTTTATTATTAAATGACAATTCAAATGCAATCATGACATTCTAATAATGTATCACACAGGGACAAAGCAGATGCTTTCCCTGCTGGTAGGGGTGTGAGAGATGCCTCCACTGACCACAAGGAGCGAGTCAGCAGTAGTCATCCAGCGCCTCACATCTCCCATCCAGCACATATAGTTTAACTCAAATATTCACTGCAAAAGCAGGAGGCAAAGCCACTCAATGAAGGTCTCCTTAAGATGGAAAACAACTCTAGAAATAAGGTCTGCTCTGTGAGTTCATCACCAAAAGCTTGCTTCAGTTTAAGAATTGTCACTTGTCAAGAACAGCTGAGTCACACGAACCTCCCAGAGGCAAGAATGTCACAGGCTTCTGGAAAACCCAATTTTAAGAGAAAAACATGATAGAAATGAAAATCTGGCTTGATAATTCCCTAGACATACTCACTGGCCACATGTAGTAGGCCAAATTGACATTTTCCAAGTGAATGCACAGAAAGGTTCACCTTCAAGGCCCCCTAGGATAAGGTCCCAATTACAACTCATCTCACCTGCTGTATTTTCTCATTCTCTAGTCACACTTGCCTGTTTGAATCTAAATGTACACAGCAACCTCCACCTCTGTCCACCATGCTGTCTCCATTCTTATTTCTGAACAGTAAGCATATTTGCATGGACAGCTCCCTTTCCTAATCTAGGAAACCCACAATCTTCTCAGTTGAAAGCCCTTTTCCAGCCTCTGAATTATCCTAACACTAAGTGGACCTCTTGTTCTGATGCTATAAATTCCGCGTTTTCTCTTCCCTGCTCCAAGCAAGGTCTGGCTGACTGTCTCTATCCCAAACACCCCTCCCTCTTGCCCAGCCAGGAGCCTGGCGTATCCTGGATGCTTGGTAGATACTGGAAAGCTCTGTAAACTTGAAAAAGTAGGAAAAATAATCACCCAAAGTTACTGTTTGATATTAGAAAACATCTATAAAACCTAAGGACACTTAGGCTACAGAAGAAACTGCTTGATAATGTATTGAAGGTGTGCCAAATAGCAGGTAAGGGATGTGGCTGGGGAAAAATGAATACCTGCTAAACCAGAAATTAAACCCAATTTTCTTGAATTTCCTTTGCAAAAAGCAAATTCCACTTTAAAGAATAGAGACTTTGATTTAAAAATAGACATTTTGGGGGGTTCCCATGACACTATGTAACTTTTTCTAAATAAAAATTCAAATTAGGTTCCAATCTTTAACATTGCTTTTACATGAATAAAAGCCCCACTCGTTCTAGTAGTTTATAGCTAAGTTTTACTAAAACAATCCTCAAATCTTCACTACAATATTGACAGTGCAGTCACACTTCTCTTAAATGGTTGAGCCATCAATTGCAGACTGCAGAAAATCTTACCCCTTCCTCCAAACCCCTTAACATCTAGAGAAAAGTTCCATCTTCTGGAAAAGCTGAGCTGATGACAGGCAGTAGTACGTACCTGCTCTTCTGCAAGGCTTTTCACATATCATTCCTCAATAGCACATTTGCTTTGGTAACCATATTCTGTTCACCTCTCAGTCAAAGCCTACATGATTCAGCCTGGGTGCAAAGCTCATTTTTTTCTTCAGACCTTCCTGTCAATGAGGGTCAGACCATCAGTGCTGCAAGACTACAGTAGCCATATGGTCACATACCCTCAATTTTATAGACTGGGAGGTGATCCAGAGGTCAACACAAGGTCACACAGGAAATCCACTGAGCCACTGAGCCATAACTAGAATTCAGATCTCCCGGGACTCAGGGTATGCCTTTTCCTTTACACTATCCTTTTCCCTAATTCAGCTATTTTTTTTTTTTAAAGATTCTATTTACTGATTTCACGGGGTAGAAGGAGAGTGAGAAATATCAATTCATAGTTGCTTCACTTTAGTTGTTCATTGATTGCTTGTTGTACGTCAAGCCAAGGGTTTCAAACTGGCGACTTCAGAGTTCCAGGTCAACGCTTTATCCACTGAACCACCATAGGTCAGGCTCAACTATTACTTTAACCTAAAATTATTCTGACTTGCCTTCAGGGGCTGCAGAGAACTGAATTTCAAACATTATTTGTAAAAATTCCACCTTGTTTACTACCAGTCATCAAGAATGAGGATCAGATTTAGATGTGGAAAGACCCTACACACTTGTGCATTACTCCAGTAACCTCAGTATAAAAATGTCAAAGAAACCAGTTCTTGAGTGGGTTTTAACATGAGCTTACAATTCAAGTCTAATTTAAAAATGTAAGCATACAACTAGGCTTTACCAAAGAGGAACGTGTTTATTTCACTTAAATTCTTAAAAATACTTTTTGGCAGTTGTCACATAAAATGTCCTATGTAAAAAAATTTCATTAAAAAGAAAAGCATGAAAAAAAAAACAGGCCCAAAAATGTTAAGATTTTATTTACAAAGCTTCTTGTTGTACATAAAGTAAAAATGCTGTTACAATCTTGGTGTAACTGGTAGCCACAGATGGTTGACCCACCAATCACAGCTATCCACACTACTCAAGAGTCTTACACAAAAACCTAAACAATGCTTACAATTCTGCTGGGGTGCAGTCCCCAGGCTTGGAGGTGAATTTCCAAAAGGGACTAAACGGAGGAAGGCGGAATGTCACGGGAACTACTCTTTGGCTCGTCGGGTAGGTGGGTCCTGGGGTTTGTATCACAGCTAACTTTTTTTTTTTTTTTTTGAACAGCTACCAAATCCATGAGCAGTCCAACCAATACTGAACAGTTCTTTTTTTTTTTTGCAGGTTACTTGGGGTCTTAATCGTCTTCTCCTTCATCATCTGTTTCTCTCTTCCGCTTTTCACCTTTACCGCTTTCTTCCTCCTCTGTATAATAACAAAAGTCACTTTGAGACAACTGGAAAGGCATTTTGCTTAGGTTATTGCTAACAAAAGTAAAACAAAGAGTTTCTTGATGGTTGAAAGATAAAAATGTCAGTTTGATCTGATAGATTGAGTTATTAATTTTATTTATTTCTATCTTTATTTTAGAGAAAGAGAGAGGAGACAGAGATAGACAGATAGACAGGAAGGGAGAGAGATGAGAAGAATCAACTTGCAGAACTTGTAGTTGTGGCACTTTAGCTGTTCGTTGACTGCTTCCCGTATGTGCCCTGACCAGGGGCTCCAGCCAAGCCAGTGACCCCTTGCTCAAGCCAGAGACCTTTGATCCCATCCATGGTCAACACCTTATCCACTGCACCTCCACCAGTCAGGCATAAGAGGTATTCATTTTAAAAAGTATAGTAACCACAGAACCAAGAAGGGCAAAATGCCCAGCAGCACCTCAAATCACAGCAAATTTAAATCAGTTTTCTCAATTTTAAGTTGCAGTCTTCCTTCCAAATGCTTCTCACACTTGTTGGTCCAATGAGATATTAGCAGTTATTAAAATGCATAGCGCCTGACCTGTGGTGGCGCAGTGGGTAAAGCATCGACCTGGAAATGCTGAGGTTGCTGGTTCAAAACCCTGGGCTTGCCTGGTCAAGGCACATATGGGAGTTGCTGCTTCCAGCTCCTCCCCCCTGTCTCTCTCTCCTCTCTCTCCCCCTCTCTCTCCTCTCTAAAATGAATAAATAAAATACAATAAAAATTAAAAAAAAAAATGCATAGCAAAGATGTTGGAGTTAGCCACCCAGTTTTTGACCCATGTTCGCCAACAACTGACCTTGGGCCAGTTGCTTAACCCCTTCCCTTTAAGCCTGGGTTGCTTGCTTATAAAATGGGGACAATGACACTGACTTGGAAGGTTATTCTGATGATTAAATGAGATAACAAAAAGTATTTAGCCTTGAACATGGCAAGACTCAAATTGTAGTTACTACTAACTAAAAAGATTTCTGGCCCTGGCCGGTTGGCTCAGCGGTAGAGCGTCGGCCTAGTGTGCGGAGGACCCGGGTTCAATTCCCGGCCAGGGCACATAGGAGAAGCGCCCATTTGCTTCTCCACCCCTCCACCGCGCCTTCCTCTCTGTCTCTCTCTTCCCCTCCCGCAGCCGAGGCTCCATTGGAGCAAAGATGGCCCGGGCGCTGGGGATGGCTCTGTGGCCTCTGCCCCAGGCGCTAGAGTGGCTCTGGTCGCAATATGGCGACGCCCAGGAGGGTCGCAACATGGCGACGCCCAGGATGGGCAGAGCATCGCCCCCTGGTGGGCAGAGTGTCGCCCCATGGTGGGCGTGCCGGGTGGATCCCGGTCGGGCGCATGCGGGAGTCTGTCTGTCTCTCCCTGTTTCCAGCTTCAGAAAAGAAAATGCAAAAAAAAAAAAAAAAGATTTCTTAGACTCCTTAGATATTTGAGACCTACCTATATATCACTGTTCTTTCAACTAGTAAAAATTCATGGCTATTTCAATTAAATTAACTAAATCTGCATCAAATTATGCTTCAAAAAGCTCCTTGAAGGCAGAAACCAGGTCCTAAAAATTGTTATATCATTGTAAATTTAGTCTAGTGCCTGGCACAGAGAATAGATGCTGAAAAAGTCTGAGCCAATGAGAAGCATAGCAAACTACCTGGTATTCTAACACCTATACAAACATAACAAGTATACCTTCAACAAGTAATAAATAAATGGCTGTTTCACTGGTTTTGGTTGGGGGAGGGAGGAATAACATGATAAAATTGGAAAGGTGGAATGTATATATCCTGCAAAAATTAGGACGCAATTAAGACTTTTTAAATGAAATAATTCAAAACACAGAAATCTCATGCCTAGCAGCAACCCAAATGATGGGGGGGGGGCCCTAAAAACAAGGTTCTAGTGTGAGGACTGAAAACTGGGCCTCTTTCCCTCAGATAGGCATGCTCCATCACTTACTGTAGAGCAGGTGAGCTGTACCAGTGTGGACACACCAACAAGGCTATTGCCTGTGAAGACCACCAGGGCAAAGAGTATGTTATTTTTTTTCTAATGGTTCCAAATTCTAAATTAATGGACAGCTGCCCCCAACCCCAATTCAAAAAAGATATATTTATTGATTTTAGAGAAACAGGAGGGGAAGGAGGTAGGGCAGGAGAGAAACATGGATTTGTTGTTCCACTTATTTACGCATTTATTGGTTGATTCTTGTATGTGCCCTGACCAGGGATTGAATCCAGAACCTTGGTGCATCGGGATGATACTCTAACCAACCAAGCTATGTGGTTAGGACCCCCACCCTGATTTTTAACTGAGGCAGAACAAAGTATATGCATTAGACCTACCTTCATCCTCGTCCTCATCTTCATCATCTTCATCTTCATCAACTTCTCCGTCACGTCCCAATTCTTCTTCCTAAAGAATAGTAATGGCATATCATAATTAGATGAATTCTGCCAAGTTGAGAAGCACAAAAACTATATAATTTCCCCCAAAATATTAACAACCCATAAAGAGAAAACTGTAATGTTATATTTCTACTTTGATGTACTGAGATCTGTTGCTTTTTCTTAATGACCTTATTTCAAGTTTTTCTTTAAAAATTGCTTTTCAGAAGTAAGCATTTTATTGCCACGTTTAATTAGTACACAACTTTAAATGAATAATTCAAGAAATGATTTTAAAATCTTGAATTTCAAAGCAAGATTGGATAAGGATTTCTACATTACCACTGTTATAAAAAGCTTCTTTCAGGAATTTAATTTCATTATACACCTATGAAATTATACAAATGCTCAGCCTTATTTGTTGTAAAAAAAAGAACATCTAATTTTCTTTGCCTATTTTCACAAACCTCCTTGAGGGTCAAAGTTAAGTCATGCCTTTCTCCTGTCCTTCTATGGCATTCAGCTCCTTAGAGATATTGTATTACTAGGGGTCCCAATAAACTAGACCAGTGTTTTCAACCACCAGTCCACAGACCAGTCCACCAGAAATCTCAAGCCGGTCCACAAAAGAGTTAACCACCCTGATGTTGCATGAAGATTAGAGATCCAATGATTTTAGTAGAATCTGCTTGCACTCAAGACGCTTTCTGCCATAGTAGTCCCTGAAATAATTCTATTTTCTCTGGTCCCCAAGTATAAAAAGGTTGAAAACCACTGAACTAGATTACCTGCTCTTTCAGGGAAGGACCTCATTCTTATTTAACTTTGCAGCCCCAGCTCTTTAAACACAGGAGGCACATAATTACAGAATTAAGCTGAATATACAAGAACAAGTTCAAACTTGGTAAACATACTCTTCCATTCAATACAATAAAGGGACAGACATACCTTCAGTTCTCAATGTTTCCAGTTTTCTCATCCAGCTGCATGAATACTCAACTTACTGCTTCCTCCCAAAGTTAAAGGGTCAAACTTATCTTACAGAGCTAAGCACTGTGTCCAGTTAGCATTCACTAAGCATCCCATTTAGTATTTATTAAAAGGGGACAGGGGTTACAAGAGCTAAATTACTCACACTGATATTAATCTATTCACAAGTATATTGATTCCTTCCTTTTATTAATAGTTTTTAAAACTTACTGATTTTAGAGAGATAGAGGAAGGGAGGAAGAGAAGGAAGAAGGGAGGAAGGGAAAGAAGGGAGGAAGGGAAGAGGGATAGAGAGAGGAGAGAGGAGGGGGAGCAGAGGGGGGAGAAAGGGAGGGAGGGAGAGAGGGAGAGAGAAAAGCAGTCAACTGTTGTTCCACTTAGCTGTGCATTCATTGGTTGCTTCCTGTATCACCTGATCAGGGATCAAACTCTCAACCTTATTGGTTTGGGACAACGCTCTACCTGACTGAGCTAACTGGCCAGGACTTCCTTTTCTTTCTTTCTTTTAAAAAAGTCTACATTTTAACTAATTTTAAATAGGAAGCAGGGCAGCAGAGTTGCACTGACCTCCCCACTGACTTCATCTTCATCCTCTTCCCCTTCTACATCTTCGTCTTCATCTTCATCCTCTTCGTCATCAAACTCTTCCTCCTCACTATCCTCATCCTCATCTTCCTCATATTCTCCCTCTGTAAACAGTCCAAAAGGAATTCATTAAATACTCTTGATATCCCATGGGACACACCTGCTAAGGTGTTGGGGAACTATGGGTTGGTCTACAGGACAAATGCTGGGCTACACCAACATCAAGGAAAACTGTGAAGTGCAGTCACTCTCTTTCTCCCAAGCTGCTGTAGTTCAGTCCTTTGGTCTAACAGAGTCCCATAAAATGTGGAGGCCAGGACTCCTGATAGACTAGATGTACATATGTATAACACTTATTAAGAAATAATAAAATGTCTGGCATTTGATTCCAAGTAAGGAAGGGGGAAGAGGGGAGGGGGTGGGTATGTATAAAACAAAATCAGCAACAAACCGTTAACTGTCAAAGTTCAGTTATGGGAACATTAAGTTTTACTATTATTTCTACCTTTGTCTATGTTTAAAGTTTTTCATGGTAAAAAGTTACAAAATATTAAAACAAAACACCTTTGAGGTAAGGGTACCACCACAAAGCCACCCACATGGGGAATTTGGGATCCACTCACTAAGAACCCTGTGATGAGCACGGAGACAGGCTGAGAGGTACCTCCATGCTGTGTTATCTACTCCATTTGGTGGAGGCCTCTAGTCAAGCAGTTCTTACCTCTGCAGGTCCTGGAGCTTGTGTGCACTCCTGCCTCCTGGCCTCTGACCGCTCTTCCCTTTCTCTGCTTGGCTAACACTGATTCAACCTTTGAATCTCAGTTAAAAATCACTTCCTCACGCAGACATGCAGATCTCCAAATCCCAGCTCACACTCACACAAGCACCTAGTGCTTCTCCAGTACCACACACGTTGCTCATTTGTGGTTAGTTATTATTATTTTACACTTTCTTCTTAGTAGACAGTAAGTTCCAAGAAGACAGAAACCATTTTTTTTTCTTTCAAATATATTTCCCAGTGTCTGGCGCATAGGAAATGCTCAAATATTTATTTGTTGCCTTGACTAATCTTTACTCTCAGGAACCCTCCACCCTTCAAAGAATTTCCTTTACAGACTCCTGCACATGTGACCATTCAACCTGTTTAAATGAACTTACATAGACAAGAGGCACAGGGTTTTTAGGAGTAACTGAGAACCTGTGGTGAGGGGAGTAAGTGACATAAATTTGGCACAAGGTAAAATGTCCCTGCCTGTGTCCACTTGACCACCTTACATCCCACCCTATCTCTTTTTGCCCTGTCTCAAATCCACTGCAAAACAAAACCGTAAAAACGCTTCCAGAGTACTACAGCAATAATTGCACCCAAGTGCCCATGTTCTTCCTCCTCTGCTTTTCTTGATCATTTTTCTTATGTAATTTTTATCTTTAAAAAAAAAAGATATTTAAAATTATGCTTCAGCCCTAGCCAGGTGGCTCAGGAGATGAAAGCACTGTCCCCGTGTGCCAAGTTCAAGGGGTCGATCCCTGGTCAGGGCATACAAGAAGCAATCAATGAGTGCATAACTACATGGAACAACTAAGTGGAACAATGAGTTGATGCTTTCTCTTTCTTTCTCTTTCCCCCATTTCACCCTCAAATCAATGAAAAAAAAATAAAAATAAATAAATTATGCTTCAATGTAAAGTACAGCATAGGGAATATGTTCAATAATATTGTAATAATTATGTATGGTGTCAGGTGAGTACTAGACTCACGAAGGCACTCACTTTGTAAGTTACATAAATGTCTAACTACTACACTATACACCTGAAACTAATATAAAATACTGAATGACAAATGTAATTGATAAATAAAAATTAAAAACAAACTCAAAATAGATCATAGACATAAATGTAAGAGCTAAAACTATAATACTCTTAGAAGAGAAAAATAAAAACAATGCTTCCTATCCAAGTAATACCACAAATTCCAACAATGTCAGGAATTCTAGTAGAATACACTTCCTTCATACTGACTGATGTGAAAATTAATCACTCGGTTTCCTCTAAGCAACTTGGAGGCGAGAAAACATTTATCCTGAGAGGGACTCAGTAAATGCATCATTGTGCAAGGAAGCACAAACTGATCAAGGAGGATTCTGGGGGGAGAAAATATTCAAAGACTCTTAAAGATAACTGGACGCAAAAACCTTGATCAAATGTCAAAAATAAAAACTACATTCTTCTTCCATGTTATAGCCAGAGATTATTTCCCTTATTAATAAAAAACGGAATCTAACATATAGTACTCTGAAATCATTACCTTCATAAAGCCCAGTCATATATTAAAGGCAGGAAAGCTATTTTATTTATACTTAGATATATAACAAACATGTACCAAGTAACTATTAAGTGTTGGGCCCTGTGAATAGAGAAAAAAACCCTACCAAGAAGATCAAGCATAGTTGGAGGGAAAGACTAGCAGAGAGTTACAAGTGCTATGAAAGGGGATGTGCTAGCATATTCATGACCTTAACCTCACACGGGTGTCACAGAAGTCTTCCTGGAAGTGCTGACAAAAATGAGTTTGTAAGGATAAGTAAGCAGAAACTAAGACGGGAACAGTTAGAGGAGGAAGGTAAGACACAAAATTTTGGTCTTTTCAGTAAACAGTAAACTACAGGTATTTCAATGGGTTGGAGCGATCTATGATATCTAAGCTCAAAATTCAACACATTAGCTTAACAATCCATTTTTATTTGGAATCATTTAAAGGCTTCCATGTCCCAAAGAGCTTATTAAAATTAAACAGAGGCCCTAGCTCCAAATTTAACAGAACTACATGCATGGCTATAAGTTATCTTTTCTCAACAGCAAGAACATCCAGCAGCTTTATCAAGACCCTTGAAAGGCAGAAACTGGGTTCAATGGATGTTATGCCCAATCACCTTCATCATCATCTTCTTCATCCACACCATCCACCTCAGCGTCTGAGTCAGGAGCTTCTTGATCCTCTCGGTCATAGCCGTCCAGGTAGGTCAGCTGGGGCAAGAGCTTAAAGACACTCTCTCGGTAGTCATTCAGGTTAGTAACCTCACAGTTAAACAGATCCAGGCTTTCCAGACATTCCAACTTTTTCTGAAGAAAAGGATCAAAACACACGTCCTAAACCAAAAGAAAATAAGCAACAAAACCTATCTCCTAAAGAGGTAAAACTCTAGGCTTGTATTAAATTAGCTATTTATTATCCACTCAGCCTTATAAGTACACAGGAAAACATTATTCCAAATCCTTTGCAACATTTATATTAGAGGCCACTAGATTTTTAACTAGTCCTTCCCTTCTATATCTACCCTTGTCAAAGAACTGTCTTTTTCTTTTTTTTTTTTTTCTTTTGTATTTTTCTGAAGCTGGAAATGGGAGAGACAGACTCCCGCATGTGCCCGACCGGGATCCACCCAGCACGCCCACCAGGGGCGACGCTCTGCCCACCAGGGGGCGATGCTCTGCCGCGACCAGAGCCACTCTAGAGCCTGGGGCAGAGGCCAAGGAGCCATCCCCAGTGCCTGGGCCATCTTTGCTCTAATGGAGCCTTGGCTGCGGGAGGGGAAGAGAGAGACAGAGAGGAAGGAGGGGCGGGGGTGGAGAAGCAAATGGGCGCTTCTCCTATGTGCCCTGGCCGGGAATCGAACCCGGGCCCCCCCCCCCACGCCAGGCAGACGCTCTACCGCTGAGCCAACCGGCCAGGGCCAGAACTGTCTTTTCTGGCAGCATTAGTCTTAAAAATATGAATTTGAAAAAGTTGTCATTAAAACTGGATTTTTTTTCAATAAGACAAATCAGAGAATTTAATAACTTTGGTTCAAAACTAAGTTTAAGCTTAAATAATCAAATGGCCAGTAAGAACTTGGTTGGTATCAAGCACTGTTTCCAATGCTCTGGTGTAGTAGTATGAAAAAGAAATGAATTAAATCAATCAACTCAATCTCAAGGTGTTTGAGATTTCTACTTGGGGACACAGATGTGAAACACTAGAGAACAGACTATAATAAAGGATGCACTGTGGTGATGCAGACATTTTCTGGAGAGACAAGAATCAATACAGGCTGGGGAAAAGGAAGGGCAAGTTAGAGTTCAAACTTCAGAAACAGAGAAACATTACACTCTTTTCTTCTTTTTTAATTTTCGGGGAAAGGACTGACACTATTACCAGACTTTTCCATGTAAAGCTCTTCTGATGTTACTGTATCTTGAAACTTCGCTGCAGTTCCACGTTTGTTTGGAACCTTAGTTTCATTTATCTAAAATAGTTAAGATCTAATAACTTGGCCCAAGAAAAGCTTTCTTAACAAAGTAGATAGGAAAATTCCCAGGTATTTTACTTAGATCTTCATCGGTTATGACATCAGTCTATTAGTACTTCAATCCTACATTTATTAAGTTTTGATTATACATCTATTAAGTTTTGATTAAAGGTGAATTAAGAGATGGGAGGGCCAAGGTTTTATTACAAGGCAAGTAAAGAGAGAGCAACAGAAAGTGACTGCAGACCCTCTTAGTGAAAAGACAGGGCAAACATATATAAAAATCAAACATAAAGCACAAAGTGGCTATGTAGCCTGGTGCCTTTTAGAATAGGAGCTATAGCCCTGGCTGGCTGGCTCAATGCATACGGCATCAGCCCAGCGTGCAGACATCCTGGGTTCAATTCCCAGTCTGGGCACACATGAGAAGCGACCATCTGCTTCTCTCTGCCTCCTCTCTCTCTCTTCCCCTCTCGCAGCCCTGGGTGCTGAGGATAGCTCAATTGATTTGAACATCAGCCCCAGATGGGAGCTGCCAGGTAGATCTGGGTTGGAGCACATGCAGGAGTCTGTCTCTTTATCTACCCTCCTCTCACTTAAATAAAAAAGAAAAAAAAAAAAGAGAGTAAGGGCAATAATCCCAGAGGGTATATGCTATATAGCTTAATAAATTTAGCTTTTAATGGTTCTAAATCAAGAGAAAAAGCTTGGAATTCTACAAGAAGTAATAAAAAATATTAAGACAATCTCTGCATGGAGTTAAGTTGCAAAAAATAAATATTGATGTTTAAAGACTCTGATGCTTTATTGGGAAAACTATTTCAACATTTACAAGGACCTGGAAGACATGCAGATTAAACAAAACCTTGTCTTTAGAACTTGAGGTATCTGTCTAATTCTAGGGAGTTACAGAATGATTTTAAAATCTTTGCTCTAAAGCAGGGATTGGCAAAGACGGTCTGCTGCCCCATTCAGGCCTACCGCCTGTTCTTGTTAAATAAGTTTTGTTCAAACACATTTGCTTGTAGTGTACGGTTTCTTTTGTGCAAAATGGGAAAGCTGAGAATCTGTGAAAGAGACTGAAGCAAAGCCTAAATGATCTATTACTGATCGGATCCTTGAGAGTCAAGTGTTGCTGACCCCTGCCACTTACAGAATCTTCATCTTCCTAGTCAAAGATGAGGTTCCCACACTTCCTTTATTTTCACTGAGCAGCCCTAGGGAAACTAAGAGCCAGAGAAAGAATATAGAGCAGGGTTACAGCAACAGGGAACTGTACTTCTGAAAACACCAATGTACGATTATCCAAGGGTTTGTGGGTCAAACAATGTGCTTATGTAAGTCAGTTCCCTGAGAGCTTAAGAAAGCTGTCCCTAGTCCTTCTCATCATGGGGAGAGCTGCTTTTATGTCGTGTACCTTTCAGATTAGGTTCCCCACTGGGCAGGCTCTGACCTCCAGAAGGCCAGGTATGAGTTCTTGCCAAGAGAAAAAAAAATACTGAAATGCCACCCCAGACGACTAGCTAGCATACTGGGATCTCTTTTCACAAAAAGTTGACTCTATACCAGCTAGGATACAACCACATGTAAATTTAGGTAGCTTTCCCAAAGAGGCTTAGTCTAAAAATTCATTGTTCAAAGGAATGACCCATGTATTCTCAAAATTATTCCCTAGGAAAGGATAAATAAAATTGCATAAAGCCCCGATCTCTAATGCTCTCCAGTGCCCCAAGCCCTTCCTCTAGTTCTGTCACCTACCTCAGCACACAGGATAGTTGTACTGGGCTCTCCTGTTTCTAAAACTCTATGAATCCATGATATTTTTGGCTACTTCTTGAGAAAGGACCCATTATAATTTGGACATGCCAAATAGTATGCTAGAAGACTAAGTGAAAGCAAATAAACAATAAAATCACAAATAATTATAGTACCCTAGAATTGTTTAAAGTAGTAAACTTATACTTTAAGGCCCCAAATACACTACACACAGATCATTCAGGATCCCAATGTAATGTCTAAATACTGCTAAAAAAATCACAACGCTATCATATCAGAAATGTGGCCTAAAACTAATAGGCTAGCCATAATAAACATTAAACATTTTATTAACAATAATTTTGCTTGCCTTCTTAGAATTTAGAAGGGCTTTGGGGGATGGTTTGGATGGCCCAGGTCTCTTAAAAAAGGTGTCCAAGGAAGTTTGAATTGATGCCTTCTTTGTCTCTCGATTAATGTCCCTGTAGCAAGCAGAGGTATTCCCAATCATTGCATTGACTGTAAGTACTGGGCTCAATGTAGACGGTGTTTAAAATGTATGTAGTTAATGAGGATGAGGATGGTGTTTTTCCCCACTGAAGAATACTTTCAGAAGTCAAAATGGACTCAATATCCCCCCTTCACTTTCTCCTAGTTTTGTTTTATTTCAAGTTCTAGCTTCAGCAGACCCCCTAGCCTCCCTAGGAATCTGAGCAGCAAGTTCAGAAGGGCGGGAGCTCAAGCTTTCCCACAGTCCTGGGTGTGCGGCACTGCAGCACTCTCACTGGCTAGCCAAGTGTGTGACTCTGGACAAGGAAGTCGGCCTCTGCCAAGCCTCAGCTTCCTCATGTGTATTATTTCTATCCACTTAGTAGTAATGTCATTTGAGAATTATTAATAACATAAAGCATCCACTACGTAGCAGATCCTCCAAAAATGATAAATACAACAATGATTATTTCTCATTCTTAACTGCCCCAGGGGACTGAGACTTTTCCATAGCCAGCAAGCGGCCCTCATACATCACTGAACAGGTCAGGAACACCCAAGCTAACAGTTCCTATACATGATGTCTGCTTCTGCTCAGTCTCTGAACACCAGGACTCTGACAAAGGCTTCTGATGAAACATCAGAGGACTCAGGTTGTCATAAGAATTAGGCAATAGCCAGTGACGTAGCATGGAAAGGTACTACTTGATACTGTACTCGGTTCCAGAAAAAAGGGGTTCCTATATACTCATGGTGACCCCGACTTGACTGGCCTGTCATTAACACAATAAAGGCTTAGGGTAGGTGTCTGACTAGGAGACTATCAACACTTAATTTAGTGCTCCTGTGGAATAGCTTAGGTCAATTTGTGTATGGAATAAATTTGTAGGTAAAAAGAGAAGAACAGATCCCAAGACAGCGCAGAGAATGCTGGACTCAAATTTAAATCCCTATTCTGCCATTTATCCTGTGACCACTGAGTAAATTAAGTTTTCTAAAGTTGATTTTCTCTACAGTCCTCTCTTCTGTGGCTTATATGAGAATACTAAGGGCAAATGTTAATGTCCTTGAATAAAGCAAAACTCAAGAAATGTCTGTTTAAACACTGGAAATGGGGTTTGGTATGGAGGCAAAGAATACAACTAATAAAAATAAGAGAGCCTAAGTATCTGGGTATACCTATTTATAGCAGAAAGAAGGGGCAGAAGTCATGGAGCTAAGGTGAGAAACAGGCTCCCAACATTTATGAGCTAAACGTGGTCCACTTAATGAAATGTACACATAAAGTTACTCAGTAAATGACTAAATCCACACTGAAGTAATGCCTCAATTATTAATTAGGAGAGAAAAGACCCTATAATTCTGATAGAAAACCCTCTTTTTTGAAAGAAGTCATAATTTAACTCCCTCTTCTCTGGAAGTATCTACAGAACGTTCTGTACAACTAATGTAAAATCCAAATATTATAAATATACTGTGACATCAGAAAATATAGGTAGCAGAGGATGCCTTATCCTCTTGGGTTCTGCTCTTCTGGATCCTGAAAGACAACTCCTATGTGCTCTGTAAGCCTCTCCCAACTGATGTCTCTGGAAGTGAATGGAACACTGACTTTATATACAGCCTCATTAAAATGGAATTCTACCTGTATGCCAAACTTATAGAATGTCGTATTCAGGTAAAGCAGTCATTTAACAATCTTGAATTCATGGAATCTTCCAGGTGTCAATCAACTGAACAGCCTGTGGGGCTGCCCACACCCTGCATTGACCCGCCTCCAAAAGCTCTGTTCTGGCCACTACAACTTCACATGGGCTAGACCCCAGGTAGCATAGCTTCCCAATTTACAAAGCAAAGTAAGTGCATTACCTGATTTTATTTATTCTCAGAACTCCTAAGTGAGTAGGCAGGGATTATTATCCTGTTTTTGAAGTGAGGAAACTGAGGCCCAGAGAAAAGCAATCTGCCCAAGGTCACACAACAAGTCTATAACCCACTGCACTTTAGCTTAACTTTCTGTAGCTTATCCCAGTGTGTAAGACTGAGGGATTCTCGGGTCCCTTGCAAAACCGGGCAACAGTGATCCAGCTGGAGCACAAGGCATGAATTAGGAGACCTAAAACTTACTGGACCTGTCCTTGGACTTCCATTCCATCTACAATCTAAGTATGCCTCCCAATATAATAGCTTTTTCTAGGAAAGTGTAAGATAGCCTGGACAGCCTGGGGAAAATAATACATGTTTAATTTCATAAACATGAAATTTTAAAAGGACAAAAAATAAAGAATTCCCCTTTGAAGGAAGCTACCACAGCATCAGGCAATCAATTACTATTTCCAATCATTTTCCTCACTATAAAGAAATATGAAAATGAAAATGACCAATAAGTCCTGGTTTCCAAATTCTCAATTACTTACCAAAGGTTCCAAGGTGCTGATATCTTTCAGTTTATTTCCACTTAAATTTAGATGTGTGAGATTTGGAAGTTTTTCTGCCAACATGTCCAGATATCCATAGATTCTATTGTCACTGAGCTCAAGCTGCAAGAGAAAATGCGCACAGCATACACACAAATATATGAAGAAACATAATCATTAAGGTGTTCTGAAGAGCAAATACAGTTCTTAAATATATACTTACCAAGATCAAACTGTCTCTATTTTTATTAGTGCATGTATATTCATTTTGTATGGTTAAACTAAAATAAGTAGTTTACAGATCCCAGTAACATTTTGGAAGAAAAGAGATAGAATAAGATGAGCAGATCTATGTTTTCTTGACTAGCTGCTAGTTATAACAGTTTGCTCAAGAACTGGTCCCTAACATCAGTGAATACATTTTCTTACCTAAAAAGTGGGTCAAAGCAAATTAGAATTCTTTGAGAAGTTGTAAGACTCTATACTTGCCAGGAAGGGTGAATGGTCTACGCATTCTAAGCAGCTTACTGTGTGTGCCAAGCAAAGCTCACTATGCCCACTTGAAACCTAATCTGGTCCTGTACAGTGCTGACACATTGTGGAGTTCTACAACTGGAAGCCACCAGGGAATGCTGCTCTGAAAACTTTAAGAGTAGTACAGGCCCCCAAACAAGCCCTGAAAAATCCATGACCTCAGAAAAGGGAGTGGGGCAACAGCTTCAGGGTTGATAACAACCAACTCCCTGGAGGCCACTTCTTACATAAACCTGGCCTTTATAAGGACCTACTCTAATTTCTTAGCTGCAGGTCATGTTGCACAGCAAGTGGTAAGTGGTGTGCCAATAAAGGAAATAAACCTTCAGCAAGGAATGTTAGAATCTTAGAATAAAAGATATTGGAGCCTGGAAAAATTAGATGGTCAAGAACATCTAATTCAAATCCTTCATTTTGCAGGGAGAAAACTTAGGCCATATAGCTGGTTTTAATTCCCTGTTTTAAGTGCCAACAATAGTAACTGTATCTAACCCTTACTTAGTACTTAAGTGCCAGGTACTGTTCAAAGCACTAGAAATACTACATGAACTCACTTGATCTCACGATAACCCCACAGGGTACGTTGAATTACTACCCTACTGACAGATGAGGAAATGAACTACAAGGAGACTTAGGTAGCATGTCCAAGAGCACACAGCTATTCCAGTGGTGGACCGATGACTGGAAGCTGGGCAGGCTAGTTTCAGAAGAATCCATGCCCCCTGCACCATGCTAAGAACCTTGAAGAGCATGAAACTGTCATGTGATTTTGTCTATGGCATGCGATGACATGAACATATGATACAGAATAGAGGAACTTTTAAAAATGTAAATAGTCGTTGAAAGAATAAGTTTAAAAAACAATTCAAGTCTGCTGCTGAGGTGTTATTAAATATTTCAGAAGAGGAAAAGCATAACATTTCAGAAAAAGTTTTCTTTCTAGTGGGATATTCCAGTCAAATATCTAATCATTTTCTACATTTAAAAGTATAAGTCTGTAATCAACAAAGACCCAAGTGTTAGCTTTATTGAGACATTAATCAAAATAAAAAGAGAACACTTCTTTTTGTTGGTCAGAATATCACACATATGTAATACTCATATTTTTTCAACATGAATATCTTAGGAAATAGAAATAAGGCAATCCACCCAGAAATTTAGTGGCATATTTATTTTGATATAAAAGCAATGTATAAATTTAGGAAACCTATGACATTTAAACACCAAATTTCTTTCAGATCCTATTTCTTGTTATAGAACAACCTCTAAGGTAGGAAGAAGATAAAGTCCTTATCAGCTGGGAGAACATATATTTGTCTTTAAGTTAGATTTATAGATGTCTCCATTTCTCCCTAACTTTACAAGCAATTGATTACTGCTAGCATCAAGTTTTTGTAGACAGATGCTAAAAAAGCCATCAGTTGTTTAATTGGCTAATCAGAGCTTCCAGGTAACCAATAAGCCATGCAAATAAAAAGGATGACTCAAATTGATAAAGCACATACTCATCAGAATAAAGGGAAATTTTACTCATTTAAATATAATGGGATTCTCCTGGATAGGAAGCAAGTTACCCTGAAACCCATGAGGACTGCCTGAGCATTTATTATTTGCCTAAATTAGGCAAATAAGTAAAAAGCATTTCTGGTTTTTAATTTCTGTACTAAAAAACAAAAAACAAGTCCCTCTCAGGACTCAAAAGCAAACAATAGGAACAGCCTATCTGCTCTTTGCTTCAATTTGATTACAGATTTCCTTCTATGTATACCTTGTTTAGACATAATTTCAACATAAATTCCCTAATAAATGAACACCTAAACAGTAAAAAACTGGAACATTTACATGCCCACTTACCTTTCTGTATGTAACAGAAAAGGTACTGGGATGGGAAATAGAAGATACGGGTTCTAGTTTTGGCTCTAGTACTAGTAACTTCTGTGGGTGGCTTTAGGAAAATTACTATACCTTTTTCTAGGTCTACTGGCATGCCTGTAAAATAAGTGGCTAATCTAGAAGATCAAAGTTTCCTCCTGTATTGACATACTGGGGGCACAGTGACAGTTAAATATGCAAAGACAAAAAAACATTTCTCTTGTGTTTTTATTGGGAAGGGGGAGTTGGAGGGGGTTAGTGATTGGTTTGCAATTAGACCACAATGAAACGCTAACAATGGGCCATCAACTAAGATAGGGAAATACAAAAGCTTTGCTACTATGAATTCTTGTAGTAACTCACAATACATTTTAAATTTTTAGTCATTAAAAATTATGCAATGGGTACCTGTGTTTCCTGAACCAGAGCATACTAAAAAGAAAATGTATCTTAACATTATAACAAATTTGTAACAAGTAATATATTATTCACAAATTTATTCTTCCTAACTATTATTTAGCATCCAACATGTATTATTTCCAAACATCACAGCAATTCTGTAAGGTCAGGTGGTATCACCAGTTTACAGGTGAGGAAATTGAGCCTTAGAAGGATTAAGTAACCTGCAAAAAGATCACCCATCAGGGAAATGATAGAGCTGGAATTCAATCCCAGATATGCCCAGTTCTAAAGGCCATGTGCTTTCTGCTACACTAACTGCTTCCTTAGAGGTAAATCATATATTTCCCCCTTCCTGGGATGGTCCTCTCTTTTACTGTTACAGAAAAAGCACCTACCTTTTTCAATTTTGGTAGTTTGGGGAGATTTGAAACTGAAATCAAGCCTACATTTATTAAACTGAGGAACTCTAAGTTCACAAATTCAGCTGTTAAGCCCTCAATCTGTCCATCACTTGATTTGCAATTGTCCAGGACAAGTTCTCGAACCTGTAGATGACAAAGAAAAAAGAAAAGCTTTCAAAAATATACAGAAAACAGAACTCCCCCAAAGCAAAACCTCCAACCATAAATACCCAGCAAAAACACCCACATATTGGGGCAGCCTCTACTTAGACCTAGATCACAGTTATAAATAAATGAAAAATGATTAAGCCTTTAGTAACAATATACTAATAGATACCAAGGGTGGAATGTTACACCATGGTATAAATAAAGATTTAAACTCTTTCCTTTCCAGAGACAGAAACTACAGTTCTTAATATGTAAGGGAAGAAACTATTTTCCCTATTCCTTTTCCCAACTCCGTTCCCCAAGGGGTAGTTTCAACTACAAATGCAGAGGGAAGCAACCCCTCACCCCTTTTAGGCTGAGTCTACCTCAAGGTCCAGGATACTGACACAAGGAAAACAGGAAAGCTTTATTATTCTTATTAAAATCACTAAGAGATTTTGGCAGCACTATACATTTCCACTTGTGGTTTTATTAATCTTTACTAAGATTATTTTGACACTAGAAAGAGGTCAAGATGAAAGTGGCCTTAATTCAAAACAAAGATTGATCTGGGTTATACATAAGAATGATAGGAGAGAGAATGGTTAGACCTTAAATTAGGTTCCTTTTTCCAGGCCATAAAAATCTCCTTTGGGGGCCCTGAGATTCAGAACTCAAATTCACCCACTGGTATCAAATCTGAAGATTTTGAATACTGATTATTTAATAAAGTGTGAATACTATAATAATCCTTATTACCATTCTTGCTCTGTGGTTGACTCTGAAACTTGAAACATTTTAACACATTTTGATCAATTTACAGTGATGCAAATTAGTTTTAACTGCAGAAGGCATTCTTGCAGTAATCTACCAAGCTTAATAGCATTCATCAAATATGTGTCTATGTAACAATTATACACACATACACACACACAAACATACATATATGGAAGGGAGATGCTGATAGTCCTAAAATAAGGATGGAAGCTGGTAATGTCTTCATCCTCTCATACAGAATCTAAGAATACTACTCTAGTAATTTCCATCATTTATGGAGAACTTGTTATTCTTTGCACCACCATTCCCCCATGTCCAGAGAAGGAATGAAATTTATAGAGCCAGTGATACCCACAAGACCACAACTTCTCAGTCACTTCTTCACTACTTCTCACTGCCCTATTTCCTCCTCAGAAGCCCTGGTTTCAGTCACGATGCATGCAGTCCTAGTATACTATTTAACTTCTTTCCTTCCTTCCACTTTTTTCTAGATACCTCTGGCATTCTTCCTTCTGATAAAAATCAGCACATGTGAAAACCTAAGAGGTCAACTGAGGAGAGCTGGGCTCTGGAGACAGGTGCCTGGGTTGAATCCTGGCTCTGCCACTATAACCTGTGATACCTCAGGCAAGTCACTTAACCTCGCTGTACCTCAGTTTCCTCATCTGTGAAGCGGGGAAAAAATCATACTCACCTCATGGAGTTGTTGTAGAGAAGAGTGCTTGGGACACAGTAAATGTCAAAAAAAGTAACCTCTGGGGAAAGGGAGTAAGGAAATGACAGAGACCTTTGCTGTCTATTCATATCTATACTTTTTTTAACAAGCAGGTATTACTTTTGTATTACCAAAACAAAAAACAAGAAACAACCCAAAACAAACAAACAACAAAAAATACCCAGCTTTGGCCGGTTAGCTCAATTGGTTAAGAGTGTTGTCCTGAAACAATAAGATTGAAGGTTCGATCCTAGTCAGGATACACACGGGAAGCAACCACTGAATGTATGAATGAGAACAAGAAGTTAGTGCTTCCCTCCTTCCTTTCTCTGACTCTCATTAATATATACATACATAAAAATAAATAAAGCTCCAGCCAGCTGGCTCGGCTTGCTAGAGCGTCATCTCTGCATGGAGGTTGCTGTTTGATCCCTGGTCAGGACACATACAGGAGCAGCTTGATGTTCCTGTCTCTCTCTCCCTCTCTCAAATAAACCAAACAAAACCCCCAACAAACCATAAAAATGGTCAACTGTAATCATCTCACACCTAAGTAGTATACTGCAACACTACTAAAATGGTCTCATTTAGTATGGGGGATTTCTTTTTTTCTTTTTCTGAAGTTGGAAACATGGAGGCAGTCAGACAGACTCCCACATGCGCCCGACCGGGATCCACCTGGTATGCCCACCAGGGGGCGATGCTCTGCCCATCTGGGGCGTTGCTCTGTTGCAACCAGAGCCATTCCAGCAACTGAGGCAGAGGCCACAGAGCCATCCTCAGCGCCCGGGCCAACTCTGCTCCAATGGAGCCTCGGCTGTGGGAGAGGAAGAGAGAGACAGAGAGGAAGGAGAGGGGGAGGGGTGGAGAAGCAGATGGGCGCCTCTCCTATGTGCCCTGGCCGGCAATCGTACCCGGGACTCCTGCATGCCAGGCCGACGCTCTAACACTGAGCCAACAGGCCAGGGCCAGTATGGGGGATTTTTTATGACTTATCTGACAGAAAATCCAAAATTATTATATGGAATGACACCAATATACCAAAAGCCAAGTGAGGAGGAACTAGAATTAGCCATATTACCTTTTAAGCCTTTTGCCTCCCAACTCACTGGGTGAAATCACCTTTTGGACAATTTCTCTCAACTAGTGAACTACACTTTAACTAAAATCATCAAAAACTACCACCTGACCTACAGTGGCGCATTGGGTAAACTGTCGACTTGGAATGCCGAGGTTACTGATTCGAAACCCCGGGCATACCTGGTCAAGACATATATGGGAGTTGATGCTTTCTGCTTCTTCCCCCTATTCTCTCTCTCTCTCTCTGTCTCCTCTATCTAAAATGAATAAACTAAAACAAAACAAAAAAAAAAAAAACTACCATAGAGCATTTAAGTATGAGTTAGAATGTTTGCTGAACCACACAGCAGAAAAGGAATTAAGACAAAATTAGGAGGAAAAAAATGTTAAAGTAGTTCTAATCTGCAGGTTTAGCTACAGAAGATGATGGAGAGGAATTGAGGTCTTGGTTTAGTGAAATGGGAACATATCGGTAGATGGAACTAAGAAAGGAACAGCTAGCTGGTTGAGGGAAGTAAGAAACAGGAAAAGAGCTATCAAGCTTCAAGTTCCCATCGGATGTCCAGATGAAAGTATCCCCAGGCAGCTGGACACGTGGGTTTGGAGTTGGGGAGTGAGGTATGGGTTGTAAATTCTGTGTTTGGGAGTCATCGGGACGCAGATAGTAGTGGAAGCTGGAATTCCTAAGAAGAGGACCAAGGATGGAACCCTGGGGGAGGAGGAAACTGCAAAGGAGACTTGGAGAAGTTAGGAGTACCCAAAAATGAAGCATTAGTATAAAACACCCAGAAAGGCTTATAAAATAAGGCACAGGAAGTGACTAAAAAATTAGAGAACTTAAATGCCCATCAACAAGGGACTCATTTCCAGGATACATTGTGGGATGAAAAATGTACAGAATGGACGTTACGATTTATGTAATATATATACATTCACTTTCTTACATGTACATAAAACCTCACAGGGATAATCTCTCAGGGACAGAATGTAAGTGACCAGGAGACTTTTCTCTAGAATCTTATTCTGCACTTCAATGATGAAATTATTAATTTATTTTAAAAGTAAAGGTAAAATATGTCACTGCTAGACTTAAGAGTACTGCATAGAAGAAGAGGTTTGTGTCAGAATTATAGGGGACTGAGCAGATGATGAAATAAGAGACAACTTGGATATAAACAAAACCTACTTTCTGATCATAAGTATAATCACATTAATGTAAAACATATTAATATTCATCACTCGATATTTTGGTATATTTTTTGTCTTTTATATTTTAAATATAGGTGAGGTGAAACTATATAACTTAGCAGACTTTAAGATAACAACACTGAATACCTGTTAAAAGCTAAAAAAATTAAAGTATAGTGATGTACCATAAATTACAATCCTCCGTATAGAACACAGCCCCAATTTTCCGTTATAAATAATGCCATGATTATCTTTTTGTGTAAAATTTCTTCTGTAATTAGGATTGCTTGTTTCATCACAAACTATTGCTAGGCAAAAGAATATAAACATTTGAGTCTGTTATTGAGTTATGAGTTCATTATTTAAAATGGCAACCAATCCCTCTTTTTAACATTTTTGTGACCTTTCTTGATATATGAAAATTGTAGGTATTTGCATTGTACGTTTTTCTTTTCTTTTTTTAATGTTTGATTTTAGAGAGAAAGGTAACAATGAAAATTGTCAGGGAGAAACAGGAAACATCCATGTTTCTGTAAGTGCCCTGACTGGGGATCAAACCGGGAACCTCTGTGCTTAGGAATGATGCTCTAGTCTAATCAACAGTTATCTGGCCACAGCTAGTTACATTTTATCTTGAGAATATTGTTTTTATCCTAGTGAGAAAAAAAATAAACACCCCAAAAGAAACACTGACAAAAACATCAGACAAGATATAAAATACAAATCATCAATAGACATTAAAAAAAACCTGTTCAACTATAAGTAATACAAATGCATATTAAAAATGAGATGTATCGCTACTGTTGTTGGAGGCAGGGCAGCTCTTCCTGAGCAGAAGACAGCTAGGATGGGCACAGGTGTAGCTGAGTTTATTAGTGGGAGAGCAAGAAGTTCACATTGAAACCTTTAATTTTCTCCACGAGTAGAAGGCAACAGAATTTACTAAGGTGAGTAGAGTAAAAGGCTGTATGGCTCAGGAGAGAAGGCATGTCCCTTTACTTTTCTAGGAAGGCTGAGGACACAAAGAAACGTGCTATCCTCAGAACAGGGCTCTAGATGCACAGTAAAGGACAGAGCAGAGTGGAAACTACTGTAGAAAGCAGAGACCACAGGAGGGTCCCCCTTCCTGCCCTTCCGAGTCTGACAGGTCCGAAAAGCCTCTGTCAGCAGCCTTCCAGCCTGTCTCAAGTTCTATGCAGGACTTTGGAGAAAAGGTGTTGTCTCTCAGGCACTGTCAGCAGCATTCATTCTCCCCACCCTCCACTCCTTCCTGCAGTATGAAGGGACCCAGGCTGCCTTGCAAGGGAGAGTAGAACTGTGTAAGAGTGTGCATGGGGCAGGGGGTGGGGTGGGGTGTGTGTGTGTGTGTGTGTGTGTGTGTGTGAGATATGTATATAACTCCATTGCCTCCCAATCTAGATACAGAATAAATGGGAGTTTCTAATCAAGGAGAAATGGCCTTAGTTTCCCTTTTTTATGCCCCAAATCTTCCATGGCTATCTAAGGAGGGAAGGTTGGGCAGGCACTTGTACATTTACAGATGGAACTGGGGGGGGGGGGGCTATTTGGTCCAAAATAGTTGACTTTCTGCTCAAAAATAGATGGTTTAACTTTTGCTTTTTGGAGTCAAATTCACTCTTCTTCATACCTCATTTTCCAATTAAATTAACTTTTTCTCAAACATGAATTTAAGGTAAACATGTACGTACTAAAAGCAAAAATCCATTATTTCCTATTTACCGTAACTTGTTTTGTTTTTGTTTTTTAAGCGAGGGACGGGAGGTAGAGATAGACTCCTGCATGTGCCCTGACCAGGATCCACTTGGCAACCCATGTCTGGGGCCAATGATCGAATTAACCAAGCAATCCTGAATGCCTGAGGTTGAGGCTCAGACCAGCTGAGCCACTGGCTGCAAGTAGAGAAGAGAGAGAGCAAGGGAGAGGGAAGGGAAGAGAAGCAGATGTTCACTTCTCATGCATGCCCTGACTGGGGATTGAACCTGGGCTGCCCGCACATCTGGCCGATGCTCTGACCCTGAGCCAACCATCCAGGGCTTGTTTTTGTTTCTATAGTTATCAGCAAAACACTGTTTTGACTGAAAAAGCTGAGCTATATTGTAGCCAAGTTATGGGAACTGGAGCTGGGAGCTGCAGAAGACATCAAGCGATTTTCTTTCCATCCTCTTCCCATCTGCTCTCACTCCCCCACTTCCCTGGTTACAGTAAAAAAGAGACAATTTTATATAACTGGTTGGATGACCTTCCCCAATTATGTTATCCTTGTTACAAGGGGGCAAAAAAACAACTTTTTTAAAATACAGAGGAATTAAAGATCTTTTAAGTTACCAATTCTTTTCATTAGAAAACATGATTATTGTTATAAGTGAAATAACCCCAAAATGTAGAAAGAAAACGTAACTACTGCTACTCTTGCTAATTTTCATTCTTCTGAGTTAACTAATGTTCAAACATTCTACCCTACTATTTCAAAAATGTCTTCAAAGTAACAATAGCACAGATTTATATTAGTAGTTCTCAAACTTAGGTGGCAGAACTACTGGTGGGTAAAAGGAACCATTCTAAAAAGCAACTTGGCAGAAGACAGATTCACTTTGAGAGGTTCATTTCAGTAATATTTAAAATGGCAATGCCTGACCGGTGGTGGCACAGTAGACAGTGCATCAACTTGGGACACAGAGGTCCCAGGTTCAAAACCCCAAGGTTGCTGGCTTGAATGCAGGCTCATCCAGCTTGAGCATGGAATCATTGACATGATCTCATGGTAACTGGCTTGAGCAAGGGGTCACTGGCACAGCTGGAGCCCTACCCCAGGCACATTGAGAAGCCGTCAGTGAACAACTAAAGTGACACAATGAGCTGATGCATCTCTGCTCTCTCTCCTTTCCTGTTTCTCTTAAATAAGCAAGGCAAAAAAACCCACAAAACCCAAAAAACCTTCTAACCACCCCATGGGGATGGTGAAATTATAATCTATGCAGATATATTAACCATGATGCTAACTAAATAGGAAGATAAAGATATAGACAACTAAATAAATGCAACACACTAGACTGTCTAAATGGTAGAATGGGGGTGTGTAAGATTTCTATTTTCTTTAATTTTTGGTTATCTTTATCTACTATTTTTTAGCGTATCTTTATTTTTTCTTCAATGAATATGTATTACTTATACAAGGAAAAAACCCCAAGCAGTTGCTCTCCAACCAATTAGAATATCCCATTAAGCTCAAAATTGTATCACAATAGACACAAAATAGATGCCTAAAGTTGGGGGAAAGTGTGAGGAAAACGTAAAGTGCCCCCCCCAGTAAAATAGACTAAGGAAAGACTACTTTGGCATACTTATGGCATATGAAATGTCTCAGTCTAGCATACAGCCCAGCAGTGTTCCATACGGGCACAGACTATGAACCTCAGGAACTTCTTGCCTTTCTAACGAAAAACTCAAAACAGAGCTAGTATCAAGGCTAGCTGTCCGAACATACCTCTTATATAGAGTTCTCCTGGACTTAGGAAAAATTGAGCTATACATATATTTTTAGCCCCCCCCCATAAAAATACCTGTGTTTAAAAAGAACAAGGCTATAGTAATAGGAGAACTAACCTATTAACTTAAGCCTTTGGCCACAGAACACAAAAAGGTAAAGCGATAATCAGGGTCTTTTGCAAACCCTCAAATAAAATAACAAAAAAGCCACACACACATACTCTAACATTTATGATCAAACATCCATTTATCCTCCTCAAACATTTAGATCTCACTTGATGACATTAAGGTCAACCATGGGATAGACTCTTGAACATTTAAGAACCTCCTGTTAATACAGTCAACAAAGAAAGAAAATTTTTTTTCTCCAAATGACAAAAGTCTTCAGGATCCCAGAGCCTACTAAGAATTGGCCCCACCCAGGAGCCATGACTAGTTGACTGGTTTTAAAGGAGTTGTCTTGGAACTTCTCATTTACCTTAAGGATGATGCTTTTGTGCAAAAAGTTTTTAACTTCTGTTATAAATTTTCCTTCAAAATCTACAGCATTTTTTTTCCCTGGAAAGCCTCCTGTTTAAGGTCAAACTTTTACTCTAAGAACTCAACTCTTACTGGTCTCAGTCTCCCTTGTCAGAGTCCCTAGTGGGATTGTGGTGTAGGCTGGCTCCTAAAACACTCAAGGCCCCTAACCAGCAGGAGTGTACCAGGCAGCACAGGGGTCTAAGCCTCATGAGGGAAGGCACTGCTCTTTAACTTGTTCACACTGCTTTTCTAGGTCTCGGCACAGTGTTGGTATTTAATAAACCATTGGATTACTGTAGACTAGTGCTGTCCAATATAGTAGCTGCTAGTCAACTGTGGCTTTTGAACACCTGAAATGTGGATAGTGCAACTGTCAAACTGACCTTTTAACTGAATTTTAACTAAGTAGCCATATAATGCTGGCCTGCCTTTCGCAGGACGGTAAGGACTAAGTTGACTACTTGAAAAATTAACACTTACACATATATGAACTTTTTTTTTTTTTGTATTTTTCCGAGGTTAGAAGCAGAGGCAATCAGACAGACTCCGGCATGCCCACTAGGGGGCAATGCTCTGCCCATCTGGGGTGTTGCTCCTTTGCGACCTGAACGATTCTAGCACCTGAGGTGGAGGTCATGGAGCCATCCTCAGTGCCCGGGCCAACTATGCTCCAGTGGAGCCTTGGCTGTGGGAGGGGAAGAGAGAGACAGAGAGGAAGGAGAGGGGAAAGGATGGAGAAGTAGATGGGTGCTTTTCCTGTGTGCCCTGGCCGGGAATCGAATCCAGAACTTCCACATGCCAGGCCAACACTCTACCACTGACCCAACCAGCCAGGGCCGTATATGTACTTTTCAAAAGCAACATATTAAGTTATGTATGAAAAAATTCCATACAGTGGGAATATCAGCCTAGTTTTATTTCCCAGAGGGAGCAACACTGCTCTTACTGCTCAACTTGTGTTGTAAGGCCCTCCCTTCTCTACTTTTTTTTAACGTTTTAATTTAAAAAAAAAATTTTTTTTTTTTTTAATTTTTCTTAAGTTGGAAACCAGGAGGCAGTCAGACAGACTCCCGCATGTGCCCGACCGGGATCCACCCGGCATGCCCACTAGGAGGCGATGCTCTGCCCATCTGGGGCATCGCTCTGTTGCAACCAGAGCCATTCTAGCACCTGAGGCAGAGGCCACGGAGCCATCCTCAGCGCCCGGGCAAACTTTGCTCCAATGGAGTCTTGGCTGCGGGAGGGTAAGAGAGAGACAGAGAGGAAGGAGAGGGGGAGGGGTGGAGAAGCAGATGGGCGCTTCTCCTGTGTGCCCTGGCTGGGAATTGAACCTGGGACTCCTGCATGCCAGACCGACGCTCTACCACTGAGCCAACCAGCCAGGGCTTAATTAAAAATTTTGGTGACACTGATTAAGAAAATTATATAGACTTTAGGTGTACAATTCTGTAATACATCATAGGTATATTGCATTGTGTTTTCACCAACCCAAGTCAAGTCCTATTGAGTACTTCAATAGCAGTTTAGCTTGCCCACAAAAAATTCAAATTCTAAATTTGAAAACTTAAATCCACATGTGTATTTTTCTTATGGAAACTTTGCCTATATTTAATTACTCTACATTCTATTAATTTATAACTACTCAGCAATAATGTAATCGCCTGAAATTAATAACTAAAAATAAGAACACAACTCAACGAGTATTATTACTGTGTGAAGATTAACTCTTTAATATACTAGCACGTGGCCAACACAAAATGTCTGACTGATAAACCGAAGGGACGAATATGGTCCGATCTCAACCTTAAAACTCGGGGGCCTTGTCAGGATGCCCACGCCCTCAGATCCCCCAGGGATGCTCTGGGTGGCCACACGGTGCGGCGCCCCAGACCTCATTTGTGGTGACCTCAGTGATTCAAAATCTCGTGGATGAATTTCCACAAGTTGGCAACTTGTTACCCACAGCTACCTTACTGCACGAAACGCGTGCATCGCTAGACTGGGGAAGGCTGGGGAAGACTGGGAGGATTTCCCCAGGGCTAGCCCGGGCCAGAGCGCGCCACTCACCCTAAGAGGGGGTCTGGCAGAGGCGCGGCCCCGCGGCCGGCCGCGGGAAGCCGCTCCAGTGCGCAGGGAGGGTAGAGGAGAAGAGGCAATTTTTAAAGGTCCGCTGGCTGCTCACGCAGCCGCGGCCGGCGAGAGCAGGCCCCATTCGGCCGCACTCTAACATTTGCGGAGGCGGAGGCCAAGGCCACCGAGGCCGTCCGCACCCTCGGCGCCTGGCCCGGGCGGTGCCGGCCGCCAGGCGTTGCCCTTTTAAGAAGGCTGGGGGGGCGGGGGAGGAGGACGGAGCGCTCCGGGGAGGAGATGAGTCGGCGGCGGAGCGCGCAGCTCCCGCCAGTGCGAGCTGAGCCCCGGCGCGGCGGGCTGGAGACACGCCGCCAGGTCGGCCTGGGGAGCGGCGCCCGGGAGTCACCGCCGGGGGCGGGCGGGCAGGGCCGAGCCCGCAGGCCGGCTCTGGCGGCGGAGGGAGACGGTGCCCGCCAACATGGCGCTGTGTCGGCCTGTGGCGCGCCCCGGCTGGCGCGAGAAGCCTCCGCCCGCCTACACCAAGGGGCCAGCCTCCCGGACAGGGGCCCCGGGCTCCGCCGCCGCGGCGCGGGCGGTGGGGGTGAAGCCGCCACCACTACGGCTGGCTCGGGCCGACCGGGGCCCGCCCTGGAAGGTCGAGAGTGGGCAATGCCCGGAAGGCGCAAAGGGAGCGACAAAGATGGTGGAGAAAGTTTTATTTTTAGGCTTGAAAAATGGCGGGAACTGCGTCCTTTTTTCAAACTTGGCCTCGGGAGGGGCGGCGGTTGCGCCACCTCCGCCGCCGGGGCTCGCCCCTCCCCCGCGCGGCGCGCGCCAGGCCGCGCCCGCCCGCGCCCCCGGACCCCCAGGGCTCCTCGCCCCCTCCGGGGCTGAGCGCGCCCTCCTCGCCTCAGGGCCCCTGCCCTCGGCCCGGCCGGCGCCAACCGCGAGACCGGGCTGGCCGAGCCGCCCCCGGACCCCTGCGGTCGCGGCCCTTCTCCGGCCGGCCCGGGGCTCGCGAAGCCCCGCCTGGCCTGCCGCGGGCTCAGCCTGGGAGGGCCGCGCGGCTCCTCGGCAGGCTCGGTACCTGCCGAGGAGCCGCGCATCCCGGGAGGCTGCAAACATGGCTCCCAGCGTTACACAACCCCCTCCTCCCTCCCTCGCCGCCGGCCACACGCACACGCGCTCCTCCACGAAGGACCCCGGTGGGCGACGAGCTCAAAGTTTGCTTTCCCACACCCACCGCCTTCCCCGGACCGCCGCGGGGCCCCGCGGGCTCGCTGCCCGCCTTCCCCGTCCGAGCCCGCGAGCTGCGCCCTTCCCCGCTCCGGGGCCAGACACGCGCGGCCGGGGGCCCGCAGGTGGCCTCCATTACATGCAAGTCATTGGAGGGAGAGGGCACCCGAAGGGGCTCCGCTTACAGCCGCTGGGGTCCGGTTCCTCAGCTCCAGGTGGATCCTCCTCTTCATGGCCATGTTTCCCTCTTCCCCTCTTCAAACTTAACTTTCCGGGGAGGGGGCCGAGGGGGAGGCGTCCTGGCCTGCGCAGCTAGGGCCGTCGGAAGGGGTCTGGCGTCGGCAGAGGCCGGCGGCGCGGGGCTGGGCAGCGGGCGGCGTGCGGGCAGGCGAGCGGAGCCCCCGGAGCCAAGTTACTCACGGGAGCGGAGAGAAACCACGGAGGGAAAAGGGGGCTGGAGCGCTGCGCCGGTCTCACTACCGCCGCCCCCGGCCGCGGCCCGGCACTGCGCTTAAACCGGCGACGCGGCTCAGGCGGCTGCTCCGCTCGACTCGGCCCCGCGAGGCGCCGCTCGCCTAGGTGGCCGCGGCTGCACCAAGGACGGGGCGGGGAGACGCGGCGGGAGGGGCGGAGGCTGGGGGAAAGGCGCAGCCCGCGGGACTGGAGCGACTTCCTCCCCTCGCTCCCGCTGCACGTGTGGTGGCTGATGTAAGAACTTGGTCGGAGGCTTCCCCGCTCGCCGTCGAATTGAGACCCCTGGGCCCCACCTCGCTTCGCTCCGACGCCGGTCTTCGGACCGCGCTTGGACGGTTGCTGGGAGAGCTCAGAGGGAGTCTTTACAGCCGGGCTTTGGGGGTCCCTAAGGCCAGGTCCGGCTGTTGAAGCTCGACCAAGCCAGCTGGACGTCCGCAAAGGCGGGACACAGGAAGGGAGCATGGGACATGGGGCTTTTGCGTTCACCTTCTGCACCCCGTAGTGTCGGTCAGCAGCCCGAACCCAGCCGTGTCCTTGGCCAGGCGGGAATGGAAGGACTACGGAGACCCCGGTAGGGAGCGGAACCACGCCCCCCTCCCGCATTGTAACGCATGGCACCCGGTGAAGTCGGTCTTTGGCTGGGACAGGAGCAGCTCCGTCCACTTGCCCGAGCCATAGAGAAGCCCAGCATACCGAGTTCAATAGACTCTCCCTGGGTTTCTAATATTTAAATGTAGGCTAATAAGGCAGCAGCTAGCATTTCTAATGGAGTCTTGGAGTTTTAGTTTTCCCGAATACTTTTATCCCATTATTTCTTAGGAGACCCCTGTGAGGTATGTAAATTCTTGATGGTCTCGGTTTGGGTGAAACTTGGCAGGTAGCCTTTGTAATGGTCTGGTTCAGAGAGCATTCTGAGAGCCAGGGTTAGAGCACCAAATTTGCTTTGCACACCTAGAGTAACATAACGTTATATTCAGCTTAAAATGTTAATGTGTCACGTGTCTAATCAGATACCATCTTCTAATACAGAAAAGAGTCTCCAAAGATTAGTAACAACTTGTGAATAGAGAAAATTTTGTACATTAACCTAAGATTTCTTAACGTTAAGACCCCCCCTCCTATTTTACATATGGCAAACAAAACCACTTTAACATTTTGTTTGTTATTTTATTCTCTGCAAATTATAAGAAAAAATTTATTTTGAAAGTTACAGAGGTAGTGAAAATGAGCCTGCTGGGCTGCATGAGTTTAGTAAGTTGCAGAAGCAAAAGAAGGGCCCCTAGAGCTTAGATGAGGGAATGGCAAAAGTAACAGACCTGTGGAGGAAGAAGAAGAGGAAGATAAAGGCGAGGGCATGTTCCCCAGAGGGAGAGTATCCACTTAGATCAATTTTTAAAATACACAATTAATTAAAATTTCAATGCAAAAAAAAAAAAAAGTTTTTAAAAGGCTTATGGAGCCTGACCAAGCGGGGGCGCAGTGGATAGAGCGTCGGACTGGGATGCTGAGGACCCGGGTTTGAGACCCTGAGGTCGCCAGCTTGAGCGTGGGCTCATCTGGTTTGAGCAAAAGCCCACCAGCTTGAACCCAAGGTCGCTGGCTCCAGCAAGGGGTTACTCGGTCTGCTGAAGCCCCACGGTCAAGGCACATATGAGAAAGCAATCAATGAACAACTAAGGTGTTGCAACTTGCAATGAAAAACTAATGATTGATGCTTCTCATCTCTCTCCGTCCCTGTCTGTCTGTCCCTGTCCATACCTCTCTCTGACTTACTCTCTGTCTCTGTAAAAAATAAATAAGTAAATAAAAATAAAAAATAAAAAGGCTTATGGAAAAAGGCAAAAAAAATTCTAGTATGTTGTTTCCTGACCTTCGTATTTACAATGAGTCTTAGCCTTAGCAGACATTTCTGTGGCAGGAAAATGGTGAAGGAGGTGCTCTTCAGGATGACGCACAAGGTCTAGCTATAAGGTTATGAGAACCCCAGGGCCATGAGAGAAAGGCTTTTACAAAACAAGTCAGTTTCATGAGTTAGCAGGCAATGATTTACCACCCACTTTTAGGGCTTGATATGTTCTTTCTCATTGAATCAAAAAACAACCCTGTGAAGTAGATTATGTTTTAATCATTTTACAGGTGAGAAACTGAGCCTTAAGCTGCATGGCCAACAAGAGGTGGAAGTAGGGTTTAAATCCAAGTAGGTCTAACTCCAAAGCCTGCCATCTTTTCTCCTATGTCATCAGTCTAACTGGAATGAAGTCCTAGCATGGGGTGGGGACCTGATTTGGAGCAAGAGCTTGGGAACATTTATACAGAACCTTTTATACTAAACATGCAGATGCCATTTTGCAGGTAAAGGGGAGATGCTGAAGAAGATTGGAACGTGGTAGGTCTGCTAAAGCCAGTGGTAACCTGGTGGCCCATGGGGGAGATGATACTGATCATTAGTGAGACACCAAGCAGGTCTTGGAAACCTGTTCTGTATGACCAACTCAAGGGTATTGAAGGACTCTCCTCACAGGGTAAATGTGTGTTTTATAAGATTATGCTACAAAGTGATTAATAAACATAGCCACAATGTGCAGCAAATAAAAAGAAAGCAAAAGGAGGAGAGACTACAGACCCGGTACTGTCCCTTCTGACACAGCCGGTGCTGGCATGCACCTCTATGAACAAAGAGCATGTGTTTCAGTGACATGCTTCTTTGTCAGGGGCTTCACTGCCAGAGGCATAAATAACACAGGCAGAAACAGGGTGTGTCTCACTGCCCTGCCAACATCTTCCACTGGACTGTCAGTCCGCAGGCCTGAAGGGGCTGTTGTCATAGTGCCCTGGTTTTGAATATTGCTGTGCTTAACATCATTCTGAGTATGGTTCTGGGGGTGAGAAAACTAAAATACATAATTGTATCTAATCCATGGTTATTACCATGTTCATGGATTTATGGATTTGAATAAGAGCTGGAAGGGAATAAGGAAATGTGAAAACAGCCTGTTAATTTATTAGGGAGTCTGAGCTATTGGTGAATCCTTTTTTCCATTGACAATCATGTTTGCCTTATAAGTAATGAAAATATCAAATAATCCCCAGTTTTGGGCACCCTTTAAAGTCTTAAAATTGCCTATTAATGAGAATGTGTGTGTACTCCAATAAGCTCCATATAGTCTGAGGAGAACACTAATTTGTAACTGCTTGGACCTGCTCTCCACTTCACTGCCTCAGCACTAGGAAGTCATTCGTCAACTCATCGGATGACCTGAGCTTTCCACAAATTTTGTGGCTGGTAACAAACTTGAATAAATCTGAAGATGAGAGGAAACAGCCTCATTCAGGCATTGCTTTAACTGGCTTTCAAACCAGTTGGGCAGAATGGCACCCTTTTTCTTTTGTAAGACAGTATATGAAGCTAATGCATAGTACAGGGTGGAGAAATCATTACTTTTTTAAAACTAAAAACTTCCATTCTTACCCTCCTCTTCTATATACATATGGACCCATTGCTAAATCTGTCCTCTAGCATTCCATAGCATGGTGTGTGTACCTGTTATAGCTATTAGGTAACACATGGGAGTTGTTGAAGGATCTAAGATTTCAACTAGATTGAGCTCATATGAATATTTCTGGATGATATAAGTGGAGAGTAAGAGCCTGGGCCATCTTTGCAAATGTGTATTATGTTGAAAATAAGTTGCATATACTCAAGAATACTATTTAGGCAGCTGAGATTATTGAGACAAAAGGAGAGGGAGAAGAAAATAGTTAGATGAAAATAGGGTAAGAAATGAGATCCTGTAAGTCTCCAGATGGTAAAAACAGAGGAAGGGAAAGTGTCAGGTGTGTAGGCAGCTGCAGGTCTAGTAAAGGCCCCTTGCCAAGGGAACCAGATTCCTTTCTGCTCTCTGAAACAGCTGTAGGTGCTGGGCCTTCTTGGGGCAGCAAGGAAGAGTTATGACTACAAGACTCAGGTTTAATATTTATTAAGTACCATCCTTATGCCAAGTACTGTGCTTGAGACTTTCATGTATATTGCATTTCAGTTAATCCTGGCAACAGCTCACTGGGACAAGAGTATAATCCCCTGTTATTATTTTGGAAACAGACTTGTATAAGCCAAGTAGAACTCACATAGCTCGTAAGAATCTGGATTTCTCTGTCATAAAGATCTCACTGTAGCCCTGGCTGGATAGCTTGGTTGGCTAGAGCATCACCCCAAAGTGCAGAGGTTGCCAGTTCAGTCCCCAGTCAGGGCACGTACAGGAAGAACAGATCAATGTTCCTGTCTCTGTCTCCCTTCCTCTCTCTAAAATCAATTAAAAAAAATCTCATTGTAATTCATTATCATTACCATGTCCTACTATTCCTCACAACTGCTTCTGAAATTTTTTTTTTGTTTTCTTTGCTTCAAGATTTTCTTGCTCACTGGGAGGTGGGAGGGAACAAAAAACTCAGAAAATGAAATTTAAAAATTAAATTCCTGCCATTGAGATATACCCACTATTAAGGTATATATTCTTGAACCTTTTTTTCTTTATTATACAGTAGTGAAAAAAAATATTAGAATCAGATTGAGGATTTTTTTGAAACTTGTTTTTCTCACCTATCAGTACAAAAAATAAGTTAATATGATAAGTATGAGTATTATCTTTGCTCATTGTTGTTTTCCTTCTTAGAGAGGGACTCTAATGAGGCTTTCGGACAAACCACATAACCTCTCTGAGCCTCAGGCAGCTCATCTCAGGACTGTTGTGAGGATTAGATATAATCATGAATACGAAGCTCCTATGTGGCTCAGTACCCGGCACTCTCCTCTGTGCCCTGCCATAGTCACTGCAAGCCCCAGTCCCTTCCTTACCCTAAGTAGAGGCTTGGAGCTTGCTGGCCTCCTCTGAGGCTATAGAAGTTTTGCTGTGGCCATCAGTCCTCTACCTCTGCTCCATGTCCTTTGTTTCCTGTAGTTATCCTGCCCTTTACTGAGAAAAGGGCTCACCCCAAACCAATATAACTTTTGACTCTTACATGGGGTGGACTCATCTTCTATTTCACACAGTCCCTTGTCTCTTCATGGACTGGGAATGTGCTCCTGAGCTAGACTGGAAAATATCCGAGTGGCCCCACAGTGCTGGATATGCTTCTCCTCCATAATTAGCCAGTGTCCCCACCCTCTGGGCTCTCCTACCTCACAGGGATTTCCTTGTCCCCACAGAGCTACCCCAAAGTCCTGTTCCGGCACAGTGAACTTTCCCATCTGTTCTTGAGTTTGCTTTGCCAGCTCAGGTCCAACCAGAGGCCCCTTGGTGGTCATGCAAGGTAGTCCTCCCTCACTCTAGACTCTGACACTCCTGAGGTAGTTTGTGTGCTAATTTGTTAGTCTCATTCTGGTAAAGCCCAAAGACCAGAAGTCCCAAATATCCTCACATTCTACTTCTTGAAAAGCAGGGCAGGTGCCCTGGCCGGTTGGCTCAGTGGTAGAGCGTCGGCCTGGCGTGCAGAAGTCCCGGGTTCGATTCCCGGCCAGGGCACACAGGAGAAGCGCCCGTCTGCTTCTCCACCCCTCCCCCTCTCCTTCCTCTCTGTCTCTCTCTTCCCCTCCCGCAGCCAAGGCTCCATTGGAGCAAAGATGGCCCGGGTGCTGGGGATGGCTCCTTGGCCTCTGCCCCAGGCGCTGGAGTGGCTCTGGTTGCAACAGAGCGACGCCCCAGAGGGGCAGAGCATCGCCCCCTGGTGGGCAGAGCGTCGCCCCCTGGTGGGCGTGCCGGGTGGATCCCGGTTGTGCGCATGCGGGAGTCTGCTGGACTGTCTCTCCCCATTTCCAGCTTCAGAAAAATACAAAAGAAAAAAAAGAAGAGCAGGGCAGGAGCACCCTTCCAGTTAGATGAGATACTGTCTGATTCATGAATCACCTAGTGACGCCAATTAGAGCTTTAAAGAAAAGAAAAAAGAGGAAAGCAGTACATAAAAAGGTTTCTTTTTATGTCCATCTATTCATATACTATAGAAAACTTGAAAACTATACTTAACAAAGAGAAGAAAATAAAAATATCAATTCAGAGCTAAGCATGCATTGGTCACATTTTGATGTCTATTCCCCCAGTCTCTTCTCTGTACACATCAGTTCTCAGGTTCCTAGAAGCATCAGCTCTTTAATAACATATTTTGAGGGAGGCAGCAAGGGGGAAATCCACCACATTAAATATTCATATTGATTATAAGAGACATCCTTACTTCAGAAATGATAAGTAGTAAAAAACAAACAAAAACTACCATTGTACCTAGGAAATACTATATTACATTTAAAAAATATTTTCAGGCCCTGGCCGGTTGGCTCAGTGGTAGAGCGTTAGCCTGGCGTGAGGAAGTCCCGGGTTCGATTCCTGGCCAGGGCACACAGGAGAGGCGCCCATCTGCTTCTCCACCCCTCCCCCTCTCCTTCCTCTCTGTCTCTCTCTTCTCCTCCCGCAGCCGCAGCCGAGGCTCCATTGGAGCAAAAGATAGCCGGGGCGCTGGGGATGGCTCCTTGGCCTCTGCCCCAGGCGCTAGAGTGGCTCTGGTCGCGACAGAGCGACGCCCTGGATGGGCAGAGTATCGCCCCCTGGTGGGCGTGCCGGGTGGATTCCGGTTGGGCGCATGTGGGAGTCTGACTGCCTCCCCGTTTCCATCTTCAGAAAAATACAAAAAAAAAACAACCCAAAAAACCCCATATATATATATATATATATATATATATATATATATATATATATATATATATATATATATATATATATATATTTTCAAAAGCCTGATACTGTAACCTGCTTTTTTCACTTAATATATTATGAACATATTTCCATGCTATTGAATAAATACCCTAAAATATATATTCCTTGTCATTTTCCTACGAAACACGAAAATAGCTTTTTCTGAATGTAAAGACAATACATATTCAAGTAGCATTCATGCAATGCAAAAAAGTATAAAAAAGAAAAGAAAGCCAAAATCCCATTACCTAGTGAACCACTGTTAATATTCTCGTCTTTTCTGAGCTATCTCATGAATGTATATGCATATGTAAAATATATTATATAAATGCATACAATAAGTGGTACTTTGTAATATGCTCTTATTTTTTACATAGCAGTAAGTTACAGGTATTCCTCCAAGTCAATATATACAAGTCTACTTCATCATTTTTAAAGTCTATATCATATTTCACTACAAATATTGATCGACTTAGGACCTATGCAACTTACAACCATTTGACTTAACGACCACAATCGCTAGCCACGACTGCTCCGCATCTGGCAGCACAAGCGTTGCCCAGCTGGGCATACGACAGTGCGGACCAGCTTCTGGCAACACTACCATCTCCGCGTGCACCATTTCAATTGTTATCCCAGACTCAGTACAGCAATTTGTGTTTTGTGTCTTGGATATTTTTCATCAAACCCCTCCCAAGATGTCTACCAAGAGGAAATTGTCTTTGCAAATATTAAACCAGTTGTACTGGTAATGCAGTGTTTTACTTAAACCTGATGAATATAAAAATAAGAAACAAAATGATGTAGAGATGATACAAATGGCATAAAATGAACAAAGAAAATTATGATATATAACAATAAAAGAAAATTATGATAAAATATGACTTAAAGATTTTTATAACATTATTTCACAGTACTGTACAGATAGCCTACTCAGCTTACGACCAAATTGTGTTACGACCGTCTGTCAGAACCAATCGTCGTAAGTCGAGCACTAGCTGTATATGGATGTAGCATAATTTATTCACCTAGTTTCCTACTGATTGACATTTAAGTTTCTTCCAATTCACCATTATACAAAACATCTTTGTATAATTAGCTCCTTGAAATAAATTCCTAGAAATATAATTCCTGATCAGAGTATATATATTTCAAATTTGGATATGCATAGCAAATTGCACTTCAGAGGCTGTATAGCTTTTATACTCCTCTTATCAGTGTGTAAGACTTCCCTTCATCATTGCCTAAACTAGGTATTATCCTTAAATTTCTTTTGTTGTTAAACAGTTTTAAACCAATGACAAGGTTGAAAAGTTAAAGGTGGCAAGACAATTCAATGCAAAAAGAATAGTCTTTTAAACACATGGCATGTTACATATCCACATGCAAAAGAATTAAATTGAATCTCTACCTTACACCATATACAAAAATTAATTCAAAATGGGTCATAGACAAATATAAGAGCTAAAACTATGACTTGGGTGGAAATATAGAAATAGATCTTTATGACTTTAGATTATGCAAAGCTTTCTTAGCTATGATACTAAAAGCACAACATACTAGAAAAAAAAGATAAATTGAACTTAATCAAAATTGAAATCTTTTATGCTTCAAATGACACCCTTAAGATAGTAAAAGATAATGCATGAAATGGAAGAAAATATTTCCAAATCATATATCTAATAAGGGACTTGTATTCAGAATATAAAAGAACAATTAGAACTCATCAACAAAAAGGCAAATAACCCAATTAAAAATGAGCAAAGGATTTGATTAGACATTTCTCCAAAGATATATAAATGATCGACAGACATGAAAAAAAGCTAAACATTATTAGACATTGGGGAAATACAACTCAAAATCACCATGAGATACCACTTTATGCTTACTAGGATGGCTATAATAAAAAAGGACAAGTGTGTTGAGGATGTGCAAAAGTTGAAACCCTTGTACATTGCTGATAGGAATGTAAAATTGTGCAGCTACTGCAGAAAACAGCCTAACAGTTCCTCAAAGAAGTTAAACATAGAGCCAGCCATTTCACTTCAAGGTATAAACTCAAGAGAATGAAAATATATTTTCATATAGAATTTGTATGTGCATGTTTATAGCAGTATTATTCATAATAGCCATAAGTTTGGAAACAATTCAGATGTCCACAAACTGGTGAATGGATGAACAGAATGTGGTATCTTCATACAGTAGAATTTTTTCAGCCAGGAGAAGGGATGAGCTACTTATGATACACATGCTACAACATGAACGAACCTTAAAATACACTAAATGAAAGAAGCCAGATATGAAAGTCACAAACTATATGATACAACATGATTCCATTTATGTGAAATGTCCAAAATAGGCAAACCCATAGAGTAAGGAAGCAAATTAGTGGTTGCAGAGGTTGCAGGAAGGGAGAATAGAAATTTACTAATAGCTGTGGGGTTTCTTTTTAGGGTGATGAAAATATTCTGGAGTTATATGGTGATGATTTGGTTGTACAACTTTGTGAATACACTAAAACCCACTGAATTGTATACTTAAAGTTAAACATAGAGCTACCATATGACCTAGCAGTTCCATTCCTGGGTACGTATCCCAAAGAACTGCAAATGTAAATCCACAAAAAACTTGTGTAGGAATGTTCATAGCAACATTATTCATAGTAGCCCCAAAATGGAAATAACCCAAATGTTCGTCAACTGATGAATGCTTAAACAAAATGAGGTAAATCCATGTAGTATAGGCAGAATAATATCTCTCCAAAGATGTCCATGTCATAATCTCTGGGATTTTTAAATGAATTCCTTGTATGGCAAAAGTGATTTTGCAGATGTGATTAAGGATCTTGAGTTGAGATTATCCTGGATTATCCATATAGGCCAAAGGTCCTTAAAATTTGAAGAGAGAGGCTGGAGAGAAAGGAAGAGGGGGATTTGAGTAGGAAAGAGAAGATAAGAGTAATGTGACTTGAGAGGGGTTCAACCTCCCGGTGCTGTTTTTGAATTTAGAGGAAGGGAGTCTTCCTCCTTTTTTAAAATTTTATTTATTTATTTATTTATTTATTTATTTATTTATTTAGTGAAAGAGACAGAGAGAGGGACAGATGGGGAAAGACTGGAAGAGAGAGAGATGAGAAGCATCAATTCTTCATTGTGGCACCTTAGTTGTTCATTGATTGTTTTCTCATATGTGCCTTGACCAGGGGGCTACAGCAGAGCAAGTGACTCCTTGCTCAAGCCAGCAACCTTAGGCTCAAGTCAGCGACCTTTGGGCTCAAGCCAGAGACCATGGGGTCATGTCTATGCTGTGACCCCACACTCAAGTCAGTGACCCTGTGCTCAAGCTGGTGAGCCTGTGCTCAAGTGGATGAACCCGTGCTTGTGACCTTGGAGTTTTGAACCTGGGTTCTGTATCCTGACAGGGAATTGAACCCGGCACGTCCATATGCTGGGCTGATGCTCTATCCACTGTGCCACTGGCTAGGGCCTGTACTTTCCTCTGGTACTTCTGGATTCATTTTTATGCAAAATCTTTATATAGACTAATATTTTATTTTTTGTTAAGAATACAAATTTTGCTCCCTGGCCAGATAGCTCGGTTGGTTAGAATGTCATCCCGAAGTGCAGAGGTTGCTGGTTCAATTCCTGGTCAGTGCACATATAGAAACAGAGTGATGTTTTTTGTATCTCTCTTTCTTCTTCTCTCTCTCTCCTTCCCTCTCTCTTCTTCTTGCTAAAATCAATAAATTTTTAAAAAATGTAAAAATAGTGAGAATTTTGAAGTACACAGTACCATATTGTTAAATGTAGACCCAGGTTGTGCAGAAGGGCTTGAGAACTTAATCATCTTGCATAACTGAAACTTTATACCCACTGAAGAACAACTCCCCATTTCCCCTGTCCCTCAGCACCTGGAAACCACTATCATATTTTCTGCTTCTATGAGTCTATTTTAGATGCCTCATATGAGTGGAATCATACAGCCCTTATCTTGCTGTGACTGACTTACTTCACTTAGCTCAATGTCCTCCAGGTTCATCCATGTTGTCACAGATGTCAAAATTTCCTTCCTTTTAAAGGCTGAATAATATTCCGTTGTATATATACACATTTTTCTTTTCCTTTTTAAAATTAAATTTAAAGGTTTCAAGTGTACAGCTCAATAAAAAGTCCTCTGCACACTGCTTCATGCACCCATTGCTCCAAGCAAGTCTCTTTCTGTCCCTATGTCCCCCACTTTGCCCTCCACATGGCCCCCACCCCCTTTCCCTCTGGCTCTCACCACACTGTTGTCTGTATCTACATGTTATGTATATATAATTTTTGGCTAATTCCTTCACCTTCTTTCATTCAGTCCCCTCCCCACCTCCCCTCTGACAGCTGTCAGTCTGTCCCCTGACTCTTTCTATTTTGTTCATCAGTTTTATACAGACTAATATTTTAATGTATGGTTTGATGTAAAGGTCTATTTTTTTTAATTTATTGTTTTGAGAAAGAGAGAGAAACATTGGCTTGCTGTTTCATGTATTTATGCATCCATAGGTTGATTCTTGTATGTGCCCTGACCCACAGATGAACCCACAACCTTGGTTTATCTGGATGACACTTTAACCAGCTGAACTACCTGGCCAGGTTTACTTTTAATGGTTAGCTAATTGTCCCAGTACCACTTATTTAATGACAATCTTTTCCCAGTGAAATGTGAATTATATTCTTACATTTTTTTTGAGAGAGAGAGAGAGACAAAGAGAAAGAGAGAAAGCATCAACTTGTTGTGCACCCATTGATCGCTTCTCATACGTGCCCTGACCGGGGCTGGTGACCTTGGTGCTCAGAGTACACTCTGTCCACTGTGTCACGAACAAGGCCACATATATTTTTTTCTTTTTTTAGCAAGAGAGACAGAGAGGGACAGATAGGGACAGACAGACAGGAAGGGAGAGAGACAAGAAGCATCAATTCTTCATTGCAGCACCTTAGTTGTTCATGGATTGCTTCTCTCATATGTGCCTTGATCCAGAGGCTACAGCTGAGCCAGTGACCATTTGCTCAAGCCAGTGACCTTGGGCTCAAGCCAGCGATCATGGGGTCATATTCATAATCCCACACTCAAGTCAGCGATCTCAGGGTTTTGAACCTGGGCCTTCTGTGTCCCAGGCCGACGATCTATGCACTGTGCCACCACCAGGTCAGGCATGGGCACATGTTCTTAAGTCTTTTTCTGGACCTCCTTCTTTGTTTATCTACCTATCTATCATCTATCTATCTATCTATCTATCTTTCTATCTATTTATATGTCTATACCCTTACTAGTACCCATTTGGGAGAGTGGAGCCAATAGGCAAATGGCAGAGGACCAGAAGTTTACTTTCTGGAGAAATGGGCTCAGAGCAATGTGGGACTTAGAGACACAAGGCCCATGTGAGGCTGCGCCTCCATTAACCATGCAGAAGTGGAGAAGATCCCATTCAGAATGTGCAGTACCAGCACTAGTCCCCATTTATCTCCCTCTCCATTCCTTACCTCTTTTCCCCCAAAATTACCCTACTAGTCTAGGTGTTCATTGATATCAGAAGGATATCTGGTTATTCATGATACATTTAATTTACATGCTTATCTCCACACCCTCCCAAACCCTTAAAAAATGTAAAGATAAAGTTGAATTTTTCCCAGAAAGTAGAACAGTAAGATAAATTACTACAAGTAAAGGAAAAATAAAATTAATGGATCAGTCCAAGAGGCCCAATATTTGACTAATCAGAGTTCAAGAAAGAGAGAAGAGACTAAACGGAGGGAATTGTGTGGAAGTCTACACTCCAAATGGTGAGATGTCAACTCCAACCCCTCTACCTGAACTTGGTTCCAGAATGCTAATAGCTAATATCCAAAATCAGGAGACCAGAAGATTCTTTTCCAGGGAAAGTGACTGAGTTAAGAAAAAAAAATCTAAGATAACCAAATCTGTTTTATTTTCATTTCCAAGGTCTCTTTCTTGTTCTTCCTAATTGTTCATTTTTCAGAGTCTCTTGTTTTTATTTCATTGATGTAACATCTCTTTTATCTTTGAGGAGATAAAAATTTTGTTCTGGTATCTGAATGGTCTCCATCTTCTTCATGTTTGTTTTTACTAACAAATTTCTGGCTCCTGTGTTAAAGTCATTACAGAGTATCTGATCATCCGTGATTATCCATTCATATTTACAAGAGGTACTAAAAAGGTGAATGGAAACTTTGTACACTGGTAGGTCTTAGAGACTAGGGAGGATCACTCCACAGTGATCAGGAAGCAAACTAGCATTTCCATTGTGAGACCCCCAAATGTCAGTATTTTCAGTACCCATAGCTGTAAAGAATGAAATTACAAATTGTGTACAACATTATTCCTTTGGATTTCCAGATTGAAATGTCCCAACAAAGTATATTATAATGAAAATTTAAAAACCAGAGATCCTAAAAGTGTCCTAAGAGAAAAAATAAGTCATAATCAAAGGATCAAAAATCAAAATGGGCCTGACTTGTGGTGGCGCAGTGATAAAGCGTCGACCTGGAAATGCTGAGGTCGCTGGTTCGAAAACCTGGGCTTGCCGATCAAGGCACATATGAGAGTTGATGCTTCCTGCTCCTCCCCCCCTTCTTTCTCTCTGTCTCTCTCTCTTCTCTCTCTCTCTCCTTTCTAAAATGAATAAATAAAATAAAAAAAATTAAAAAAAATCAAAATGGAATGAGACTTCCCAATAGAACAAAAAAAACTTGAAGCCAGTGGAGCAATAGATACCTTTTGGAATAATTCTGAGGAAAAGGATCCTCCTTTCAGAACTTAACATGCAGCCAAACTATCATTCAAGAGTGATAGTAGAATAAAAATATTTTCAGACATTCAAAATGTCAAAATATTAACCACCAATGCACCCTTTCTCAGAAAGCTACCATAGAATACACTCCCACAAGGGTATCTATCTGTGCAGTGGGCCAGGAGAGCAACCCAGGGCAGTAGAACAGGAAGTTAGAGGGATGTTGGAAAATAACAATGAAGACCATCACCCGTGTGACCACACTGAGAGTGACTTTACAGCTCTGATAAGCAGAGAAGTGAAAACAGTAAAAAAGGATTCTTAATTCCAGGAAAAATAAAAAGTTGTACCAGAAATTATAATTACATTATGTTATATGTCTCATCTGTATGCATTGTGTGGTCACATTAACATAAATAACCAATACCGAAAGGAGGGGCGAGTCAAAGCTGTGTGGAAGTGAGAGTGTAGAGAGTCAAATTCTTACTTTTTATAGTAGGAAGTCAATAGTTAATATGAACAGTTAATGTCTAAAATTAATAAAACAGAAATAGTATAACGGCATTATTTATATAAAAGGAAGCAAACACCAGAGGCAGCAGCTAAAAGAATTGAAATTGTCATCTCTAGAGAATGGCGAGTGAAGCAGGAGGGGCAAGGCAAAAAGACAGCTGTTTGGTGACAAGGTCTGTCCCATTTGGTATTTAGAACTGTGTCCATCTATTACTCTGAAACAAGTGAAATTTAAATTAATATACAATGGGATAAAGACAGTTTCTTCAATAAATGGTATTGGGAAAACTAGACAGATACATGCAGGAAAAAAAATGAAACTAGCCCTGGCTGGTTTGTTCAGTGGATAGAGCGTCGGCCCTGCATCAAGGCACACACGAGAAGCGACCATTGCTTCTCTCCTCCTCCCTCTCCCTCTTCTCTCTCTTTTCCATCTCTCGCAGCCAGTGACTCGATTGGTTCTAGTGTCAGCCCCAGGCACTGAGCATAGCTCAGTTGATTCAAGCATTGGCCCCAGATGGGGGTTGCCAGGTGGATCCTGATCAGGGCACATGTGGGAGTCTGTCTATCTCCCCTCTTTTCACTGGGAAAAAGAAGAAAAAGAAAGAAAAATAAGCCTGAGCAGGTGGTGGCCCAGTGCATAGTGTTGGCCAGGGATGCAGAGGACCCAGGTTCAAAACCCCAAGGTCTCTGGCTTGAGCATGGGCTCACCAGCTTGAGAGCAGGGTAGCTGGCTTGAGTGTAGGATCATAGACATAACTTCATGGTCACTGGCTTGAGCTGAAAGGTCACTGGCTTGAAGCCCAAGGTCACTGGCTTGAGCCCAAGGTCGCTGGCTTGAGCAAGGGGTCACTTGCTCTGCTGGAGACCCCTGGTCAAGGCACATATGAGAAGGCAATCAATGAACAACTAAGGTGCCGCAAAGAAGAATTGATGCTTCTCATCTTTCTTCCTTCCTGTATATCTGTCCCTGTCTGTCCCTCTCTCTGTCTCTTTCTCTGTCTCTCTTGCAAAAGAAAAAAAGAAAAGAAAAAAAAAATGAAACTGGAAAACTTTCTTATGCTATATACAAGAATAAACTCAAACTCAAAATAGATTTAGTCTTAAATTTAAGATCTGAAACCATACAATTCCTAGAAGAAAACATAGGCAATAAACTTTTTGATATTGCTTTTAATAATTTTTTTGGATATATCTTCAGGGGAAACAAAAGAAATATAAATGGGAAACAAAAGGAAAAATAAACAAATTAAACTACATCAAACAAAAATGATTTTGCACAGCAGAGGAAACCATCAACAAACAAAAAGATGACCTACTAAATGGCAGAAGATATTTGTCAATAATATATTTAATAAGGGGCTAATACCCCAAATATATAAAGAACTCATACAACTGAATATCAAAAATGTCTGTTTTAAACAATAGACAGAGGACCTGAATAGACATCTTTTCAAAGAGGATATACAGATGTCCAATAGACATGAAAAGATACTCAATGTCACTAATGATAAGAGAAATGTAAACTCAAACCACTATAAGATATCACCTCACACCTATCAGAATGGCCATCGTCAATAAATCAACAACCAAGTATGGGCAAAGATGTAGAGAAAATGGAACCTTCATGTACTATTGGTGGTATGGCAAATTGGTGTAGCCACTGTGGAAAAGAGTGTGGAAGGTCCTCAAAAATAGAGCTGCCATATGACTCAGCAATCCCACCTCTGGGTACCTATCTGAAGAAATTCAAAACATTAATTTGAAAAGATAAGTGCATCTGTATGTTCATTGAAGCATTATTTACAATAGCCTAGATATGGAAGAAGCCTAAGTGTCTATTAGTAAAGAAATGGATAAAGAGGGTATGGCACATGTATACACTGTAATACCATTTGACCATAAAAAAAGAATGAAAGCTTGCTATTTGGGACAACACGGATGGGCCTAGAAGGTATTATGCTAAGTGAGATAAGTCAGACAGGAAGACAAGTACCATATAGTTTCACTTACGTGCTCCACCTAGCAAACAAAATAAACCAACAAAGAAAACGGAAACAGACTCTAAATACAGAGAAGAATCTGATGGTTGCCAGAGGGGAGGGGGTTGGAGGCTGGGTGAAAAAGTTGACGGGATTAAGAAGTACAAATTGGCAGTTACAAAATAGTCACAGGGAGTGTAAAGTACAGTGAAGGGAATATAATCAATAATATTGTAGGCCCTAGCTGGTTGGCTCAGTGGTAGAGCATCAGCCTGGCGTGCGGAAGTCCTGGGTTCTATTTCCGGCCAGGGCACACAGGAGAAGTGCCCATCTGCTTCTCCACCCCTCCCCCTCTCCTTCCTCTCTGTCTCTCTCTTCTCCTCCCGTAGCCAAGGCTCCAGTGGAGCAAAAGATGGCCCTGCGCTGGGCATGGCACCTTGGCCTCTGCCCCAGGCGCTAGAGTGGCTCTGGTCACGATAGAGCGAAGCCCCGGAGGGGCAGAGCATCGCCCCCTGGTTGGGTGTGCCGGGTGGATCCCGGTCGGGCGCATGCGAGAGTCTGACTGCCTCCCCGTTTCCAGCTTCAGAAAAATACACACAAAAAATATATATATATTGTAATAACTATGTATGGTGTCAGGTGGGTATTAGATTTACGGGGGGATCACTTTGTAAGTTATATAACTGTCTAACCACTATGCTGTACACTTGATACTTATATAATATTGAATGTTAACTGTAACTGAAAAAAAATTGTTTTAATAAAATTTCTGGAAAGGAAAAAATGTTAAAAAGCAAGCAAGTTGAGAGAGGAGGTTTCTAACAGTGGGTGTGGATTCTGGGGAAGGTGTTCTGCCTGCTCTGAGATCTATCTGTTCCCAGAGGGCTGAATGTCCCCAGGGTACGGAGGGCAGCTGGTATGGGCGGGGCCAAGGGCCTTCCTGCCTTTTCTCTCAAGCAGTCTGCTCCTGGAATGAAAGCTGGTATAGGAGCTCAAAAATGGGTCAGATTTTCTTAATCCAGCTACAACATGCACTTTAAAAGAGTAGAGATGTTGCCAAGACTAGGGCATTGCATTTCTCTCAGATCCTGCATGGTGTTGGAAGATTCCTAATTTCCCATTTTCTTCAGATGTCTTTTAGTGAGAAGTTGAGAGATAGCAGGGGGCTAATAGGGAGCCACTGTTTTTCACCAGACAGCCAAGTAGTTCTTTCTCCAACAGCCTCAGCATGGTGGCCTCTCTCTCTTTCTCTCTCTCTCTCTCTCTCTCTCAACTTTCTGAGAAAGTTACATGCAGTAAAATGCAAAGATGTTAAGCATACAGCAGTGTTTTGACAAAGGTGTATACCTGTATAACCAACACACCAATCAAGATAGGAAGCACTGCTAGCACATACCCCTGTGCCCCTTCCAGTGCCCCATGCGAGCCAACCCCTATTTTTACTGTATCACCAAGAGATATTTTGCTGTTCTTGAACTTCATGTGAATGAAACCATGGCACACATTCTCTCTTGTGTCTGACTTCTTGCACTCAGTATATTTGAGATTTATCTGTGTTGTTGGGTGCATCAGTAGCTCACTTCTTTTTATGGATGAGTAGTATTCCAGTGTATGAACAAACTACAATTTATCTCTATCCGAGGATTTTCTGAGCAAGTTTCTTCTTTCCAATGACTAGCCTTGTTGTGGCGCCAGAGCATGTCTTCCTTGCATGACCCTTTTCACTAGCACACTAATGGGGTTGTTTGTACTACGTGAACTTGAAGGATAGAAACCTAGGCTTTTTAAAGGATCACAGTAAAGCCAGAGCCAGGGCCCAGTAGTAGTTACAGCCAAGGCCTCAGCTGATCCCACCAGAACCTCAAGAGCATGGCCCTACAGAGTTGTCCCAAATTGAAATAAGGGGGCCAGACCTTTGTATTCTCACATTAGCCCAGTCACTGGCCTCGGGCTTCACCCTGGGAGGTGAGGTGTAAACCTCGGAGGAAGTGGTTTCCAGAGGCTGACAGCAAGAATATGCCTAGCAGCTGAGGGCTGTGTGGGCGCCCCCTGAAGAGGGGGTCTGAGTGGAGCCTCACAGTGTCCACTACAGGCACATGCCCCAATCTAGATTAACATGTTCACTAGGGTCTCCTGCGAAAGAGGCTTCCAGAAGCAACCTTTTTCTGCCTGGCTATGGGTGAGGAGCCCTGGCCCACGTGGGCAGCCACCTCACATGGAAGTTGGCTTTGATAACATTGGTGTTCTGCTGAACCAAACCAACCTTGAAGCTTGAAATACCCTAGACGTTTATTGTAAACTCTATTGTTATAGTCAGATTTTCAGTTATGTTTTAGTTACTTACAGATAAACATACTTTGACACAATCTGCCAACATGGAGCTATGTTTTCTGGTAATAACCTGAGTTGCAGCTGCCTTCCTTTTAGATTTGTCGCTTGGTTTCCAGTTTACTAGAAGTGGTAGCAGAGAGCTAAATCCTAATCTAATAGTAGGAAGTCAAGAGATAATGTCTAATGTGGAAAAATCAGGAAATAGCAGCAGTAGCATGTGTTTATAAATAAGCAGGTAAATATCAGAAGAAATAGCTAAGAGCTGGCAGGAGTTGCCTCTGGAGAGATCTATCTGGGTTAGATGGAACAAGAGACCGCAGCTGGTTTTTGAGGGGAGCCTCTCAGAGCCCTGACTTGAAGCTTGGGGCGCTCCTGTTGAGAACACATGTTCTGGGGTATCTGCGCTGTGCTCTGTGACCCTCCCATCGCTCATTTCTCCTGCCTTCCTTTTGGGTAGGGGTTTCCTAAGTGCTGTGAATAATCAATAAGCTTACGTTACCCTTTCCCTCTTAACTTACTTGCCCTTCTGCATCTGGGAGACGCCTTTCCCTCCTCCTGATCCCTCCCCTTTAGCTCTACATCCATGTTTCCTCCACAGGATCCCCTTGGAGCTGACAGCCCTATCTCTAGCTCACCTGAGGGGGAGGCCAACTCCCCTCCCTGCTCTGACACTCTGAGAGGTCTAACACAGAGATGGGAACATTGAACAAGTCATAAGAATGTAGCTCATCGACTTACGAATATTAGTTATTTTTTCTTTTGTCAGAAGAAACAAGCATTTATTGAACACCAATCATGTGCCATGTTTGATACCAGATGCTGTCATATGGTTTTGCTATTTTAACATCTTTCTTTTCATGGCCTAAAGTTTTTGTTTCCTCAGATTAAGCATCTATAAACTGTATATAAAATTATAAGGATTGAGTCAGTGTTTGTGAAGCGTTTTTAAAAGTACTTAACACTAAGTTATTAATTAGCATAACATTTGGATGTGTGTGTGTGTGTTGTGTACTGGGCTTTAGGAATAATAAGAAAATATTCCTGTCCTTAAGTCATCTTTTAGGAAAGACAGACACATTAACAAAAAGTGCTATTGAACTGTAGTTATAATGTGACAAGATCTTATTTCAGGAATATGATATGAAGGCCATGACCAAAGTACTGTAAGAATCCAGCCTGGGGGAAGGGACAGCGCTTCCCGGGGTGTTGGAAGTGCAGGTCCAGGAAGGGTTCACCAAGGGAGCGTCATTTTAGGTGGGCTTCAGAGAACCAGCGCAGCTTTCTCTGAAGCCCACAGAAAGGATATTTCAAGTAGAGAAACTAGCATTAGGCAAAATCCAAAGAAATAGTATGAAAGGGCTTAGCATGTTAGGGAAATAAGGAAAATGGCTCATTGCTTTAGAAGTAGAGCTCTTGAAAGACCTGGCAGAGAACTTCCAAGGAAACACTAAAACAGCTTCAAGTCGGGATGGAAAGAACCTCTCACACAGTGTATAATGTACAGCCTTTACTTTTTAATGTTTTCTCTTTTTTTATTTTTAGTAAGATTCACAAACATAAAATACACCATTTAAATCACTTTAAAGTATACAATTCAGTGACATGTATTACATTCACGGTGTTGTGCAACCACCACCACTACCTGGTTCCAGAACACGATCACCCCCCCCACCTCCCCAAGTCTCTGATAGCTAAGTATCTGCTTTCTCTCTAAATAGGTTTGCCTAATCTGAAATGTTCATATAAATTGAATCATGCAATGTATAGTCTTTCAATACTTATAAGAAGTCAAATGACATCCTATGGAAATAATTTTGATCTTATGAACCCCCTGAAAGAGACTCAGGATTCCTGAGAGGTCTGCCGGCCAGACTTCCAGAACTGGACCAGCAGGTCTAGGTCACCCAAGGCGTGGGGCGCCAGCTGCCCATGACAGCTCCCTTCCGGCACAAGGTGATTATCACCTCCCGTGGCCAGCCTGGGGGCCTCCCCACCTTGGCCTCTCATCTCCCGTGAAAACTCTGTCAGCCTTCTTCTGCAAAATTGAGATCAGTAATATAGTAATAGGTTCAAAATTAAACTGCTCAAAGGAACCAAACCACCAAATGGGGGTCAAAATTTATTAGTGATAAATCTGAATATGGTAAACAAACAAACAAACAAACAAAACAAAAAAAAACTGTACCAAAAACTTATTTGCAGTAAAATTCTGATCACTCCCTGCCACTATCATTAGATTGTGTAATGACAGTAATTACCTGTCACCTGTGATGAAAGACATCATGTACCTTCAAACATCAAGTGGCAGTGGTGCCCTAAATTGCTAGCCACCTTCTCCTCTAGTGATCCCAGCTTAATTTATTCTTCAAGTAAGTATTCTTCTCAGAGAAATTAGCACGTTTATTACCCAGCATATTTAAATGTTAATGTGCACATTGTACTGGTGCTATTATGAAACCCATTTTGCTCAGCAGCTAAAATTATGTTGCCGTTCTGCCTGGTGTTAGAGGTTCGGTGCTTGAAACCTGTTTCCCACATGCAAAGAGCCATGGTTGTTGAATTAGGATGCTGAGCTAGAGGGAGAAGAGTCAGACAATATAGAACCTGTAAGCTAAACGCAGTGAGCAAGGATCAAGCCTACACATCTTGAATGGACTATCCATCACTGTGGAGACAATATTTGAGCAGACTGGCTTTGGGGTATGTTTAACATCGTTCCTCCAGGATCTCTACTAAACTCTGCCTCTGCAGCTTAAACTGCCCCAAATCACAGTTCTGACCACTGGAAACATTTTCCTTCTACTGTGCTAAAATCTGCTCAAATTTTCACTTGTTTGGTTTTGTTCTGCCCTCTGGTGATGTCTGCTCTGCTCTGTGACTGCCCTTCAGAGACTGAGGAAAAGGACCCTGTCCCCATGGTCTGCTATTCTGACTCAGTGGTCCCAGGTCCTTATAAGACAGGTTACCAGTCCCTTTACCATTGTAGTCACTCAATTTGTCAATGTCTCCACCCCTTTTTAATTTTAATTTCTTGAACTTACTGATTTTTAGAGAGAGAGAAACATTGATTTTTCTACCCATTCATGCTGTCATTGGTTGAGTCCTGCATGTGCCCTGACTGGAGGTCGAACCTACAATGTTGGCATGTCGGGACAATGCTCTAATCGACTAAGCTACTCGGCCAGGGCAGTCTCCCCTCTTTTTAAAGTGAGGTGCTCATAACCTGAAACAATGATTCAGGTGCAGTCAGATCAATGTGGAAATGAGCCAGGCTCTTTGGGATATGAACACTCTTGTTGTATATGGTTCTATTAGTTCTTTCCAGGAGTATATAACCTGGTTATCCAGCACTGATTCATAATCAGTTAAAACAACCAAGTCTTCTAAACTATATATTGGTACTTAGGCAATTAGCCATTTTCACCCAAATACAGGGTCTAAGCTTTGTCATTGTTACTTTCATCATGTTAAATTTGGTCCAATGCTTTGACCTGTCAAGAGTTTTTCTGTATTCCGAATCAATCCTTTCCATTCGTAAATGTATCAATTTATCAATATTGCTGTCTTTATATAAACCAAAGTTAAAAGCACCTGACAGAAAATGTCTCAGGATGGAGCTCTTCACTTACTACCAGAGACCTCAAATCAAAATATTCACTCAACCAGTTGTAAACCTCCCTCCCACGCACAATACACATACCTCCATCTCAACTCTTCTTCCTCTAACTCAAGTTGTCAGGGAGGGAAAACATCACTGAATATTCCAGGTTACTAACAGGCTGGTGAAAGTGGCATAGAAAAGAAACCAAGGAAAGGAAAGGAGGGAGTGAATAAGACCTAGTGAAGGAGACCTGCTTGGTTGTTCAGTGGTTAGAGCATCGTCTGGATACTCCAAGATTGCCAGCTTGATCTCAGAAGAATCAACCAATGAATGTATATGTAGAACAACAAATTGATGTTCTTCGCGCTCTCTCTTTTTCCTCTCTCTCTAAAGTCAGCAGTTTAAAAACAAAAATCTAGCCTGGCCTGTGGTGGTGCAATGGATAGAGCATCAACCTGGAATGCTGAGGTCGCCGGTTCGAAACCCTGGGCTTGCCTGGTCAAGGCACATACAACAAGAAACAATCAAGCAATAACCAACTAAACTGAAGCAACTATGAGCTGATACTTCTGGCATTACTCACCCCAACTCTGTAAAATAAATAAATAAATAAAATCTTAAATTTTTTTTTTTTTTTAATCTCTGTAAGACCTAATGAAGGGTCAAATGTGGCAGGACAGGATTCTGTGAAGCTACTTTATTCAGACCTGCACAACAGCACAGGTTGGGGCAGTATTAAGGTATGAGTCATCTGGAAGATAGTCCAGGGTTTTTGTTGTGATGAGAGAGAGAGAGAGGAAATTAATAACTAGGAAACAGAAGCAGTGCTGGAAGAGAGCCAATTAGTACATCAAATTGGAGGGACTAGGCAGAAGAAGACAAAACCAGGCAAGAGTCACAAGGAGAATGGAGCAGAGAATGAGCACGTATGTGTGCTCTCTCTCTTGGGAGCAAGTCTGTGCTTTCCTCTCCCCTCTCTTCTTCCCCCAGGTTCACCCAGGTGAACCCTTCTTCAACCTCTGTGACGTGTTTCCTGAGCCTGTGCAGCCCAGCTGGCTCACTTCTACCACCTCTATAACTTTCTAAATAAACTTTCTCTTATAATTAAAAAAAAATGAGCATGTGGAACAGAATCTGGGCATGCTAAGTGAGCTCCAGAGCTGTGCTGTCCAATATGGTAGCCACTAGCTACAAGTGGCTAATTAAAGTTAATAAAAACTAAGTGAAAAAGTCAGTGCCTCAGTCACAGTAGCCACATCTCAAGGGTTCAGTAGCCTCATGTAACTGGTGGCTACCGTATTTAATAGAACAGAGAACGGTTCCACCACTGAAGAAAGTTCTATTGGACACTTCTGCTCTAGAGTATTCTAGGTGTACTAGCAAACAGACAAACCAGGTAAGATATCATTTTAATGTACTTATTTTTTCCCCTCGAGATCCAGTTCAAATACCAATTCTCCTGGGAATTTGCCTCATCGTGAGTCTGTAATTGTATGCAATAGGTAATGGAGCATTCTGAGCTATGCAGTTCTTAGTGATAACTCATGGATCTAGAGAGCGCCCGGTATGAAGATCCTAGCACAGCTATTTGTCAATCCTTAACCACAATGTGGTCCTTTTTCTATCTGGGGAAGGCATCCTCCTTGACAAAGCAATTAGCTTTGAAGCTAAGACATGTAGGGCAGTGGGGATCAAATAAGTTTGCAAATATGATGTATATGTTTGCTTGCTTATAGTTTGCATTGGGTGTGGAAGACAGGCTGTAAGCAGGCAGGATCCTTTCAGCCTAAGGCTTAGTTTTAAGACTAAGCCTTTCCCACCCTTTTTAAAAAATTTATATATATATATATATATATATATATATATATATTTTTATTCATTTTTTAGAGAGGAGAGAGAGAGAGAGAGAGAGAGGAGAGACAGAGAGAGAGAAAAGGGGGGGAGGAGCTGGAAGCATCAACTCCCATATGTGCCTTGACCAGGCAAGCCCAGGGTTTCAAACTGGCGACCTCAGCATTTCCAGGTCGACGCTTTATCCACTGCACCACCACAGGTCAGGCCCACCCTTTTAATACTAAGATCTTCTCAACACTAAGCTTTTCCCTACACCCTTGACTGTTGCATGATGTGGGGTGGTGCACTGTTATGAGGAATCCCATTTATGCCTCATATAAGTGGCTTTTATTTTTTATTTTTATTATTATTATTATTTGTATTCTTCCGAAGCTGGAAACAGGGAGGCAGTCAGACAGACTCCCGCATGCGCCCAACTGGGATCCACTCGGCATGCCCACCAGGGGGCGATGCTCTGCCAATCTTGGGGTGTTGCTCTGCCGCAATCAGAGCCATTCTAGCGCCTGAGGCGGAGGCCACAGAGCCATCCTCAGTGCCCGGGCAAACTTTGCTCCAGTGGAGCCTTGACTGCGGGAGGGGAAGAGAGAGACAGAGAGGAAGGAGAGGGGGAGGGGTGGAGAAGCAGATGGGCGCTTCTCCAGTGTGCCCTGGCCGGGAATTGAACCCGGAACTCCTGCACGCCAGGCCGACGCTCTAACACTGAGCCAACCGGCCAGGGCCTATAAGTGGCTTCTATCAGAGACTTCCGTATTTGTTTTCTGGCTTAAAGGCTTTAATTTCTACACTATAAAATAAAGGAGACCAGGGGCTCTTTCTCTCTCAGTTCCTGAAATTAGCATTGCAGAGGACAGGCAGCCAAGATGGTGGAGTGCTGAAGGAGAAGCCAGTTTGTGCAGAGTTTGTTCAGGGAGAAAGAGATGGGGAACAGAGATGAATAAGGCTGGTGAGGTAGAAACCTTTGATTCTAGGAAACTTGAATGAGTCAGTGGCTTTGGGACCCCTGAATGGAAAGGGAAGTGTTTTCCCTCTGTGTGTATTTCTTGCCTGTTGGGTGCGAACTAGGATCAACGGTAATGGCCCACCAGTTCTCGGCTCCGTTTTTTCATTACCATCTGTCCAAATCAAATGCAAACCTGCATGGGCCAGGTGGCTGTGAAGGTGGCTGTGGCTACTGGCTTCACAGGCAGGCGGGAAGAAGGAAAGGGGAACACTGGCTCAGCCAGACACATTTGCTGCATCCATCTTTGTAGCTGTAAAAATGATTTGTGACTAAAGCTTTTGACCTCCTGTCTACAGACATTACTGAGGCCACCTTGGCCATGCAGCCAGGAAGTGGAAGTCAAGTTCTGATTTGCCTGATGTGAGATATCATCTTACCTGTGGGCCCTCAGTAAAATTTCAGTCTGCTTGTTTCCCTTTTAATTTCCTGTGCCAGAAGCTCTTCGGATTTCTCATTAGACCTATCAGTTCTACCTTCTAAATCTCTCTGGAATCTGTCCCTTCCTTTAATACCTTCAGTTAATTTATCTTCATTCCTTTCCCACACAAGCCCTACACTGCCGCCGAAATGCTCTAAGAAACTTACCTGCCCTTGACGTTCCCCTCTCTCTCTCCAGCCCTTCCGTGGCTCCCCGTGATATCATAAAGGCCTGCTCCTTGGGCCCCCAACTACATTTCTGGTGTTGGGTCTCTCCACTCTCTGATGCGCGGCACATGCTCCAGCTCCCCATTGCTCAGAACTGGGGTGCCCACTCGCACCTCTGTGCCTTTGCACTTGCAGCTCCCCTTGTCTGAAATGCCCCCCACACTTTATTTCCCCCGGGGAACTTCTCTACCCCCATTAAAGTTCTATTTAAACCTCATGTCCTCTGAGAAACCTACCTTGAGCCTTCAGAACAACTTAAGTGATCCATCAGCTGTGCCCAAACACTGTGCAGGCTTGGGTCTTGACACACCCTGTGTATGACACTCATGAGTCTGTTTCTCCCACTAAACTGTGAGGTCTCAAGGGCAGGCAGCACATCTGACTCATCTCTTACCCTCAGTTGCAAGCACAGGACCTGACTCATAACAAACATTTGCCAAAGGCCCGTCAGCATGAACAGCGATCTTTGTTATTATGAGGTTTGACTGTGACCAAAAATGAAGTCTATGAGGGTCCTCTGTGTGGTCTGCTACTGCCATGCTCCCTGGGTTCACCCACGCTGATGGAGGTTTATGTACAAGTGGCCTGTCTGGTATTTGAGGATGTGGGGGAAAGTAAGAGACCTGCAGCTGTTCCCACTGAAAGCCCCACTTGTACACTGGCTGCTGCCCCAGCCGACTCTGTGACAACACAAACCTAGTCCGTGTGTGTGTGTGTGTGTGTGTGTATGTGTGTGTGTGTGTGTGTGTGAGAGAGAGAGAGAGAGAGAGAGAGAGAGAGAGAGAGAGAACACAAGACCAACCCCTTGAAGGATGCTCTTGTAGGGACCATCTGCAGGTATCTCTGTGGAGGGAATTACAAGCAAGGAGAAGCCTCCTAGCAGAATGGAGAGGGACGGCGCTCTGCTGCTCTTTTTCAGCTGGCAAGGGAACAGAGGAGCTAGCAGCAATTGTTTTTATGAGTTAAAAAGTATGCCATGCCTATGGTTAATGAGATACTTCCATTGCTATCTTCTTCAGCCAGTTATCCAAGCTGGGCTTGTTATTTATAGATAAGGAAATGGTTATCTGAAGAGGTGAAGTGACATGCCCAAGGTCACATTTTGAGCAAAGGCCCACAAAAATGAAGCAACTTTCCCAGGGTCATGAAGCAGCAAACAGACCTATAACATATGGGGGTTACTTTCAAAATCTCTGCTGGCTTTTCTTTAACAAAATGTTTAAAATCAGAAACATTTTCTAGCCAATTAAATCTGTAGTGGGCTTTCAGGCATCTCTTGGGAAGTTTGACAGGTGACATTAAAGCTATGAAAGTTGGTGTTCCCTGTTTCCCAGGCTCGTGTAACTCCATGAAGTACAATTATCAGCTTGCAAGCAAGTTCCAAAATAAATGGCTCCTTTGCCCAGCCCAGCATCTGTATGACTTAGCAAAAAGTCTCCAGCCCATTGCTTACTTATTCCATCACCTAGTCATCAGCCTATTTTTTCCAGGACTACTCCCTACAACATGGTAACTCTATTACTTGATCAGTTGTTTATTTCCTCTGTCAGAGATAACTAGGATTTAGAGCTAGAGGCATAATTTCTCTATAAGTCTAGAAAGCAGAACTGTCATCTGTGTTATTGAGATCTTAATTTAATTCCCACTAAAGAGGAATTCAATTGACTGGATTAGTAAAGGTTCACTCTATTTGTCCCTCTTCAGAGAGATGACTAAATTCAGTCGTGTGGATTTAGTGGTACATAAGAATGAAGTTTTCCATAGGTGTGTAACTTTCTAGATGGGAAAGTCTGCTTCGGTTCGATGGACCAAGTATTTAAGTTTAGTCTGACAAGATTCTCCCCAACCTCCCTGCATGAGACAGATATTGTACACCCATCTGCACTGGGTAAAGACAGAATCTAAGAGCAGCTCTGTGGATATAAATGCCCTACCTATCTCGGATTGCGGAGTCCAGGCTTTGTCCGCTGCACCATACACTCTTCAGACTCTTTTTTTTTCCCCATTTTTCTGAAGCTGGAAATGGGAAGGCAGTCAGTCAGACAGACTCCCGCATGCGCCTGACCGGGATCCACCCGGCATGCCCACCAGGGGGCGATGCTCTGCCCCTCTGGGCCGTCACTCTGTTGCATCCAGAGCCATTCTAGCGCCTGAGGCAGAGGCCACAGAGCCATCCCCAGCGCCCAGGCCATCTTTGCTCCGATGGAGCCTCAGTGGGAGGGGAAGAGAGAGAGAAGGAGAGGGGGAGGGGTGGAGAAGCAGATGGGCGCTTCTCCTGTGTGTCCTGGCTGGGAATCGAACCTGGGACTCCTACATGCCAGGCTGACGCTCTACTGCTGAGCCAACCGGCCAGGGTCTTCAGACTCATAATTGCACCTAATAGTTAATGTTTCCTGAGAAGTGAAGTGCAGCATCCAATTTTAATGATAAAGACTCTATCAATAATAACATGTAACATCCTATTTGTTTTCAGCAAAAAGTCCCAGGCCCTTCAGATGGAAGAATTATGGGTAATTCTGGGTGTTACTGGCAGTTCATTGAGGATGGCTATTCTGTCTGGGTTTGTCTTAATTTCTTTCAATTACCAAGAACATGATGACACTTCCATGTTAGAATAAGATGTGCTCATGCTGACAAGGAGGGGCTCATTACGAAGTGTTGGACCAGGCCTGCCACCTTCCTTTCTTCCACTGGAGCACCAGCCTTTGCTATACAGGTGACTCCCGCACAGGTGTCTGTCATCGCCGGGCCAAGCTGGCTTCCTTGGAATGAGATGATAGTACTAACAATAAATGGCGACAATGCAGAACATAAAGAAGCACAAAGGAAGTCTGCATCTTCACACAGAACTTGCCCAGGATATATGCTGATAAGATCAGATCCGAGTATATCCTTAGCTCCATCTGTTAAAGGTGCTCACGGCCGCTTAGAATGCCAGGCCAAAGAGACCTGGGAATACAGTGGGTTCATGACAGGCCAGGAAGTGAGTTGGTCTTTTTTTATGTCCCTTCCAAATTATCAACCTCTCCTAAAAAGGGCTCTTTGGCTTTAGAATAGATTTGTACATGATCTATAAATTCTGTGAAATGAAAAGAATTCACTGATTAATTTCACAGGTCTGCATTTCCCAAGATGTGGCATGCATTTTACTCGGGAAGTGCAAATAATTATAAAGGAAAGAGCTTGTATTTTAATAATTCAGTATTTATTTTAATGTGCCTTGATATTGTTCTACCTTAAACCTGTAATTTGTTGGTTTTCCATTTACAATGGTGATATAAAATTTTCATTTTAAATACTTTTAATGGACATGGCCAGTTGGCTCAGCCATCGAGCATCGGCCCGGCGTGTGGAAGTCCTGGTGCAATTCCCGGTCAGGGCACATGGTAGAAGCAACCATCTGCTTCTCTACCCCTACCATTTCCCCTTCTCTCTTTCTTCTCTTCCTGCAGCTATGGCTCGAATGGTTGGAGCAAGTTGGCCCCAGGTGCTGAGGATAGCTCCATGGCCTCACCTCAGGCACTGAAATAGCCCGGTTGCTGAGCAATGGAGCAGTGGCTCCAGATGGGCAGAGCATCACCCTATAGGGGACTTGCTGGGTGGATCCCAGTCAAGGCACATGTGGGAGTCTGTCTCTCTACCTCCCTGCCCTCTCACTTAATAAAAATAAATCAAATACTTTTAGTAAAAATATATTTATTTGAATGCAAATGTTAAGTAAATAACAGAAGATGTTATTACAAGAATTTGGCAAAAATCACAAACATGGAATGTAAACACTTGGAAAGTTTGGGAAATACTTCCATAAGCTAGAGAATGAGGTAGATTGACTTTAAACAGAAGAGTGTGGAACACCAGACAGTTAAAGGGAAAATGGCAGAACTCTCAGGGGATATGGATTCTAGTTCCAACTGGCACTCAACCTGTGTGACAGTGGCCTCTCTCTGGATCTTCGTTTCTTTCTTGATAAAATAGCTCTAATGCCTTACCTAGCTTTATTATTTAGTGGTCTATTTCACTTATTACTATTGAGATATGAACAATCATAACAACAGCCAGTGCATTAAGGTCTGCTGCAGGCTGGATGCTTTCCATAAGTCAGCATCATAATTCACATAATGGTTATGACAGGTAGATGTAATAATATCCATCTTATGTGAAGGAAGTAAGGTTGGAAGATTTTACGTAACTTGCCCAAGGTCACACAAAACCTGATTAGAATGAACTTATATCTAACTCCAGAGCCTGTGTCTGTTTCCTCTCAGTCTTGCTGTGGCTCAGTAGTTAATTCCTATTCACCCTTCAAAACTATGCTCAAGATGATCACTTCCAGAAAGACTTCTTTGACCCCTATCTCTCCATCTTGGTTAGATGTCCCTCCTCTGTGTTTCCTTAATTTTCTCTGTATGCCTGTTTTTTCTTCCAAGTGAAAGGAAGGGAGATAGAGAGACAGACTCCCACATGTGCCCCAACCAGGATCTACCCAGCAACCCCCATCTGGGACTAAGCTCTGCTCATCTTGGGCCAAGCTTGCAACTGAGCCATTTTTAGCTCCCGAAGTGGAAACTCCATGGAGCCATCCTCAGCTCCTGGGGCTGATGTTCTTGAACCAATCGAGCCATGGCTATGGAGGGGAAGAGAGAAAGAATGAGAGAAAGGATTGGGAGAGATGTGGAGAAGGAGATGGTTGTTTCTCCTGTGTGCCCTGACTGAGAATTGAACCCAGGACATCATCCCCATGCCAGGCTGACGCTCTACTACTGAGCCAACCGGCCAGGGCCTATATGCTAGTTTTGTTTGTTTTTTTTTTGTTTTTTTTTTAATATTTGCCTAGGATTCCACATAGTTTGGGACACAGAGTAGGTAGTCAACAAATTGCAGAAAGAGGGAGAGCAGAAGGGAGGGGGAAAGGGGAAGAAAGGAGAAGGGTATCAGGAAGAAAAATATATTGTTACTTTATTTCACTAAATATGAAAGAAGTAGAATTGAGAGATAAGAGAGCAAGGTGACCTTCTGGATCCAAAGCACCCAGCTTTGCCACTGACTAGTATGTGACTTAGCGCACAGGTTCAATGCCGTGTTTCCGTTTCCTCATCTATCAAGCAGAGATAACAGTAGCACTTACCTTAAAGGCTGTGTAAGCACTAAATGAATTATTATATATAAAGTGCTTAGAATAGTGCCTGTGAGAAGTAGGTGCTCAATAAACATGGACCATTATTATTATTATTTCTGTAGAAATAAAAAGGAAAAACTAAACACTACTATAAAGTGAAACAATACATAATGCTATTATATACATATAGAAGCTCTTCATTTTCCTAGCTCTACTTGTTTTTTTGTTTTTTTTAGTGACAGAGTCAGAGAGAGGGACAGATAGGGACAGACAGACAGGAAGGGAGAGAGATGAGAAGCAACAGTTCTTTGTTGTGGCACCTTAGTTGTTCATTGATTGCTTTTTCATATATGCCTTGATTGGGGGACTACAGCAGATCAAATGACCCCTTGCTCAAGGCAGTGACCTTGGGCTCAAGCTGGTGAGCTGTGCTCAAACCGGATGAGCCCGTGCTCAAGCTGGCGACCTCGGGGTTCAAACCTGGGTCCTCTGCATCCCAGTCCAATGCTCTATCCATTGCGCCATTGTTTGGTCAGACCCTAGCTCTACTTCTTGATCAAAGCAAAGTCATTTTAAGGCAGTAAAGAATAAAGAGAATTATAGCCCTAGGGTGCACAGTATAATATCCTTATCTTTTCACTTCTATGGCCGCAGAATGAAGCATGTCACCTCTGCTCTCAGAACATTTGGAAATATTGAGATTATATTATCATGCTGTATTTTATTCTAAATTCAGATTTACTTCATGTCTATCATCCTCAATTAGACTGAGTTCCTTGAAGAAAGGACTCCTGCTTAATTCTTCTCTATGGTTTCAATTATTAGTAAAGGGGCTGGCAAGAAATAAATGTTCAATAAAAGTTTGCTGAATGCATATTGTTGAAAAGATGTGTACACATGAACAATAAAAAATTTTAAATGAAGTAAAATTTACTATACAAGAATCTCAAATCAAGTGTGCTCAGAAAGCTATATGATAGGAGAAGGTAGTAGAACAGATGGTTAGATCTATGAATGTTGAAATCAGACAGCCTTGATTTTGAGCCCTAACTCTGGCACTATGAGCTTATGTGACTTTGGGATGTAACCTAACATCTTTAAACAATAATTTTGATAACAGTAAAATGGGGATAATATTAGTTGGAAGAACTAAATGAGATAATGTATGTACAACATCAGGTAACTATTATGTGTTTGTAGAGTGGCTAACATATCATTACCATCATCACTGTCATTGTCAAAGGCTTTGTGGTGGAGGCACTAACTCTCTGGATGAGCAGATATAAGGGAAGAGTACCTAACAGCCAGGAGGTGTGACTAAAGGTACGGAGGGTATTAGAGTCAAGGCCAAATAGGGTGGTAACTAGCCCTGTTTAATTGTAATATTGGGTATTTTCAGGAAAGTAATGTTAGAGAATATTGGAAAGTTGGCTTTAAATGCTAGATTGGAAAATTTCATCTTTATTCTGCAAATGACACTGAGACTTTACAGAATTCTAAATGGGGTAGTGACCGGTTCAGAGCTCGCTATGGTGGAACGTTCTGGCTGTTTGTACATGATGGCCTGGGGAAGGTGAAGGGAGATGAAAGCAGAGAAACCACTTAGGGAGCTTTTCCAACATTTCCAATAAGAAATCGAGGTCCTCCTCTTGGATAATGGTCTGGGACAGGAAAAGAGGAATGAGCATGTAGGACACTGGGAAGAATAAACTCATAGAACTGAGTCCGACTGGATGTGAGAAGCAGGGTGAGGAGGCAGAGTTGAAGACAATTAGAACCAGATGACCTGGAGCATGGTGCATCTATTCTGGCACAAATAAAGCAAGGAGGAGACTGGTTTTAGGGGGAAGATATATTTGCTTTTTACTGTGTTAATTTTGAGGTACAGTGGGATATCCAGGTGATGAATGATATCCAAAAGACCCTTTAAAATGTGATCTTAGAACTCATGTTTATTTAGAAGCTATTTGCATAGAGGTAATAGCTAAAGGTGTGTAGTTGGATCGATGTCTAAGAAGGGTGAGAGTATACAGACAAAAGGATGAGGGTGTCCTCCTTGGGAAATACCTCCCACATCTAGAGGAATGCAAAAGAAGCCAGAGAAGAAGGAAGAGTGGGAGAGAGATAGGCAGAGACCGCCTTACCATAGAAGCCAACAGCAGAGCAGGTTTCAGGAGGGGTGGACACGGTCAGAGGAATCTGAGCTGCAGCCAGCTCAAAGACAGAGTACTGAGAAGCCACCACCGGACTTGGCCATTAGGAAACCATGATGACTTATGAGAGAAAAATATGTGGAAGAAAAAACTCGAGTGCAGGTGGGAAGGAATGAAGAAGTGGTGTGGGAAAAAAAAGTAGACCAACAGTACATTGTTAGTTCAGGAGGTTCAGGGATGAAATGATAGAATAGAGAGCGATGGTCACTCAAGGTGGGACGGGCAGGCTGTTCTTCCCCAGATAAGTGACCGCTCACTAACACTTACCCAGAGATGTGAATTTGTCTACACATTAAGAAATAGAAAGTAATATTAGTGGAGGAGGCCAGAGGAAGGACCCTGGAGCAAACTAGATTGAAAGCCAGGTTTGAGCCACTCTAAAGTTCGAGAACATATTATCTGTATGCAGAAAGCAGCATCTGTTTTAGCAGACAGACTCATTTATCATGCATCGACAGACTGTGAGAGGGAAACAAGAAACTCTTCTCCCCCACTTAGGAACACAAAGCTAGATCCACTCTTTGAAAAGAATTCAAACACTTTGAAAAAGTGTTTCAGCAAGGAAGCAACACTAAGAAAAATAAGTGCACAGCATCTTCTCTTTCTTGTCTTTTCCACCCAAATGAACTCAAGAAAAATGCACAAGGGTATCATTAGAACATGCTAATAATACTATTAGCACCCCCCGACACTATGGCTCTTATATTTGCACAGTGATTTTCATTTTATAGGAAGTGCTTGTGATATCTTTCATTCTCACAGAATCCCTGTGTGGCATTACTTTTTGACAAGGGGAGGAACAGTATTTGGAAAAATTGGTGTTTTCCCCCCTAAATTTCAGAGCCAGGAAATGGTAGAGTCCCAGACCCCTTGCTCTTGTTTGTATATGTTTTCAAACACTGTTCACCAGGTCTTCACAGTATAACCGTCCTGGTTTGGAAGGACAAACCAACGTGTAGCTGGACTCTGATCTCCCGGTTTGGGGACTCTACAAGTTTATTGGAATAGCCTAAAACGGCACTAGGTCTGGGGCACTTTTATCAGGTCATATTTGTGACTCAGTAATACCCAGTGCTCCCTTTTTACCCTCACTGTAAAGAGTCCAAGGACAGAAGTTCTGAGCAATGCGCTTTCTTCCCTCCTACATCTGCTCAGTTCAATCAGGTCTCTGAAATGCAGGAACAAGACCTCAATACTTACACCTTCTCCAGGTGGGGCCAGAAGGCAGAAAAGCAATTCTCTCCCTCAATATCTAGTTTGGGCTAGTAGGAAGATGGCCAGCCTGGGCGGCTGATGGCTCAGGTTCCAGGCTCAAACTACCAGTCTAGCTCTGTGACCTTGGTTAAATCACTCTATATGCTGAGCACTAGTGTCTTGGTCTGAAAAATGATATTAGCTATTTCATACGTTTACTGCAAGGATTCAGGAAAATCCTTATGAAAGTAGGGCCCTGTGCTGGGTTTAATTTCTCCTGTCTCTGTCTTAAAATTCTTAATTTTTGAAGGAGGAGCTCTGCATTTTCATGTTGCTCTAGACCCTGAAAATTACATAGGTGGTCCTGTCTAGACCCTTGGCCAAATTATGATGTTTAACCTCTTGGGGCTCTACAGTCTATAATGAATTGAATCAAATGTTAGGCAGTTCTCAATCTTTTCTCCACCTATTGGCAAAATTTGACACAGTTGATCACTCCTTCCTCCTTGAAACATTTTTCCTCATGGCTTCCCAGACACTATGCTTTTCTGGGTTTCCTCTGCCTCAGTGGCTGCTCCTTTGTTGTTTCTCTCTATCTATCAGCGTGTCCACAGTGAAACTCCTGATCACCGCTTGCAAGCCAGCTCCTCCTGGTCTGGTCTTTCTCATCCGTTCATGGGAACTCCATCCTTCCAGTCACTCAGACCAAAACCCCTATCATAGTTCTTGACTCTTAATCTCTCAGTCCATACCCAATTGGTAAGCTGCTCCAGAGGGTGACCACTTCCCCACCGCCATTGCGGTCCAGGTCTCTCCCCTGGATTGCTGCAAAACCGAACTCATCTCCCTGCTGCCTCCTCTCCTGTCCTCCACACAGTTTTAAAGGAATAATCCTTTAAAAATAGAAGCGTCGCTCCTCTGTTCAAAACCATCCCATGACTGTGCATCTCAATCAGAACAGAAATCCCCACAAGAGGTACTGAACCACTTCTGGGATCCCACCTACTACTCCCTCACCTCAAGACATTCGTCAGTGCCCCTTTGCCTGGAATGCCCTCCCCGATATCAGTCTGGCTGGCCCCTCACTTCCTTCGGTTCTAGTCACCAATGTGACAACCTATTTAAATGAGCAGCCACCATCAGCTTCACCCTCCTTTCCCCATCCTGTCATTCCCTGCTCACTTTTCTCTAAAGCACTCATCACCATCTGCTATGTATAATATTTTATTTATTTGCATATTGTTTATCTCTTCCCATTAGACTACAAGCTCTGTATGGACAGGGACTTTGTCTTTTAACTGCTATATCTCCAGCACATAGGACAGTGCCGGTGAATGATAGTAGAAAGTTCTGGAATAATGTTATTACTAATCGTTAGGTTATAGTCACATCAGCCCCTCTGCGTGTATAAGGTACTTTCACAGGCTGTAGGCGCACGAAGCCGGCCCTGCCACAGGAGTGAGGGCATTGACGGGGCTGCTGTGTGCCAAGCCTCCCACCAGACGGTACTCTGAAGACAGAAAGGCGAGACTAAGTTTGTGGCCGAGAGGGAAGTTTCATATATTTATGCAAAAACTCTAGGACAAGGCAGTGTTTATTTAAAATATCCAGCCTTTAATGCCTAACATCTCACTCTCTGGCAATGTCTCTAGAGTTTTCTACAGAGAGAAGGAACAATGAGCTATGGCTTGTGAACTCACTGTGTGGCTATTTCTGTCCCAGACAAGTTCCTGCTCTGGCGTGCTTATCACACCAGAGACACCTTGCCTGACTTCCAATCTAGTTTGCTCCAAAGTTTCTCCTCCGCCAGCCCCCTCCACCCAATATTGCCGCTTAATGAACTGTTAACTTGAGACCCCACCCTCTTCTAGTCCCTCCATGTTCTGCTCCTTGATACAGGATCATGAGGCACGGGTGGGATCAACTCAGGAAGGTTGAAATAGGAAATAAAGAATCTAAATATTTCCTTACGATAAAGATGTATATAGGTCTTTCTGTGAGCCCACAGAACATAAAACTCAGGGACTACATCTTTTCATCTTTGTGGCTTGACAGCCTTGCTCAGTATGTGGTATAGAGTAGGCATTCAGTAGGGTTTGCTGACTTATTAAATGGGTAAGCTCGGAGTAAGGACTCATATTTAAGAAGTACTTTCACATCCCCTGTAAGGTGCCCAGAGGTATTCTGTAGGGTTATTTTACTGAGCTGTCATAAGAAACAATCTAACCGATAAGAATGAAAACATCTCAAATAAACGAACCAATATTTAAAATGCAAGTTTAAATTATAAAGTGCTATTATAATTATCAAAGTTGTTTTAATTTACATTTGATTTTTTAAACCCTCTCTCTGAAAACCTAAAATAAATAATCAAGTGATAAATTACAAAGCCTGCCTCATATTTCCTATAGGGCTCCTTTGTATAGAGGAGCCCTGAACTTATCTGAAGTTTTAGATAGAGACTTGGGAGAAAGAATGAAGAATTGAGAAATTTAAAGCTAAAGCATTAGGATCTGCTCATTAAAAACCATGTTAAGTTTTGGTGATGGGTAATTGTGCGTGTGTTATGTGACTCTTAATACTTTTCAGTGTGTATGTTTACATCTCACGTACATTTGCATGCCCAGGTGAGATCAAGCTTAAGAAGATAGCCCATCTTATAATCAGTAAGAGGTGCTGCCAGCAATAAGCAAGACAATTTGGGAATCCTTCCTCAGTAATCCTTCCTCAGTTAACTGAGTAAATCCTTCCTCAGTTATCAGTTTCTTTGTGTATGAAATAGAGGGAGAAACTGGACGGTTCCAGGGGCCCTTCCAGTTATAATGCCTAAGAATCTACGGAGGTAGGGCACCTATTCACATTATAAAGGATCTCATGCAAATTTTCTGTTTCTTATTCTTTTTTTTTTTTTTTTTTTGGTATTTTTCTGAAGCTGGAAACGGGGAGAGACAGTCAGACACTCCCACATGCGCCCGACCGGGATCCACCCGGCACGCCCACCAGGGGGCGACGCTCTGCCGTGACCAGAGCCACTCTAGCGCCTGGGGCAGAGGCCAAGGAGCCATCCCCAGCGCCCGGGCCATCTTTGCTCCAATGGAGCCTTGGCTGCGGGAGGGGAGGAGAGAGACAGAGAGGAAGGAGGGGGGGTGTGGAGAAGCAAATGGGCGCTTCTCCTATGTGCCCTGGCCGGGAATCGAACCTGGGTCCCCCACACGCCAGGCCGACGTTCTACCGCTGAGCCAACCGGCCAGGGCCTGTTTCTTAAATGCTTTTAAACTATGATTTGGTTTTTCAAAATCCAGTTACTATATTTTTATTAATAAAAGCAGCTAACAAGTAAGCAAATTCAACATGTCAGGTATATAAAGTCCCTTATATGAATTATTTGATCCAGTCATCCAATAACCCCAGGAGGTAGATAATGATATTGCCCCTGTGTTGTAGATAGGTGAAGTGGCTCCATGACCAGTTTGCCTAAGGTCACTGAATTAAGGAACGTGGCAACACTGGAATTTCATCTCTCTTCCATTCAATCTGTGACTCCAGAACAGGTTGTTAACCCTGCATCTCCCAGACTGGCTGCAGGTATTGGGAGGTGCCCGGTGTTCCTTCCTTAGTTGAACAACTGTGGTTCCTGCATCTCCCAGACTGGCTGCAGGTATTGGGAGGTGCCCGGTGTTCCTTCCTTAGTTGAACAACTGTGGTTCCTGCATCTCCAGACTGGCTGCAGATATTGGGAGGTGTCCAGTGTTCTTCTTTAGTTGAACAACTGTGGTTCTCCATGCCTTTAGTCTTCACAAATGGGGTGACCGATTGGAGATGGCGTGATTCCTTTGGCTTCTACTTTGTTTCTGTGACACAGCGTGATGATATTTTCATTAAGAAATGCTTTTAGACCTTCCCTGGATGAGTTAACAGTAGGTTTAACTAGTTATCTGGAGTCACTTTGTGAATGGTTGGGTTAACAGAAAAGGGTTCAAATTTGCTTTGAATTCTTATTTTGGTTCTTTATGTCTGTTATCTAAGTCCACAACAGCACACACAAAAGACTACATTAGTTTGCAACAGACTAAGGTGAAAAAAATGCCACATGCAGAAAAACAGTATAAGATTAATTCACATCTGTGTGACGCACTTCATAATGTTCACATTTATTATTTTCACTTTCACAAGAACTGTGTGAGGTCTGCAAGTCAGGAATTATTTTTACCCACTTTGCAAATAAGAAATGTGAGCCACAGAAAGGGGTAGGTGACTTGTTCTAAGGCATGGACCTGGTTAGATCTTAGAGCTAGTGTTCTTTCTGCACTGTGCCACCCCCTTATGTAAAACAGAACCCCAGACCCAGGCACTTCTCAACAGACAGGACCCGATGGTTGCTATACCGGAGGCCATGCTGTGCCAGGCTAGGGCCGTGGTGCTCCTGTATAGCAAATGTGCTAGAAGATGAGGACACAGCAGCAGCCATGACCCCTACCCACACCTGTGCAGTGTGATAAAGAAAGTAGAACTAGCTGTGGTCCAACCAGATAAAAATTTTAGGCGGGAAGTCAAGTGACAAGTAAACTTGTATGTGTGTGTGTGTGTGTGTGTTTAAACTGTTAATTGCTTTTGTATATTTTTTAAAAGGCAGCTTGAGGAAGTCAGACAAGCTGGCAGGAAGGTATTGCAGCAAGATGGATTTGGGAAAGAACCAATCTCGCTCAATTCTCCATCAGACTCCTGATCCTCATCAGGAAAAGAACCACGTTCCAGGTAACAGAAGAAGTTGTAGCTGTTGGGAAGAATTGGGGCTATGATTATTATCCTATTTTTAATGAATCTGTCAAAAAATAAATAAAGAAGGAATGGTTGGGTACATCGTTAGAACCATAGGTGGGAAGAATCAGGGCTATGTACGTTCTTGACGTGCCTCCTACTGCTAAGATTCTGATAAGCCAGAGAAACGCAAGGGAATAACAAATAAATTATTAATAAGAAATAAATTTAAATGAAAGATAGTGAAAATACCCAATACTGGATGGTTGTGGTAAAATAAGTACATCTATCTGCTTCTATGGTAGTGTAAATTTGGCATAAGTTTTGGGGTGATACAGCAATAGGCAGCAAGAACTACAGTGTTTATTCTTTTGGTTCATGAATTTTACTCATTGGGTCTAGCCTAAAGCAGCATTTCTCAAAAGTTTTGCAGAATTCTAGGCCTTGAAACAGTGTTTAAAAATGTGTTGTGTTTTTTTTTTGTACCTTGGGTCCCTTTGGCTTTTGATGAACCACCGGATTCCTTCTTAGAGTAAATATTTTAAATACACAAAAGTAAATGGATAGGCTGACAAAGGAAAAAGTTAAGATACAGTTGTCAAAATAAAAAAACTATGATATTGTAACATATGTGCTTATCTATAGACTAGAAAGCCTGGAGGTCATATGAAATGACCGCTGTTCTAGATATTATAAATTGTAATTAAAATGATTTATGCAAAGGTGTCTGCTAATTCAAACTGAATTACCCAGGGCAGATGGTGAGGATGCCCCTTTGCTTAGTGCCCCATGGAGTTTCCCCCTTCTACTTGCTTAATTGCTTAAAGTAGAGTGCAATGAAGGAAACCACTGGTGGTACATTTCTTAAGAGCCACGGCTAGCTTAATAAATAAAGGTGATTTAAATAATAAAATGTTAATTCACATGTCAAAGATCTCTTTGTACACAACATTTCTTGTGTAGGTCTTTCCATCATTTTTAAGCTCGCCTTGCAGAGGACCATCAATTATTTTTAGTTTTACGTCTGTTCTTTCACGAACTCTTGAACAGGCAACATAAAGTTGACCGTGTCCAAATGCAGGCTCAGGTAAAAAAATGCCAACATGCTTAAGCGTTTGGCCCTGAGACTTATTGATGGTCATAGCAAAAGCAAGTTTTACAGGAAATTGTCTACGTCTCAATTGAAATGGCAACCCTGTTTGAGATGGAGCCAAATCAATTCTTGGAATGACATGTATTTCACTTTTAGAGGAGCCAGTCAAAGACTTAGCTATGCTCATCAGTCTCATTTTGCCGAGAAAGACGCATTTGCTCTGCGACTGAAGCAAGCCTTGTCTTTCTCTGCTCAGTGGTTTCTTTTTGTTGAGAAAGCCGTTTTTGTGCAGCTTTAGCTCCTTTTCTCTCCTCTTCAGTGCTGTATTTTCTAGGAGGCATTCTTAAAAGAAATTACGTTAAGACGTAGTTTTTATGTAAAACAGATGATTGCCAATGCAAACAAATGTTCACCTTCCCCCTGACCCGCTCAATTTGCGTTCAGCCGTGGCAACTTCACCCCACTGGCTAGTACAGTTACACAAGCAACCAATAAGCTATCGGGGACAGACACTTAAGCCGCATATAATAAAGATGCATTAAATAACAAGATCCAATGGTGGATCTAATAATGATTGCATGAAATCAAATATATGGTCTCAAATAGATGATATATTAAGGTATCTAGAATGACTGTAATATGATATGAAAAAAATTGGTAATTTCTTTTGGTGACAAAGTCACATACTGCTAAAACTACCATGGCTTATTACCTACATTCATAATTAAAGGAAATGGTAATTTTAGTTAGAGATTAGTAAAAATAAAGGCATAATTTTTCCCTATCCAAGTTCATCATTACCAACATGTAATGATGTAGACATTTTGTTCTGTCCTAAGAACAAAAGATACTGTGGTCCAAGAGGCATGCTCTATCTTTTGAGGGTTACCAGGACAAATTTGCTGTCATGTCACAGGTTCTAAGAAATTCTACATTGAGACCCATTAACTTTTTCTCAAACTTGGATGGCAAAAGAACCTTTTTTGGTGATACCTCTAATATTCCAAAGAACTTGGAGAAACACCATTCTATGGAAAAAATTCAAAGTAAAAATGAAAGCTATATGCATGAGTATGTTTATTATCATTTGATTTATAATGGCAAAAAATAAAATAGTAATTGGTAACAACCTACATGTTGAATACAAGTAGAATGACTGGGTAAATGAGAATACATCAACTTGAATAGGTATCACAGTCATTGTTAAATTCCTTCTTAGAGTAAATATTTTATGAAGACTATACTTTTGAGGACTAGATCATGGCAAATATTTCTGATATAACATTAGGTTGATAAATGACAAAATTGTGCTATGCGCTCATTACAATTTTGTGTAATATAGAAACTAGATGGGTACAAGGAATAAAGTGAAAACAGGTTATAATGTTAAGGTTGGCAGAATATGGCTGCTTTACCGGCCTTTTCTTTGAAAAATGTTTACCGTACGACCCTTGCTGATAAATGTCACAGATATCGTCACTATATCCTGTAACTTCATTTGATCCCACAGAAGTCATTGGATCTTGGAGTTTGCGAAACAGAGAGCAACTCAGAAAAAGAAAAGCGGAAGCACGAGAGAAGCAAACTTCGCAATGGCAATTCGGGTAAGGCACCTTGCTAGGGAAACTGAAACTGGTACTTATCCAGCAGATGCTGTGTGCCAAGCACTGCTGAGCATCCCACACAGTATGTGCTATCGTTCCAACAATCCTGTAAGCAGGAACTGCTCTCCCTAGTTACAAAAAACAAAAAACAAAGCAAAAAAAAAAAAAAAATCAAATGTCCAATGGGTTAAATCTCTTGCCTAAAGTCACAAGTCACACAGCTAGTAAAGTGGCAGGAACAGAGTTTTATCTCTGGTATCTCTCTTTTATAAAAATTTTTATTTATTGATTTTAGTGGGAGAGAAAGAGACAGGAACATTAATCTGTTCTTGTATGTGCCCTGACTGGGCATCAAACCAATAACTTCTGTGCTTTGGGATGGTGCTCTAACCGAGCTATCCAGCCAGAACTCTGTGGTCTCTTTTAATTAAAACACCAGGCAATTGAAATATTCTGCAGAGAGGTCTGATGTTCAACTACTCTGGTAATAGAAACATAGAAAAATCTTGTTGGGAGCAGGAGACACTGTTGAGGAAATCTCTGAGCTTGTTCTCCCAGCTCTATTAGTAATCCTTATCAAATGAGTGTGATTAACTCTCCACGGAGGTAACCAAAACACAGGAGTAATGTGACAGGAGGTGTGAGAGGTTCTAAATTGCCAGTCTAAGTCTCCTGTCTGTCATCTCAGGGAAGGAATATAAGAACATGATTAAGTAGCATCAAGCTACATCCATTTAGAATGTGGCTTGAAAACGATACTGCTTGCTTGAAGATGGAAAAGGGAAGGCCAAGCAGCCAAGGAACTTAGCATCCATCAAAGCCAAGAGTTCTGTACTTGGCACTGTTGATGCTCAGGACAGGATACTTCTTGTGTGAGCAGCTGTCCTGCATGCTGAGGATGTTTAGCAGCATCTCTGGCTAGTAGCACCGCCCTCTTCCCCCACCTCTGGTGTGACAACCAAAAATGTCAACAGACATTGTCGAATATCTCCTGGGGCAGGTGCAGAATCACCCCCACTTGAGAACCACTGATCTAAGCACTCTTCTTAAGAAAAGGCATCTGGCCCTGGCCGGTTGGCTCAGTGGTAGAGCGTCGGCCTGGTGTGCAGAAGTCCCAGTTCGATTCCTGGCCAGGGCACACAGGAGAGGCGCCCATCTGCTTCTCCACCCCTCCCCCTCTCCTTCCTCTCTGTCTCTCTCTTCCCCTCCCGCAGCCAAGGCTCCATTGGAGCAAAAGATGGCCCGGGCGCTGGGGATGGCTCCATGGCCTCTGCCCCAGGCGCTAGAGTGGCTCTGGTCTCAACAGAGCGACACCCGGATGGGCAGAGCATTGCCCCCTGGTGTGCGTGCCGGGTGGATCCCGGTCGGGCGCATGCGGGATCTGCCTCTCCGTTTCCAGCTTCAGAAAAATACAAAAAATAAAAATAAATAAATAAATTAATTAATTAAATTAAAAAAAAAGAAAGGGCATCTATTCCCAATATGGTCTGAGTATTGTCTTTTCTGCTATAACACCAATTAGTACATATATGATCAGTAAATAGAAGACTGATGTCACCATAATGTGGAAGTTGTGTTGATTCATGATTTTTCCTAGTCAAAGGAGTCAGGATAGTGGGAATAGAATTAAAACCTTTAGCAGGAAAGAAAAACACCCTCAGCTTGGCTGCTGTATAGGCAGGATCCTTTTCAGCCTGCATCTAGGGCTCTTCCCCAACAGAAGGGTAACAGGTTGCACTTCCTCCTGTGCCCAACATCATGGCAGCCCATCTGGCCCAGTGTGCCACTCTTATTTGCATAATCTCGGCACCTGCAACCTGCAGTTACACTGTTGTTTTTGTGCATTTTTACTATCCCCTGAAGCAGCCTCCAATCATGATAAGCCACCTATCTGAACTATTCAAGTTATCTCAGGTACCAATTATTCTTTTGGTTAGTGTTAAAAAGTTGCATAGGTTTTGAGTCATTTCCCCAACTCTATTTTTTCCCGCTGTTACTTTTAGTGCATGATTTTTCGGAAATTGAGGTTCCTCAGGAATGTGTTTATTATGTTTTGGCAGAAACATTTGTATTTGGGTCCTGTGGCAGGCGACTCTGTTGAAAAGTATCCAATTAGCTTCCCTAATTCTATACTTGCCAAACAACCTTCTGATCATCAGTGGGCTTCCTAAGTACTTGCTACAGAGAAAGCATGCATTCATTTGTCAGCCCAAGTATTCTTTGTTGTTTGACTTTGCATTTCTCACTGTTCATTTAAAAATGGGTCTTTGGGTTTACCAGCCTCTTGGAGCTGGTTGATGAGCTCTGCCCCTGATTAATGGAGTCAGTCTTAGTGTGCTGATAGAATTGGGTCTCAGTGCTTGCCGGGCTGGGGAGCCAAGGCTGAGGAAGTCACTGAAGTAGATGACACCTTGGTGAGCCTCTTGGCAGCTGGCTGGTCTTGCTCTGGTGACATATTTCTATACTACCGAGAGCTGTTCTCATCATAGCATATCACACAGCCCAACAGTAGTTCCAGAGAGAAGCAGCAGAGCGCAACGGCGGAGAGCCTGGCCGTTAAAGCCATAATGACTACATTAGATGCCTGGCTCCCCTGCTTCCTAGCCATTTGATGTTGGATGATTTAGTCACTCTCTCTGGGCCTCCATTTTGTCATCTGCAAAACGGAGATAATGGTATCCTCCTCATAAATTGATATGAACATTAAATAACAGAACAAGAAAATTACTTAAAACAGTGCCTGGCACATAGTGTTTCCTATGTGAATACAAGAGTGCTACTTTATATTTGGGTATCCAATCATGTAAGTTATCACATGCAATTCTTACAACAACCACATGAGGTTGGGGAGATACTATATACTACATTTAATCTATGAAGAAACCAAGGCATAGACTTTAAACTGGTTTTGGGAAGGTAATCTTTAAATTTTTTTCTGATTGTGAGCATTTTCAAACATACACAAAAGAGAGTATATTTTTTAAGGTGTGCAAGGAACTATGAGCATTTCAGAGATATGAAAGACACTGGTTTTTATCACTAAAGAATATCTAGTTCATTCAAAAATGTTTCTCGGTCCCGGCCGGTTGGCTCAGTGGTAGAGCGTCGGCCTGGCATGCAGAAGTCCCGGGTTTGATTCCCGGCCAGGGCACACAGGAGAAGCGCCCATTTGCTTCTCCACCCCTCCCCCTCTCCTTCCTCTCTGTCTCTCTCTTCCCCTCCCGCAGCCGAGGCTCCATTGGAGCAAAGATGGCCCGGGCACTGGGGATGGCTCCTTGGCCTCTGCCCCAGGCGCTAGAGTGGCTCTGGTCGCAACAGAGCGACGCCTGGGAGGGGCAGAGCATCCCCCCTGGTGGGCAGAGCGTCGCCCCCTGGTGGGCGTGCCGGGTGGATCCCGGTCGGGCGCATGCGGGAGTCTGTCTGACTGTCTCTCCCCGTTTCCAGCTTCAGAAAAATACAAAAAAAAAAAAAAATGTTTCTCCAGAAATAACTACAGATTGAAGCGGTCTTTGTTCCTTGCCTTAAGCATGGTCCTCCTAATAAATCACATAGGCGTGCTCAGCAGGAAGCGTAGTTCAGTCCTTGCGGTCTGTAAGAGAAAGCTCCGTGGAGCAGGTAGCATGGCACAGAATTTCAATAGGCTTAGAAAAATAATGAAGTGTTTATTTATAGTACCATTTGCTCCCCCCCCCCCCAGCCCATCTGTATTAGCCATCTGTATCTGGTTATATTTGCAGCACCTAACAATTTGTCACTGGCTACCATTTCCATGCATATACTTTCATCTCGTAGGTCTTTAACGTAGCTGTGGCTTCAGAGCAGGCTTGATAGGGCCACTCACGCCTTTCCACCGGGCTTGTTAACTTTAAGGAATGTGTTTTTTGTAGCTTTTGACCCATCTTATAGTATATCTCACTTGATGTGTATTGTGGCTACTTAGCATTCTTCACACAAGACACTCTGTTAGATAAGCAAGCCATATACATCATCCACCTGTGGACTGCACAGACAAGGAGTGATGTCTGGACGAAGGTTCTAGAAATGCAACTGTATGAGTTTACCCAGGGTGTAGTGGGACTAACTCACACAGACTGAACTCAGAGAGACTAGAGTATAAATCAGAATGCCAGTCTATTCATTTATAACATCGATTACACATTTTCCATAATCAAACCTTAAGTATATGTTCTTACACACACACACACTACATTTCCTGGTGAGCAAGGTGTCAGAGACAAAAAGTCCCCAAGGGACATTTCTCCTCCTGACAATGGAGAATATATAACACTGCTTCTTTATTTTGCAAACAAGGAGATTGAGGCCCAGAGAGATTAAGTGACCTTTTCAAAGGTCCTACAATGAGGCAGTGGGAGATCTGGACAGTTAATGATCAAGCATTTATCTGAATGCCGTAGCCCCGTTGCTGACCCTAATTGTGATCTCTCCACAGAGAGAAAAAACACAAGCGGCAGAGAACAGAAAAAGGAAGTCAAAGAGGCAGAAAAAGACAACACAATACAGAACTGAAGGTGGCGCCTGGATCACAATTAGAAAAGGAAATTCCGGAGAAAGCATGGGCGCCTACAGAGAAAGAAAATGAATTACCAAGGAGTGTAACCGAACCTCTCCCTCTGGTAGCCTCCCCCGAAGAAGTTGTACCTGAGAAAAGTTTTTCTCCAACAGGTCAAGAAAGCATTATACATCAGGAAAATTCTTCTGAGTACCAAGCAACAACGGTACAAAACCACTCTTCTGAAATAAGCCAAGATATGGCTGAACCCGAAGACCTCTCTCCTAAAACGTGCCAAGAAATAGCTGTAATTCAAGACCATCCTTTCAAAGTGTGCCGTGATATAGCTGAACCTGAAGACCTCTCTCCTAAAACGTGCCAAGAAATAGCTGTAATTCAAGACCATCCTTTTCAAGTGTGCCGTGATATGGCTGAACCTGAAGACTTTTCTCCTAAAACGTGCCAAGGAACATCTGCGGCCAAAGCCCTTCCTTCTAAAACAACTGAAGACAGAGCTGACATGGAAGGATGCTCTCTTGAATCATTCCCCAAACCAGCTGTGCCTGAGGGCTACAGTCTTGAGACATGCCAAAAGAGAACTGAACCCAGGGAAGATAGTACTGAGCCAGGCCACAGCACAGCTGGGACTGAAAGTTTTCTCCCTAAAATACAGCAAGAAATAGCTGCACCTAAAGACCTTTCTACAAAAACATACCAAGAAATAGTTGAACCCGAACACTTTTCTCATAAAGCATATAAAGAAATTGCTGTGATTAAAGCCCTCTCTCCTAAAACAATCCGAGAAACACCTGGGCCTGAAGACTGTGCACCTGAAATATACCAAGAAACACCTAGGCCCCAAGACTGTACACCTGAAATATACCAAGAAACACCTGGTCCTGAAGATCTCTCTACTAAGACATATAAAAATAAGGATGTGCCTGTAAAATGCTCTCCAGATCCATACCAAGAAGCAGGTGGGCCCCAAAGCCAGGATCCTAAAGCATACCAGGAAGGTGCTAACGACGATTATACTTTTCCTCGAGGTACATGTTGTTTATAGGGGACAGGTCAATGACATGTTCCCATTTATGATTAGCACCAAATTCATACATCTCTGTCACAGTGGTGATTTCTAGCCTTTTTTTTTTTTTTTTTTTTTTTTTGACAATCCTAGGTTATCTCCAGTTATCTCAACAGGTATTATGAATGTCATTGGCTAGTTTTTCATTTAACAATGTCTGTTTGGCACTCTTCCAAAGAATTAAAAGAAAATAATTGAGCCTGGCCTGTGGTGGTATGGTGGATAAAGCATAGACCTGGAATACTAAAGTTGCTGGTTCAAAACCCTGGGCTTGCCGGGTCAAGCCACATACAACCCTCTCTCTCTCTTTCTCTCTCTCTCTCTAAACAAAAAAACCCAAAAACAATAAAAGAAAATAATAAAAAATATGTGTATGTGGAAGGTACTTGTACACACTATCCATTTTGGGAAACTTTAGCCAAAAACTAAAGAACCCAAATATTGGATGATTGAGTGCAAAATATTTTAAAGGATAATGAATTTCAGATTTACAAGAAAACTTGAATCAAGTTTTTCTTGAAAATTAAAATTTCCTGGCAGACAAAAGGCATATAAGTTGATGGTATAAGGTACTGAGGAAGATACAGAGGTGTAAAATGAGATCCCTGTTACTAGGACTTATCATGTTTACTAAAATCCCTTTCGATTTCAATGTATGTTCCTGAAAAGCTTTCTCCTAAGCACAGCATTTTGAAAATAATGTGACTTTTCTTCAATTTGACTCGCCTCAGGGACATAACTGAGAATCTTGATTCTCTTTGTACAATATTGTAGAAGGCACTATAAGAAAATGGGCGAACACTATCAGCTGTAGTTATCTCCAGGGAATTGTTTTCTAAAGAAATCCCTAAAAAAAGAAAAACAAATCTGTTTGATAGTTTATTTGCTCTTTCTCCTAAAAGAAGAGTGCAACGAAACCATGGGATTAGTAGGGCTCCAAGTAATGTTTTTAAAATCTTTGCCTGTTGGTTAGGTAAAAATAAAAATTAAACCTAAAATAAATAAATAAATAAATAAATAAAACAAAAAACCCCCTAATTGTTTTACTTTTTGATGACTAATGCTATGTGACATCTTTTTGTGATTACTACAAATTTGAGTGTTTTTCTTTTGAGAATTGCCTGTTTGAATCCTTGTTCTATTTTAAATTTGGGATTTTTATTTTATTTGACTGATTAAAAATTTCTTTAAATAACAATTATTAAATCTTTACCTACATATAAGTTGTAGATATTTTTCAGTTGTTTGTGGTTTAACTTTGTTTATAGTGAGTTTTCTCATGGATATGACATTTTAATTTTAATTTTAGTTTTTAGTTGTTCAAACCTGTCAGTCTTTTTCTGTATGGTTTCTGGTCTGTGTTCTGCTCAGAAGGGCTTTTATAATCCTAAGATTATAGAAAAATGCTATTGTTTCTACAATATTTATGGTATTTTATATTTAAATCTTTAATTCATCTGAAGTTTGTTTGTTTTGTAAGGTGTGAGTTGAAATTTTTATTCCCAAAATGGATAGTCAATTGTCCCAAGACCATTTATTGAACCTATTTTTGTATTTCATTTGATTTTACAGAAATGGAAGAAAAACCCAAAGCACAAGAACCAGAGATGCGAGCAATTCCAAATGTTCCTCAAGAGATTCGCCCTGAAAATGACGTCTATAGTTATGTTTTGTTTTAACAATGCTCAACCATATCACAGTTGTGCAACAAAATACACATTTTATTATATGCGATTTCCTCAAAATAGTAGAGAAATCTCTACACTATTCATTAATATTTTAATTTTTTTTTTCCTGTGTAGAGACCATATCTGAAGAGAGAACTAACCTGTTTCTCAGGCTCTACTACATAGACAATATCCTGCAGTGTGTGTGCGTGCGTGTGGTGTGTGTGTGTGTGTGTACACTGGAGTGAGGAGAGTGGCGGGAAGAGACAAAAATAAGAAAGCGGAGGCTGAATAATTTTCCCATAAGAACAAACATTTCTTTGATTCATTCTTAAGAGCAGAAAAATTAATAGGTCTGAACAGTTAAAATTTGGGTGAGTGTATAGTTTTTTTGTAAACTTTGTTTAACTATTAATGTAACAATAGCATCAAAATTTTATTCAGGCTTTACTTGGCCTTTTCAGTTAATTTGAACAATTCTTATCATTCTGGGACTCCTTCAAAGATATTTTGGAGAGCTAATGTATAATAGTTCACTTGTGTGTTTGAGTTTTGATTTTGCTATTTTTACTTTTTACATATTGTATTTGTGCAAAATGTACATTAAATCATTATTACATGTTTAACTGTGTGGACCACATCACAGTAAGCATTTTGAGGGTCAGAAGACCTATAGCACATAATCCTTGCCCATCAGGGTTTTAATCCAGTTTCATGGGGGAATAAAACAGAAAATAAATAATTACAAAAGAAAATTGTAAATGCTGGTGCCATTTGAATAGTAGATACAATAATGGGAATGCTCGCCTTTGCTGGAACAGCCTGAGAAAAATCACACAAATGGAGGCTTGTAAGAGGAAAGGATTTGTATTGCACATGAGGATAACTGCATCACTATTGTATGTGACACAGAGCAGAGTGGATTTAAGCATTCAAGATCTTCAGTTAATGCGGGGTCCATGTGGAGTAGCAGGCTGTCTGCTAAAAATCTTGTATTAGTAGAGTGTACAGAATTTTACATACTGAACTAAGAAGTATATCACTTACTTGTTAGGGAATGGGGAACTAAATAAGACTTTTGAACAATGAAGTGGCAGTTGTATTATTTTAGGAAAATTTATGCGGTGATAATGGTCAGGATTAACTGGAAAATGACAAGAGACTGGGGGCAGGAGCAGGAATTATTCTGAGAAGAGATCTGAAAATCTGGTATTTTTTGGGGGGGGGGTTGGGCATTGTTTTCCATTTTTCTTCTATTGTGACAGAGGACTCAAGGTAAAGCAGATTTCTACAAATAAAGTTTGGTTCAGCAAGGGCACAACTGACTAAGGTCTCTCTGTAGGCCTTGTGCTAGGTACGAGGCTACAGTGAAGGACAAGACAATCGCAGTCTCTCAAACATTCATGGCACAGAACAGCGGTTGAACCCTTGTGGTATATTAGAATTGCTGGGGAAAATTTCAAAATTACAGATGCCCAGACTTCTCCCTAGGGCTTCTAGTCACTTGTGTAGGGTGACATCCAGACATTGGTATATTTATTTTTAATTACTTTTGCTTTAAATAAATTCTTGAGGAATTATTTTAGAATTATAGGAAAATAGAGATAGTACAGATATTCCTGTATACCTCTCACCCATTTTACCCTAACGTTAACATTTTACATAACCATGGTTCCTTTATCAAAACTTAAGAAATTAAGATTGTTACATTGCCATTAAGTGAACTCCAGCTATTATTTGGATTGCATTAGTTTGCCTACTAGTGTCCTTTTTCTGTTTCAGGATCCAATCTAGGATACAACATTGCATTTAGGGTATTTTAAAAGCATCTCCTGATGCCTGACCAGGCGGTGGCTCAGTGGATAGAGTGTTGGACTGGGATGCGGAAGACCCAGGTTCGAGACCCCAAGGTCACCAGCTTGAGTGTGGGCTTATCTGGCTTGAGCAAAAAGCTCACCAGCTTGGACCCAAGGTAGCTGGCAATCATCAATGATGATTGATGCTTCTCATCTCTCTCCATTCGTGTCTGTCTGTCCCTATCTATCCCTCTCTCTGACTCTGTCTCTGTAAAAAAACAAACAAAAAACTCTCCTGATATGCAACTAGAGTTGAAGACCATTTGTTTAGTGGGAGGTAACAATGCTATTTCCCTATTTGCCATGTGCCCACCCAAAAACTTTAATATCCTCCCTCAGGGTATATTAATTGTACAATAATTACTCATACCCCATTATATTACTCAAGTAGCATATTGAGGAAAGCATATCATATCATAGTCCCCTATAAGCACATCCTATGATAATCTCATTTCTGGATAACACTTTAAAATTTATACTTTCAAATATACTTTTTAATTTGATCTGTACAAGAGTTTTAAATAAGCTGGGCAATGATTATCATTTCCATTTTACAGAGGAGGGATTAACCTCAGAGAGGCTGGGCCACTCACCCAAAGTCACATCTAACTTCCCTATTGCTTTTCATGATGGTACTCAATCTTTGAAAAATTTGTCTCAATTTCCCCTGCCTGAGTGGGTCAAGATTAGAGAAAAAAGAGTGAACTAAATCTCAAGTTCTAATAGCATTGAATTAAAATGAACTGTAAGAGATCTGCATATGTACCATGTATAGGGGAACAAGCATTGGGAAGGAGATGGAATAAGGCACATGCTACATTGGAGGAAAAAGGGGTTTGTCCATCTTTTCCTACCTTTAGGACCCTTTCTACCTGCCCTCTTTACCCTACTCCCTCTACATGTAAAATCTCTGCTTGCTCACTCTTCTCATTCAAACACCAGTGAACATCTGAACATTTTCCAGTTTTCTTCTTGGCTTAGAACCTTGGGGACACAGCCAGAATTAAAGTTTTCTAAGTATCTAGGCCTACTCTGTGCTGCTCTCATGTTCTAAAAATAAAAATAAAAAAGCCCTAAAATGATGAGTGAGAAGGTCCAAAAGTTTACTTGACTTCAAAGGGATCCTCCACCAAAATGCAAGATTAAGTCATTATACTGAAGTGCTTCTCAAAGTGTGTAGGCTGATGACCACCTGCATTAGAATCATTGGGGTTGTTTTTAATACGTATTTTAAAATTTTTTATTTATTGACTTGAGAGAGAGGAGAAGAGAGGGAGAGAGAGAGAAAGAGAGAGACAGAAACATCAATCTGTTCCTGTATGTGCCGACTGGGGATTGAACCAGCAACCTTTATGTAATAGAATTACGCTCTAACCAACTGAGCTAAAGACAGATTCCTAGGTCCTACCTCCAGAGAAAGGATTGTTTCACAAACTACAACTCATCATATATAACTCTAGACAGGTTAATAAAAACCTCAACTCATATATTAAAAGTGCTACTACATATTTACATTTCTGTTTTCCATAAAGAGAAAATTTACCTTTAAAACAGGTAGCAGTCTACTCCATCAGTGTCTCTAAGTCTGTTTAATTTTAGTACTTGTCACACTTGGTAATTAATGTGTTTTGTGTGTGTGTGATTGTCATAAGATATGATATCTAAGCCCAGGAAGGCAAATGATTCTCTCCTTTTCCACACTAGTTTGTCCACAAATGAAGACTGTCATTTCTACAGCACTACCATCTAGTGGCAAATACAGCTATTACCACCTCAGTTTTACAACAAGTACATAGCTCAGTGATTCTCAAACTTGTTTCTTCAGCTACAGAGCTGTTTCCAAATGGAAACCAGAATAGCATTACCATTATTTTCCAAATTGTCATGTGAAAAAGACCTATCAGAGGACACGTATATGAATTTGATCAAATTTTAAAGTCCCCCCCCCCCCCTTTTAAACCACAACATTCTCTTTAAATCTTTGACTCTTTCTGCTGGTTATTTTCTACTAGTAATCTATTAGCCCATGACAAATGAACAGGTTTAGAAACAGCTTTATATATGGTTAAGCTTTTAAATCTGTGGGCTTGCATGCTTTTGAATAATTTATATGGCAGGCAATACGTCTCCCCCCCCCCCCCCAAGAGAACCAACAGGATAGAAAACAGAATGCATACAGAGAAACTTAAAATGGGTGAGAGTATATTACAAGTAAGTGGGTAAAAGGATAGGCTATCCATGCTGGGATAACTGGTCATTAAATGGGATAAAAAATGATTCTTGTTGGCTCTGAAGAGCTGCCCAGAAACAAGGGCCACAATCCCTTCGATGTTAATATATTGACCCACTCAATTTCATTCTTACACTATTTCCCTTTAGGTAGGAAGCACAAGAAACAGTCCCCACTTATAGGGAGTATAAATTAAGGTGACCAACCTTTTATAATGAAAAGGAGGACAAAAATAAATGGAAGAAAACAATATCGTAAATAAAAGAAACATTTTATTCATTGCAACAATACATTATAATATGACAAATGCATAAAAACATTTGCAATATTTTATATTGTAATTATGCTTACATACCAATTAATTTTTAATAATAATTATAAGAAAAAAGTACTCAGATACAAATACGTCACATCACATGCAATGGATCGACTCTGCATCGATTGAATATGGACATTTACAGATTAGTCTTCCAATATCAAAAAAGAGGACATGTAGGAGACACTTTTCCAGGGAGGACGTAACTTACAAAAGAAGGACTGTCCTTCCTAGAGGAGGACGATTGGTCACCTTAATAAAATGTGCTGCTCCCTCCCTTGGAAAGCGCGAGAACTCGGATTGCTGACTGCCTCGAAAGGGCAGGCATCTGCAGTAGATCCGCGTGAGACACCTGAGACACAGGTTCCGGCCAGGAACAACAGAGGCGGACATTCCTCTGGGCCATAACAATAATCTCCGCGTTGCCCCGCACCCTACTCCCCGCACGGGCGGGACACTAACCAGCACCCCTTCGCCAATGCGACTTTGCGTAGGCGCCAGGATAGAGACCGGAAGCGGAAGGCTGGAACGCGTTGGGCGGGCACTTCTGTGACCACTAACCATGCGCGGGTTGGAGGAACAACGGCCTCGGCCGCTTGCGACCGCGTGCGGGTGCGTGAAGCCGGCTCTGGAAACAGGTAACTTGTGAGCAGCTACCGGTTTCGCACTCGGAAGAGGCCTAGGTTTGGGCAGCCCAGTTTACTGCAGAGAGGGACGTGATATGCGAGACCTGGAACTGATGTGCGTTATTCGCACACATTGCAATGGCTCGGGTCACGTGCTCCGGCGACCACGTGACGTCTCTGAGGCTGACCGGGTTAGGTCATTTCGTGTCTGGCTGCCTGACAGCCGCCTAATTTTGATACGGTGCTGGAAACAGGCACGTCCCGTGCAACAGGCTTCTCTTAGTCGCTTTTCGGCCATACAGTTGAGAGAATGTTTGCCGCTGGTGTTTTGCGGGTTGGGAGTTAATAAATGCCACTAGCAGCAGGCGTCCGGTGCTGTAGGAAGTGAGGAGGGCACCGGGAAAGGTCAGAGGAGGAAACAGTTTTAAACCGGGCCCGGGGAAAATGGATATGGGTTTGATTCTATTTTTCACTTCTTTTTTTTTTTTTTTTTAATATTTATTTATTTTGTGACAAAGACAGAGACCGATAGGGACAGACAGACAGGAAGGGAGAGAGATGAGAAGCATCAATTTTTCGTTGCAGCACCTTAGTTGTTGGTTGATTGCTTTCTCATATGTGCCTTGACCCTGGGGCCGGGGCTACAGCAGACCAAGTGACCCGTTGCTCAAGCCAGCGACCTTGGGCTCAAGCTGGTGAGCTTTGCTCAAACCAGATGAGCCAGCGCTCAAGCTGACGACCTCCGGGTTTCAAACCTGGGAGCTCCACATCCCAGTCTGGCGCTCTATCCACTGCGCCACCGCCTGGTTAGGCCCTTGTGTATGTTAAATGTTTGATTTAAATTTCCTAAAGGTACTGTTACCTCGTCAAAGGTTGTGCTCATTGAAAAAAAAAAAAAATTGTTGCACACTGCCAGATTACAGGTCTAATATTTTGATAGGCAAGAAAGTGCATGGCTCAAAGGTCTACAGAACATGGGATTAGGGAGCTGGAATCCAGGAGTACTGGATGGACAAGATGGTTTGGGAACTGTTGGTTGGATTCAGACAGCAGAGAACCTTGTACACTGGCTCAGAAATGTGCAATCTGTTAACAGTGGTAAACATGGAAAATTAGAGAGTAGCAGGACATAAGGACCTCAAGAATCTGGAGGATTACTTGACCAGGTGGTGGCGCAGTGGATAGAGCATTGGACTGGGATGAGGAAGGACCCAGGTTCGAGACCCTGAGGTTGCCAGTTTGAGCGCGGGTTCATCTGGTTTGTGCAAAGCTCACCACCTTGGACCCAAGGTTGCTAGCTGGAGCAAGGGGTTACTCCGTCTGCTGAAGGCCCATGGTCAAGGCACATATGAGAAAGCAATCAATGAACAACTAAGGTGTTGCAAGGAAAAACTGATGATTGATGCTTCTCATCTCTCTCCCTTCCTGTCTGTCTGTTCCTGTCTGTCCCTCTCTCTGTCTCTGTGGGGAAGAAAAAAAATAGAATCTGGAGGATTAGTGTAATGAGTTTTGAGGAGGGAAGGGACTCACAGAGGGGGAGACATTATAAGAAGGGTAATTTAATAATCCAGGCAAGAGGTGGAAAGGACCTGAACTTTTCTGTCTGCACAAAACATTAATAATTTGTTGGGGTTTTTTATTGCACAGTTAATACAATTGTAATACATGCTGTTCAACGGAAGGAAAAGCCTGAGCAAGGGCTTGAAAAACCACTCTTCGCAGAGCGCTGTCTGTTGTAGTGGGCGCTTCCCATATTTTAGTAATATTATAACTTTCCAATATAGCTATTATTATCCTTGTTTTATAGATGAGAAAACTGGGGTTCAGAGAGGTAAGCAGTTTTGCCCAAGGTCACACAGCTAGTATAGTGGCCCTGTGTTGTTTTTGTCCCTTTTCTCTTCTGACACCTGCCCTAACCTTCCCATGGTACTTTAGGGAATCACTTCACCCCAATTTAATGTGGTTCTCATCCCAGTGCTACCCTGGCATACCTATGCTTATCCCTGTCCTGAATGTAAGGCATTTTGGTGTGTGTGTTTGAGTGTGAGAGAGAGAGACAGAGACAGAGACAGACAGACAGTAAGGGAGAGAGATGAGAAGCATCAATTCTTCGTTGCAGCACCTTAGTTGTTCATTGATTGCTTTCTCATATGTTCCTTGACTGGGGGGCTACAGCAGACCAAGTGACCCCTTGCTCAAGCCAGCAACCTTGGGCTCAAGCTGGTGAGCCTTGCTCAAATTGGATGAGCCTGCGCTCAAGCCAGTGACCTTGGGTCTCGAACCTGGGTCCTCCGTGTCCCAGTCCGATGCTCCATCCACTGCGCCACTGCCTGGTCAGGCTAAGGCATTTTGATTTAATTTTGATTGTCCATTTCTGGCAATATACTGAACACCCCTCAGGGCTAGAGCTGTTTTTTATTTATATCTGCACTCAGGCACTTAGCACAGCACTTATATCAAATGGTAGGTGCTTAATGTTTAAAAAAAAATTTTTTTTTTTGAGATATGAGGCAAGAGGAAAGAGATCAAGATTCCCCTGGGTGGACGTTCTCAGGCCTCCAAGTAGAGCATTCAAGTAGCATTTATATTTGCAAAGCATTGAGCATTCGTATTTCATAGCATTTATATACTTCCAAGAACAGGGCACAGAGAATATAATAATAAATAATAAGTTCCAGAGGGTTCAGACATACTAGAATATGGTAAGTTCCCACTAGGTTATTAATGGACATTTGATGTATTGAGAATGGTCTAAGAGTGATGTGGTGGAGGGACCTCTACAACATAGCTCCTGAGTAAGCTTTTAGTCATTGATAGCCCAGTGTTATCTTGCTTATGTTCTAGATAGAGATATGCAAAGAGGAGTGGAATACACTGATTGGTTACAATTTATATTCATCATAGCTTATGTGTAACTTATGAAAAACAGGTATAGACTGTTTCAATGAGGTGGTAGCTCAGTTAGCTATAAACTTGTAGGTCCCTAATCAGATAGTGAAGGGCAGAAGTCTTTGATCATGACTGTAGGTATATGTGAGATTCTCCCCAGCCAACTGTTAACTCCACTTTGATAAGAGTTCTTGCTTTGTATCTTTTCTCCAAATTTAATACAATGACAGGCAATTGTAGCCAGTTGGAAAGTGTTAAAAAAAAAACCCATAAAACAGGACACAGGGGATCCCAGATGATTAGAAGTCTCTTTTGGCCATTTGTCTTCATGACATTTTAGTGAACACCAGAAAATTGTTTGACTTCAGTTTCTTCTTTAAAATATTTACTATGTGTATTCCACAGAGGATTTTTTTTTAAAAATGGAATGCCTGTAAGCATACTTGGGAAAAAAATTAAAGTCATCAAAAACATCCATAATGTGCATGGATCTTAGAATCCTAGTATTGAAAGGGAGAAAGCAAGTCTGAGAAGATAACATACAGTTTTCAACCTATTTTTATAGCACTCAAAGACAAAATAAATGAAATATTGTTTAGTTATACATATGCATGTGATCAAATCATATTTAAAAAGGAAGTGAATGAGCCTGACCAGGCGGTGGCGCAGTGGATAGAGTGTCGGACTGGGATACAGAGAACCCAGGTTCGAGACCCCGAGGTCGCCAGCTTGAATACGGGCTCATCTGGTTTGAGCAGAAGCTCACCAGCTTGAACCCAAGGTCGCTGGCTCCAACAAGGGGCTACTTGGTCTGCTGAAGGCCCGCGGTCAAGGCACATATGAGAAAGCAATCAATGAACAACTAAGGTGTTGCAACACGCAATGAGAAACTAATGATTGATGCTTCTCATCACTCTCTGTTCCTGTCTGTCTGTCCCTGTCTATCCCTCTCTCTGACTCTCTCTCTGTTTCTGTAAAAAAAAAAAAAAAAGGAAGTGAATGATAAAGACCACGTCAGGCTCCTGTTTATCTCGAGAGGAAAGAAGGGGTGTGGGGTAGGAGAGAAACAACATAAAAAAATACAAGTTGTGCCCTGGCCAGTTTGCTCAGTGGATAGAGTGTCAGCCCATTGTGCAGATGCCCAAAGTTCAATCCCTGGTCAGGGCACACGTGAGAAGCGACCATCTGCTTCTTTTCCCCTACTTCTCCCTCTTCTCTCTCTTTTCTCTCTGTTTTCCTCTTACAGCCAGTGGCTTGATTGGTTCCAGCATGGCTCTGGGTGCTGAGATAGCTCAATTGATCCAAGCATGTCAACCTCAGGCAATAAAAATAGCTTGGTACTCGAGCATCAACCTGAGATGGGGTTGTTGGGTGGATCCTGGTTGGGGCACATGCAGTAATCTCACTATCTCCCCTCTTCTCGCTTAAAAAAAAAAAAGACGTACATAATCCCTTTTTCCATAACACATGAATTTTTTGAATACCTACACTCTTGCAGGCAAGTTCTATTAGACAATGAGAACACAGCAATAAACAAAACAGAAAAATCTGCCCACTTGGAGCTTACATTCTAGAGGAGTCAAGTGCAACTAGACCAAGCCTAATCTGAAACCTACCTGCCTGTAAATATTTTAGTAGTATGATCCCATGCATTCATGTTATTGCTTAATTAAACTAGTTTGTTTCATATGTTGTTTTCAACATTTGAAAACATCTTTACTTAAATACAACTACTATCTCCTATCATTATTCTTTGCCTTGTATTTTATACCCCAGCCAAACAAAGTAGCTTGTTCCCTGCATATCCAATAACATTTCTCATTTAACTTTGTGCATGTTATTCTCTCTATATGAAATACTCTCTTAGCCCTCATCAGTCACATAACTTGATAATGGTAGCATAGAATTTGAATTAATGGCCGTAGTAGGTCTTCTAACAATGTCCTCTTCCTTTCCTTCTTTATTTCCTAGACTTATGCTCTTTCCAGTATATCATCGAAAGTAACAACTTTAACCTTTTCAGCTCATAACACACATAAACTAATAACTAAAATTCTGCAACATACCCAAAAATATATTTTTGCCCATCTGACAAAAAACAGGTATAATTTTGATTAATTTACTTTAAAAAAAGTAATTACCTAACCTTTTTGTTCCAAAGTGACTTTTAGGAAAATTAGGTACCTATACATTTATGTATAAAAGGATTACTGTTACCAAGAATTAACCAGTCGGACACAACCTTATTTGTGGTGTGACCAATAAGATGCAACTCTGTTGTATGACCTATATATTTATGGTTCAAGATAAAACGTTCATAACAAATGGCTCTTGTTGTGTTGGCTCTTATCATTCTGAGGGAAAAGAGGTCAGTGCCCCTGACTAAATAGGCATTGCATGTTTCAAAAATTCTTACGGCCTCCCGTTGAAAATCTTTGGGATATAACAATATATATATAATGATGAGGATATTTATATGTATTCATCAATACTATAAGAATCATGTTCTGTAGTTGTATGTATAACACCTAGTATAGTGGTCAGCAAACTCATTAGTCAACAGAGCCAAATATCAATAGTACGACGATTGAAGTTTCTTTTGAGAGCCAAATTTTTTTAACTTAAACTATATAGGTAGGTACATTCCTTATTGAAGTAGCTCCCGCACGTGGTATTTTGTGGAAGAGCCACACTCAAGGGGCCAAAGAGCCACATGTGGCTCGCGAGCCGCAGTTTTCCGACCAGGGACCTACTAGATTTCAAAACTAGAATATCCATGCATTTAAAAAAACATGTTTTCCTACATCTTTGATGACCTTCTCACTAATGATTTCTTATCTAATTTTCTTCTGTAGGGAATCTTTTAACTGAGCCGATTGGCTACTTGGAATCCTGTTTCTCAGCCAAGAATGGTACTCCAAGGCAGCCATCCATTTGTAGCCATTCAAGGGCTTGTTTGAGAATTAGAAAGAGCATCTTTAATAATCCTGAACATTCTCTGATGGGCTTAGAACAGTTTTCTCATGTTTGGTAAGTGTTTTACAGTTAGAAATGGTACTTTGGGCCAGAGCTGCCCTGAGTAAAAAGTATTCCAGTTGATATGCCCCAGCTGATGGAGGCAACCTTGGAGCCTGCCATCCAGACCGCCCTTGTCTAGTACATGAAATTCTTATCCTACATCTGTGTGCATGATTGTCTGTATAACTGGGATACCCTGAAGGATGCTTGGGATCCACTGAGTGGGCTAGTCCGTTTGTGGTTCTAACTGTGATCGACGCTTTTCTATTGAGCTGAAATTTGTAGACCTCAATTCTGACTATGAGTAGTCATTCTGTCCTCTACACCAGGAGTGAACAAGCTGTGGCCCATGGGCCAAATCCATCCCACCTTCTGTTTTTGTAAGTGAGTTTATGGGAACAGCTACCCATATTTGTTATGTTACAGCAGTAGAGTGAATAGTGATAGCACAGACCAGTTGCCTTAGACCAGTGGTCGGCAAACTGCGGCTCGCAAGCCACATGCGGCTCTTTGGCCTCTTGAGTGTGGCTCTTCCACAGAATGCCACATTTTTAGCAAAGGCCAGCTTAGGAGTACCCTAAATAAGTTAATAACAATGTACCTACCTATATAGTTTAAGTTTAAAAAATTTGGCTCTCAAAAGAAATTTCAATCATTATACTGTTGATATTTGGCTCTGCTGACTAATGAGTTTGCCGACCACTGCAGACCCATGAAGAATTAAGTCTACTCTTCCTAAAAGACAAAAGAGGCCTTAGAAATCTGGATACTTTAAATAAAATATTGCCTATGTTAAGGCCTGTGTTATATTAGTGTCACTTGAAATTCTATCTGTCTGTTCTTCCTCGTCCCAACATCAGCAGTATGAATTTGTCTAATTTTACTGGTGAAAATCTAAAAGTAAGTGTTTAATCTGACATAGTTAATTTTTTCATGTTAGTTTGGGAACATGGGTAAAATAGAAAAAAATATGAGTGTTTTGATATAATGTGTATACTTTTGGTTGAATTATTTAAGTTAGAAACATTGCTGATATAAAAAAAATTGACATGGGGAATTTAGATTTTTTGTTATATCTCCTATTTTTCTCCTCTTTAATCCTCACCCCTGAACACTCTTCAGGGATTACTGCTGCTAACAGCTTAGTGTATATCCTGTCAGACCTTTTCTTTCGATTCTTTTTTTTTTTAAGTGAGAGGTAGAGAGACAGACTCCTGCATGAACCCCGACTGGGATCCACTTGCAAGCCCCCTAAGGGGGTGATGCTCTGCCCATCTGGGGCCATTGCTTCATTGCTCAGCAACCAAGCTATTTTTAGCACCTGAGATGAGGCTATGGAGCCATTCTCAGTGCCTGGGGCCAACTTTGCTGGAACCAGTTGAAGTCATGGCTGCAGGAGGAGAAAAGAAAGAGAGAGAAGGGAGAGGGGAGGGGTCGAGAAGCAGGTGGTTGCTTTTCCTGTGTGCCCTGACTGGGAATTGAACCTGGGACATCCACATGCCAGGCTGATGCTCTACCACTGAGCAAACTGGCCAGGGCCTTCTTTTTCTTTTTTGATACACATAGAAACATAAATGTACACATACAGAATAAGTTTTTTTAAATGGAATGTTTTTTCACTTAGTATATATCATAATAATACAACAGCTGTCTATCATTGCAAAATATAGATGTACCATGATTTGATTATTTCCTTGTTAATGGACACTTATTTTGCTATTACTGTAATGCTGTAACAAATCCTCATACACACATATTCTTAGTCACATGCATATTTTTATGAATAGGATATCAGAATTGACTGTATTGGGTCAATACTTACCATTTTGGAGAGCTGCTGCTAAATTGCTCTCCAAAAAGCTTAACCAATTTCTATTTCAAAAGTATATGAAACTGATCTTTTCCCTACATGCCAACACTATATGTTACTAATTTTTCTCCTTTTTTCCTGACAGGAAAATTTGTTTTTCAGTTTAACTTCTTAACTATTAACAAAGTTTAACATCTTTTTATTTGGTTGTTAGCTATTCCTATTTCTTTTGTGAATTACCTATTCATGTTCTTTGTTTAGTTTCCTATATTGGGTTGTCTTCACTTTGTGATTTGCAGGAATAGTTTATATACCACAGATACTAACCCATTGTCTGTTACACATACAGTAAACATTTTCTCCTGGGATGACATTTTGTAGTGCATAAACTAAATGATTTCAGATCTGTTATTAACATTTTTCTTTATAGACTCTTGTTTTTTTATCTTGTGTAGGATGACTCATTTTCTTCATCCTTAAAATGGGGGCTACTTTATATTTCTTTGGATTGTTAAGCAGATTATGGTAAATGAAATGAGTATAAAATGTCTAGCATACTGCCTGGCATATAGCAGGCACTTACCTAGTGGGTATTGTTTAGTCAGGCACTTGACAAACATCTATCCAGTTTTTACTATGTGCCAGTCATTGTATTAGTGGCAAATCATACAGAGATAAGACTGCCTTCCTTAAAGATGCAGGAATGGTATTATTTTTTTTCATAAATACATTTTAATACCATTAAAAATATTCTTTTTGTTTTACTTTGTAGGGATTAAAGTTTTTCCCCCTCAACTCATTATGATAAATTAGCTTTTGCCTTTTCTTATTTGGTGCTTTGCTTTATTTTCAATAGGATTTTGTTTGTTTTTCACAAAAATGGTCATTTGAGCTATAAGGCAAAAGTGCAGCCTCCTAGGCTGAACGGTGCGAAGACTGGTGTTTTCTCCACCAGGAGCCCACATCGTCCCAATGCAATAGGACTGACCCTGGCTAAGCTGGAAAAGGTGGAAGGTAACACATGTCATATCTACTTTTACCTTTCTTTCCTTAGAAAGAAGTTTTATAAAATCAACATAGTATTCAGCCTTGGCTGTTACTCAGACAGGTACCATTGGAGTTAACCCTTCAGAACCTCCATCCATTGAAGAAAATGAAATGACTAAAAGAATGTTAGCGCCTGACATGCTGAGGACTCGGGTTCAAAATGCCAAGGTCACCGGCTTGAGCATGGGTTCACCAGCTTGAGAGTGGGGTCTCCAGCTTGACCATGGGATCATAGACATGACCTCATGGTTGCTGGCTTGAGCAAGAGGCCATTGGCTCGGCTGGAGTCCCCCGGTCAAGGCACATATGAGAAGCAATCAATGAACAACTAAGGTGCTGTAACTATGAGTTGATGCTTTTCATCTCTCTCCATTCCTATCTCTCTCTTGCAAAAAAAAAGAAGAAAAAGAATGTTAACATTGAAACACTTTGAAATAATCTCTCAAAGGATGCTAAGAGCTTGCTTATATTGTTAAATTTATCAAAAACTTAAATTATTTAAAAATAATTTTTAAGCCTGACCAGGCGGTGGCGCAGTGGATAGAGCGTCGGACTGGGATGCCGAGGACACAGGTTCGAGACCCCGAGGTTCATCTGGTTTGAGCAAAAATTCACCAGCTTGGACCCAAGGTCGCTGGCTCAAGCAAGGGGTTACTCGGTCTGCTGAAGGCCTGCGGTCAAGGCACATATGAGAAAGCAATCAATGAACAACTAAGGTGTCACAATGCGCAACGAAAAACTAATGATTGATGCTTCTCATCTCTCTGTTCCTATCTGTCTGTCCCTGTCTATCCCTCACTCTGACTCTCTCTGTCTCTGTAAAAAATAAAATAAATTTAAAAAAATTTAAAAATAAAAATAATTTTTAAGATTTCATAATCATTAAATTAGTAACCAAATTTTCTCTGAGTTGGAATGCAGTAAAATACAAAATGATTAAAAAGTGATTGGATACTTTCAAAATTGAACACACAGTAACTGGATGTGCTTGCCTTTGTGGTAATCACATGGGGTGTTGTGTCATTTCATCCTTTCAGCCTCGAGGATATGAACATGCATGGTGGCTACAGCACATAGTCAGTTGTGATGTGTGGCAGAGAACCTGGGAGGAATCACACTAGAGGCTCGAACATCTGTCAGACTGTGGAAGTACCTGTGTACAAGAGTAGTTTTCATTCCATGTTCATGTATAGCCTAGTTACTGAACCACACATTTTTGGAAAGCAAGCATTTCTTTCTTGAATCACTCTGCCCTAATCAGCACATTTGTTAGAGAAGCAGAAGGTGAACAGCAGGTAGATTGGGAGTCAGGAGACCTTTCCAGGCTCAGCTTGCTTATTTGTCCAGTGGGCAAGAAGAAGGATCTACCCTTCCTGGAACTCTGCATGATTTTTTGAGAATCTTGTGAGACAAAAGCTGTAAGAGTACTTGCTAGACTGTTGGGTGCTAAAAATATGAGAGCAGTTATTTTGCTTGTACTTTCCCAGAACTTGAACTCCCTGCTGGGTTGTATTCAGCCAGGGCTTGGGTACTTTTACCTTTCTTTCCTTAAAAAGAAGTCTTTTTTGTTTTGTTTTGTTTTGTTTTGTTTTTGAAGTTGGAAACAGGGAGGCAGTCTGACAGACTCCCGCATGCACCCGACCGGGATCCACCCGGCATGCCCACCAGGGGGGCAATGCTCTGCCCATTCGGGGTGTCGCTCTGTTGCAACCAGAGCCATTCTAGCACCTGAGGCAGAGGCCATGGAGCCATCCTCAGTGCCTGGGCCAACTTTGCTCCAACGGAGCCTTGGCTGCAGGAGGGGAAGAGAGAGACAGAGAGGAAGGAGAGGGGGAGGGGTGGAGAAGCAGATGGGCGCTTCTCCTGTGTGCCCTGGCTGGGAATCGAACCCGGGACTCTACGCCAGGCCGACGCTCCACCACTGAGCCAACCGGCCAGGGCCAAAAAGAAGTCTTATAAAATAAACAGAGTACTCTGGTAGATTTTCTGGGAAAATTCTGTTGCTGATCTAGCTTGAGTGTTATCAGTTTGTGATGGCTAACCAACCTGGGTAAACAGGACTAGAACATTTTATGATCATTCGTCTAATCCATACATATTTTCTGAGCACTGACTATGCCAGGCATTGTTCTGGGTGGTGGGGATATAGTGGTAAGCAAACCAGATAAAAATCCCTGCCCTACAGAAGAGCTTCACATTCTGATGGGGGAGATCAAATCAGAAAAGTGAAAGGCAAGCAATAGCATTGTAGACACTTTTACTAAGTAAGCAGTATAGTGACTACTAGCATTTGTGTGGTGTTTACAGTTTATAAAGAATATTCATTTATGTTATCTCACAGTGGCTCTGGGGGTCCGATTGGATAACAATCTCCATTTTATAGATGAGGACACTGATATTTTTTGATGTTAGGTAATTTATCTAATAGCATCTAGCCAGTTGTCTGACTCCAAATCCCGTGAACTCTTACCTATGTGACAGTGCCTTTCTTTCTTCTGTAGACATTGTTAGGCGTGATTTAGAAAGTGCAGAATCATCTTTCCAGAGTTCCAGGCTCACTCACGGTAATCATAATTTTAGAAATCAAAGTTCTTTTTATTATTTTTTTAAAAATAGAGATAGAATTGAATATGATCACATAGAGTTTTAAAATTCTTATTTAGCCAGTTTCCCAGGGATCAAGTTAGTAGACTTTGCACCAGTAGTAGGAACTGGGTAGCAGCTGTGTAAGTGAGAAAATAAGGACCTGTTTTTGTTTTTTTTTTGTATTTTTCTGAAGCTGGAAACGGGGAGAGACAGTCAGACAGACTCCCGCATGCGCCCAACCGGGATCCACCCGGCACGCCCACCAGGGGCCACGCTCTGCCCACCAGGGGGCGATGCTCTGCCCCTCCGGGGGTCGCTCTGCCGCGACAGAGGCCAAGGAGCCATCCCCAGCGCCCGGGCCATCCTTGCTCCAATGGAGCCTCAGCTGCGGGAGGGGAAGAGAGAGACAGAGAGGAAGGAGGGGGGTGGGGGTGGAGAAGCAAATGGGCGCTTCTCCTATGTGCCCTGGCCGGAAATCGAACCCGGGTCCCTCACATGCCAGGCCGACGCTCTACTGCTGAGCCAACTGGCCAGGGCAGGACCTGTTTTTAATATATGGCAGTGGTGACGTGTGTCCTGCTTAATCGTTTGAGTCTTAATGGAGTATTAGATTTCAATAGCTGCATAAGAAATTATGCACTTATTGGTTTAAAAAATACATATTTATTATGTTTTTGAAACATTATTGTCTTTGGGGGTCAGGAGCTGGATTCTCTGCTTAGGGTCTCACAGGGTTACAATTAAGGTGTCAGTTGGGATGAGTTCTTACTGGAAGCTTGACTGTGGAAGAGTTCACTTCCAAGCTCATTCAGGTTATTGGCAGAATTCACTTCCTTGTAGTTGTGGAACTGAGGGCTCCAGCTTCTTGCTGATTGTTGGCTGGTGGCTGCCCTGAGCTCCTAGACAGCGCCTGCACTGCCTTGCCATGTGGGCTTTCCCTGCGTGGCTGCTTGCTTCATCAAGCCTCCGGGGAGAGTCTCTTGAGTGAGTCTGCCAGCAGGCACAGGAATCTTTGGTAACATAAGATAGTCACTGAAATGATACCAAGTCACACTCGAGGAAGGGATTATACAAGGCAGTGAACCCCAGGAGGTGGGCACCATGGGGGGACACCTTAGAGTCTGTTTGATCCAACAGAAACCCTTGTCGATCCCACAGAGGTACATTGAGGACACTGATGTGCCTGCATCGGAGGTAGAAGCCCCGGTGGATCGAAGATGAGTCGGCCCTGCCCAGTGCTGAAGGGCTCACGTACTCACTGTCGAGGGAGAGAGACTGTAAGAGGGTCATTGCCACACTACATGAAACGGCTCGAGGAGATGTTCATATTCGGGTTCCTCTCAACCCAAAGGAAAGAGCACTTAGGTCTGAGGAGCCAGAAAGGCTTTGTAGAAGAGGTGTTATGGGAGAGCCTTGAAGAGCAGGTAGGAGTTTGAGGTAAAAAAGAGGACGGGTCTCCAGTGTGTGTCAGCACTGGGTGAGAGAGAGCCTGGTTTGTAGAGAATTGGGAGTAAGCTTGGTGAGATGCAAAGATGATGTTGGTTCTCCAGTTTTTTGTACTATTCTTCATTATTATTTCTAAGAGGTATTTTTCATGTTATAGGTGGAGCTATATACCTTTCTGGAATTGACATGATTCATGGCACACCTGTACTGGACATAAAGCCCTACATAGCTGATTATGACTCACCACAAAATTTTAGTGAGCCTTTAGGCGAGTGTAATTTACAGAATAACCAATATAAACTGAAAGTTGTGTCTCGGTCTGATGGCAAGACTGACAGCTCTGCCCAGCAGCAGCTCTCAGGGTACAGTGACCCGCAGCCCTGCAGTCTCGCTGAGGAGAAACCTAAAGGTTCCGAAGACAGAACTTCAGCAGAAAACGACGTGCAGCCCAATGACCCAGCCGCAGCCCAGCGGAGCTTGCCTGAGCACGGAGAGGTAGCAGCAGACTCGGGTTCAGAATCAAGAGGTGATTGGAGGTCGAGTGTGGCAGAGGAGCAGACTGGCCCATATTGCCCGGAGAAGAGCTCTTCAGAGGAGGGCACAGTTCAGAGGCCAAGGAGACGGAAAGGAGCAGGGGTCCCACAAGGAGACAGTGTGGAGGTGCAGCCCGTGGCTCCTCAGTGCGCTTCCAGGGTGGCTGACGCAGCCCGCCGCAGCGTGGTTCCCGCCTGGGTGCGAGATGCGCCGGCGGCCACCTTGCAAGTCCGGTTTACGCCTCACGCAGAGATGGACCTTGAGCACCTCGGGTCAGAAGCTAAACCAGGTACTTCCCACTTCTTATTTCTGAATAAGAGAAGAGCTTTTGCTAGGAGATTTAGGCAGATTTGGTATTTCTGAGAGCAGAGTCTTTTAGTACAGAAATTGTCCCCATCGAGTCCTGCCCTGGAGACCTGCACTTTATTGCAGAAGAGAGGCCACAGGGCTTTTACTTGGACCCTGTTTACTTTAACACACTGTTCTTAAAAAACATCATTATTTGCTTTCTCCAGCCCAGAGCAGACCCCAAGCGGCCATCTAACATGAAGGATGGGGCCGTTATGAGGTCGGTGGTTCCAGTGGAAGTAGCCAGTTATGAAGGAGATGTCAGATTTCACTCCACTGAAGGAGTGTGCTTTTCATTCTTTTCTAAGGCTTCACGTTTAAACAAAGCATTTGATTTTGAAATTGATCTCTTTATTTAAAAAAGTTTTGTTGGCCCTGGCCTGTTAGCTCAGTCAGTTAAGAGTGTCCTCCCGAGCCTGACCAGGTGGTGGCGCAGTGGATAGAGCGTTGGACTGGGATGCGGAAGGACCCAGGTTCGAGACCCCCGGGTCGCCAGCTTGAGTGCAGGCTCATCTGGTTTGAGCGAAAGCTCACTGGCTTGAGCCCAGGGTCGCTGGTTCGAGCAAGGGGTTACTTGGTCTGCTGAAGGCCCGCGGTCAAGGCATATATGAGAAAGCAATCAGTGAACAACTAAGGTGTTGCAACGCGCAATGAAAAACTAATGATTGATGCTTCTCATCTCTCTGTTCTTGTCTGTCCCTGTCTATCCCTCTCTCTGTCTCTGTAAAAATAATTAATTAATTTAAAAAAAAAAGAGTGTCCTCCCGAAATGACAAGGTTGTGGGTTTGTTCCCCGGTCAGGGCACACATGGAAGGGACCAATGAGTGCACGGCTGAGTGGAACAACAGATGAATGCTGAATGCTTCCCTTCCACTTCCCCTCTCTCTCCCTTCCACTTCCCCTCTCTCTCCCTTTCTCTCTCTGACTCTTTAAAAATCAATAAAGGTTAAGCCCTGGCCAGATAGCTCAGTTGGAGCACAGAGGTTGCTGGTTTCATTCCTGTCAGGGCACATACAGGAGTAGCTTGATGTTCCTGTTTCTCTATCCCTGCCTCTCTCTCTCTCTCTCTCTCTAAAAAAGTTTTGCTTACGAAAATTGTTTTATCACTACATACAATTGATGGAGAGCAGGCAGTTCAGTGTTTTTTTTAAGACTATTTATTCACTATAGAGAGGGGAGAGAGAGAGAGAGAGAGAGAGAGAGAGAAGGGGGGAGGAGCAGGTAGCATCAATTCCCATATGTGCCTTGACCAGGCAAGCCCAGGGTTTCAAACTGGCAACCTCAGTGTTTCCAGGTTGACGCTTTATCCACTGCGCCACCACTAAGCCCCAAGCTTAGTGGGTTTTTTTGTTTTGTTTGTTTTTTGTTGTGTTTTTTTTTTTACAGAGACAGAGAGAGAGTCAGAGAGAGGGATAGACAGGGACAGACAGACAGGAACGGAGAGATGAGAAGCATCAATCATTAGTTTTTCGTTGCGCATTGCGACACCTTAGTTGTTCATTGATTGCTTTCTCATATGTGCCTTGACCGCGGGCTTTCAGCAGACCGAGTAACCCCTTGCTCGAGCCAGCGACCTTGGGTTCAAGCTGGTGAGATTTGCTTAAACCAGATGAGCCCGTGCTCTGGCGACCTCGAGGTCTTGAACCTGTGTCCTCGACATCCCAGTCTGACGCTCTATCCACTGTGCCACCGCCTGGTCAGGTGCAGTTCAGTTTTAAAAGGATTTTTGTGGTAGAACAGATCAGAAAATTCTGCTGCACAGAAAATTCCTTATAGTATTTATACTGCCCCTTGTCTTGTGGTTATTGTTGAAGGTTACCTACTTTGGAAAGTTTTATCTTTTTAAAACTATAGTGTTGGACTTTATTGATTAAAAATGGTTGAAAAGAAATTAAGCCTGACCATGCGGTGGCACAGTGGATAGAGCGTTGGCCTGGGACACTGAGGTCCCAGGTTCGAAACTCTGAGGTCGCTGGCTTGAGCATGGGTTCATCTGGCTTAAGCACATGCTCACCACCTTGAGTGTGGAATCATAGACATGACCCCATGGTCACTGGCTTGAGCCCAAGGTCTCTGGCTTGAGCAAGGCCTCACTGGCTCAGCTGGAGCCCCCAGTCAAGGCACATAAGAGAATGCAATCAATGAACAATTAAGGTACCGCAATGAAGAATTGATGCTTCTCATCTCTCTCCCTTCCTGTCTGTCTCTCCCTGTCTCTCTCTCACTAAAGAAAAAGAAAGAAAAAAAGAAAAGAAAAATTACAAAATATAACTCTAAAATGGACTGATTTATAATAGACAGCAGAAGTTCAGTATAGAAATAAGAAATGACCCCAGAAAGTTCAGAATCTAGAAAAGATGAAAGATATTGAAATGGGGTGAGTGAGTTGGTACTGGAATAGAGTGTTGTGGGAACATGAAGGAGAGAAAGATTCTGATTTGGGCAGGGGGGAAAATCAGGGAAAGCTTCCTGGAGGAAAAGGTATTTGAGCTGAGCCTAGAAGGGTAAGTAGGCAGAGAAGTGAGGAAAGGCACCTATGCCAAATGACAGCTGGGCAAAGGCCTGGAGCTTCTGCCAGACACACTGTTACTGAAGTGTGTGATGTTTAGAAAACTGCTTTTTTGAGTGGTCTTACAGTCATTTTATGAGCCATGCAACAAAGGAATCTTTGCACAGTGTAACTGGTCCTTGGTTTTTGACCAGAAATTGAACTTTATGGCTTTAGTTACCAGTTTATTTATTGGATATAGCCCAGAATGAATTTTGGCTGTTTTTAAAAGTTTAATTTACTTTCAGAAGGATAAAAACCCATAACCACTCTAGATGATATTTTGGGCGGAGACAATATTGTTTAAACCACACACATTTCTGGAAAGGCCAGCCTTCATATGTATGTATATGTTATGTTGTAGCTATTAAAAATTAGGTCAGAGTTTATTTTTTATTTAAGACTTTTTAAAAATTAAAGTATCTTGCTATAAATGCAGGAAGTTTTTGCCATTTGGCAGGGTAGACATCTGTTTGCCTGAAATACACACCGGGGTAGAATGGGGAGGCCTGTTCTTTAGTGAGGGTGTTGACCTTTCTCAGTATATCTGTCTTACGGCTTTCAGAAGGACTCTCTCATGTCCTTGTTTCTTAGAGAATGTGGTGGTACTTAACTGGGGCTGTGACACTTGCTCTCTGAGGCACCCTCCCTTGCCTATAGCTAGTGCTCTGGGTGTGAGTGACCTGAGGATGCTGGGACTCATGTGTTTCCCTGACCACGTCTCCATTTCCTCTGAGAAGAAAATGATAAGGAATTGAATGAGCATCTACATGGAGCATAGAAAAGTGACGTTTAGGTTGCTAGAAAATGAAAGCTCAGCATGATTTTGAGTGTTATGCTGTGTTCTCATTGCAGATGTTGGTCAGCCTTCATTTAAGTATTTCCAGTCAGCAGAGGAAGCAAGGCGTGCCATCGAGGCTGTGTTGTCCGCCGACCCTCGGTCTGCGTATCGGCGGAAGCTCTGCCAGGACCGCCTTTTCTACTTCACTGTAGACATAGCACATGTCACTTGCTGGTTTGGTGATGGCTTTGCAGAGGTTCTGAGGATCAAGCCGGCTTCTGAGCCTGTTCAGATGAGTGACCCTGTGGAGTCCTTGGTGTCTCTGGGATTGTAAGCAGCTTCCATCACATTTTTAATACAGTCTATTTAATTTCGGTTGTGACTGGTAGATTCTTTGTACCAACTAATATGCTTTCTTTGCAGAAAGAAGCAACACTTTGTGGTCTCACCGCTCTGATTGATTTGAATTGTTGATAATATTTATTGTAAAAACATGCATTTTAATAAACTGAAAGATAAGATTTAAAAAGATAGCTATATGTTTCTTGATTGGTTAATATTGAAGAATCCAAAGGTGATGCTGTCTCAGTGGTTTCTGAAAGAAGCTGATTGTTTTTGGCATTTGATAAAATTTGGCAGAGATCATTTAGCAGGGACTTTCAAGCTGAGGGGACCTGTTCAACAATTCATACTGATTTTCCTGTTTGCAAAATCTTAACCTCTATTTTATTCTAAATCAAACTGAGTTACTATAGCTTAGGAAGTGAACAAATCAAGAACAAGTGGTTATGAAAATCTTTAGAGATTAAACCTGTGCTTCAGAGACACACACTCTCTCTCTCGTACATACACATACACACACACACACACTCTTTCTCTCTCTCTCTCTTAAACATGATTCCAAAATAGAGATTCAGATTTCTTTGTAAAAGAAAAGAAAATCACCCCCAGAAGTCCAAGAAAATAAAATACTGGTTTTATTTATTTATTTTATGATTGTATATTGGATTAGGTTTTGGTGATAAAATGAAATAAACAAGATGCAGTTTTTGTTGCAAATCATAGCGGTGGAAGAAGACATAAGGACATTATTGTATTCAGTTAGATATAGTAATTAGTAATTATATAGTAATTAAGTTTGTACATGGTTCCTGTATAGTATCACATGGAAGCAATTGTAAGAATGTTTCTTATAGATGATTTTGTCATTGTGATCTCAGATAAGATTTACGATCAGTGTAACCAAATTAAGCACCTATAGACATGACATAGGCTTTCATAACCACAGTTGTACATCCTCACAGCTGGTTGACCATGGTTCTGAAATGAGCCCTGCTGCCTGCACCTACTTGCACAGAGCGTTGTGGCTGATGGCACTGCACTCTTGAATCAAACTGGGGAAGTGTCTTTTATTTGATTTTTAAAAGCTTTTATTTTGAGATCATAATAAATTCACAAGAAGTTGCAAAAGTAGTGGAAGAGGCCCCAAGTATGCTTCACCTTACTTCTTTTTTTTTTTTTTTAATTAAAAAAAAAATTCATTTTAAAGGGAGGTACACAGAGAAAGAGAGAGAGAGAAGGGGGGAGGAGCAGGAAGTATCAACTCCGATATGTGCCTTGACCAGGCAAGCCCAGGGTTTTGAACTGGCGATCTTAGCGTTCCAGTTTGACGCCTTATCCACTGCACCACCACAGGTCAGGCCTCACCTTACTTTAGTTGTGATCATGTCTTACTTCACTATAGTTTAATGTTAAAACTAGAAAGTTGACATTTGTATAATCTATCCTAAATTTTGACTTAGATGTTTTTCTCTTAAAATTATTTTGAGACAGAATCAGGGCTAGAAGCACAAAATGTTCATACTTTTTTTTTTTTTTTTTCGTATTTTTCTGAAGCTGGAAACGGGGAGAGACAGTCAGACAGACTCCCGCATGCGCCCTACCGGGATCCACCCGGCACGCCCACCAGGGGCTACGCTCTGCCCACCAGGGGGCGATGCTCTGCCCATCCTGGGTGTCGCCATGTTGTGACCAGAGCCACTCTAGCGCCTGAGGCAGAGGCCACAGAGCCATCCCCAGCGCCCGGGCCATCTTTGCTCCAATGGAGCCTTGGCTGTGGGAGGGGAAGAGAGAGACAGAGAGGAAAGCACGGCGGAGGGGTGGAGAAGCAAATGGGCACTTCTCCTATGTGCCCTGGCCGGGAATCGAACCCGGGTCCTCCGCACGCTAGGCCGACACTCTACCGCTGAGCCAACCGGCCAGGGCAAAATGTTCATTCTTAATATGGGAAAATAAATCTGAGGACTGTGCCATTCAGCCTTCTAGCAAGAGGACTGTGCAGTTGTTTGGAGTTTTAGTATACATCCTCAAATGTTTAGAACTAAAATCCTGAAAGTAATCCAGCTTAGTTCTCTGCCAGCTCACCAGTCTCTTCAATATTCCTAGTGTTTGACCTGCTAGCCCTGAATAAAACCCTCGGTGATGATCCTTCTCCCCATCATTATGTATGGACCACGTTCATTATTAAAATTTCCTTCTTTGTATGAGATACAGTCTGTCCTCCAATATAACTGCCTGCCATTGTGACCACATAGCATAAGGCTAATTTCACTTCCCTGTTAGCCTGTCAGATACGATTCCAGCTTCCCACCCTTCAGTCCTCTCCTATGATATGAGCACCCCTGTTTTCTCCAGCTGTTTGCCATCTAACATGTTCGGAAGCCTCTCTCCACCCCAGTCCTTGAGCCCCTCAGTGTCCTGTTGTGAGGAAATTTGGATCTCTAGGTCATGACCTTCCATTCCTCAGAAAGAAAAATAGTTTTAAGCAAGTCTTTTTTGTTTATTTGTTTCTTGTGGGATTTTTTGTTTGTTTCTTATTTTGTCTTTTTTTTATAAAGCAGGTCATACATCTTTTCATCTTGGAAGTTTTTTCAAAAGAAGAGGAAAAGGACGCAATTCTCTGTATTGGGCATTAACAACATCTACCTTAAACTTAGACTTTCCTTTTTGGTGCCTGTAGGTGGAGCCCTTGATAGATGATTATTTTCACTAGTTTGAAGATAAACTTGAGTTCAAGCTGTTCAAGTAATTTGGGTTTTCTGCCCTCCTGTCACACCCAACCTTCCAGAACAGTAATTCCCACAAGAAATGTTGATGCTTGTCAATCATACATAGGAAGAGATTAGAAGGATGAGTGCCACTTATTAAATTTTAAATTGGAGCTTGACTTACGGGGTAGAATGCATTATTCCAGCACGTGGAGGCTATGCACAGTCAGACTCATTAGCCAAACCTACAAGCATGTGTGTACAAGGCATTCATTCTGTTTATGTGTTTGTGACATTTTCTCTGAAAAGAAGAACATGAAGTCAAAGACATGAATTCACCTTGTCTTGATTTCTTTTTATGATATGGTCTCAAAGAAGGCAGATGAGGACTCAACAATAATGTCAGTTACTGAACTTTTATCATGTCCGTGGCACTAAGCTACATGCTTTTCATACATTGAGCAGAGGTTAAGTCATGCTGAAGCTCATGTAGCTGGTCAGCATGCATTGAGGATTTCGGCCCACCCGGTCCGGCCCAGAGTGGGCTCCCTTCCCAGCGTAGCTGTACTGCCTCCACCAGTGCAGGTGTAGATGTTCAGCAAACCATGCTGGTTTATTTGAGGGTCAGCCATTCTGTACGCTTACTAAGCACAGGACGCTTTACTTAATGTGATATTTATGGGAATTCAACCACTAACTGAAGAACAGAGAGGAATAAAGGCAGAAACATTTATTCCCACTAGATCTGCGTGGAACCTCCTGGGAAGCAGGATGAGAGATAGGAACACTGATTTTGGGCTCAGAAACTTCAAGTGCAGTTTTCTGCTCTGCCCTGTCCTAGCTGTGTGACCTTGAGCAAGTCACTGCATCCATCTCCAACTCCCTGACCTGACAGAGTTGTCACAGGATAATGCTTGGGAGAATATTTTATGAACTTTCTAATAGTCTGTTAACTTAGGTAATATTTTTATTGGGTCTATAATCATTAAATCCTTTCTCTGCGAATCTGCTCCAGCTTACCTGGCTGGACAAACATACTCGGAGAATCAAGGGGTCCCTAAAATCCAATGTATAGATGCCTCAGTTTTCTGTATATATTATATACATATAGTACATAGACACACACACACAGAGAGATTTAAAAGACTTTGTTTATTGATTTTACAGAGAAAGGAGAAGGGAATGGGGAGCAAGAAGTATTGACTCATAATTGCTTTACTTTAGTTGTTCATTGATTGCTTGTCATATGTGTTTTGACCAGGCAAGCCCAGGATTTTGCACTGGCAGCCTCAGCGTCGCAGGTTGACACTATCCTCTGCGTCACCACAGGCCGGGCAATATAAATGTATATATATTTTTAAAAGTCTCCTCTTAGCAAGTTATAGGCTGTTTTGCTAAGGGAAATATCACTAATTGCCCCCACCTTAAGGACCCAATTGACATGCCACATGCCCAAGGCAACTTCTTCCCGCCTGGCTTTCCCTTCTGGTTGCACACGTACCACGGACGCCTTCACTGCCCAGGCATGCAGTCACCAGCTCAACCCCTTCTCACACTTGATCCTTGTTAGCACCCTTTCTCTTCTACCTTCTTTCCTGATTTCAGCCCAGATATTTCAGGAAAATCTCTGCATTTAAAATTGTAGTCATGGAGTGAAAAATATGTGAGTTCAACTTCTGTGACAGAAAAGAGGCAAGTCATAAGGATTAAAGCTCAATGAACTGTAATAGGGAAAGTTTTGTCATTGTTAAAAGTAAGGCTCCTAATCTAGATAGTTAGAAATGACACTTCAGCACCCTCTCTGTCCCTCTCTGTCCTGCTCTGCCCCTGCTCTGCCCCTGCTCTGCCCCTACTCTGCCCCTGCTCTGCCTCTGCTCTGCTTCTGCTCTGCTTCTGTGCGTTCCAGCAGGAACAACTCACAGATTCAGGGTTTGGATCAGCGCATGTGACTGCGTAACAAGTATAAGAAAAGCCTTGTTGCCCTGGCCGGTTGGCTCGGTGGTAGAGCGTCGGCCTGGCGTGCGGAAGTCCTGGGTTCGATTCCCGGCCGGGGCACACAGGAGAGGCGCCCATCTGCTTCTCTACCCCTCCCCCTCTCCTTCCTCTCTATCTCTCCCCCTCCCACAACTGAGGCTCCATTGGAGCAAAAGATGGCCCGGGCGCTGGGGATGGCTCCTTGGCCTCTGCCTTAGGCGCTAGAGTGGCTCTGGTCACGACAGAAGGACGCTCCAGATGGACAGAGCATCGCCCCCTGGTGGGCGTGCCAGGTGGATCCCGGTAGGGTGCATGCGGGAGTCTGTCTGACTGCCTCCCCATTTCCAGCTTCAGAAAAATACAAAAAAAAAAAAAAAAAAAAAAAGAAAGAAAGAAAAGCCTTGTTAATGACCAAGAGTGGCAGAAACTCAGTGATACACTCTGTTTTTTGATGCAGGGAACTTGGCCTATGAATTCACACCACACAAACCCAATTTGAGTCAATGTGTATTTATGTTGTGCTGACAAAAAAGGTAAGATTGGATGTAGTGCAGTGTTATCTGTCTCTTCCGCTTTGTAAATGACTTGAGAATTCTATTCTGATTCTTCACTAATTCTTTATGCAATTCAAAATATATATATATATAAAGCATTTTTATTCAATATTGACAATTTTCATTTAAATAAAATTACCCACATGCTAAACACTGAAGAATTGTGATATTCTTCACACCAGTATAGACATTTTGGTTTACAAAGCAGTTTTAAATATATATGTTATCTCATTTGGTATTTTAGCTACATTTTATGAGTTAATTTTGCTTCTGGGGCCTAAGCTGGGGGCTTAACCTCTATTTAAAGCAGGGGTCAGCAAACTATAGTCTGAAGGCCAAGTTGGGCCCACAGCCTGTTTTTGTATGGCCTAAGTGCTAAAGTTGGTCTTTACATTAAAAAGATTATAAACAAAAACAAACAATAAATTCCAGAGAACACATGACAGAGACTGTGGCCCACAAGGCTGAAAATATTTTACTGTCTGGCCCTTTACAGAAGAAGTTTGTTGACCTTGATTTATTTTTGTTTTTTCTTTTTTATTGTATGTATTTATCAGGGTGACACTGGTTAATAAAATCATACAGTTTTCAGGTGTACAATTCTATAATACATCGTCTGTATATTGTATTTTGTGTTCACCATCCCAAGTGTGTTGACCCTGATTTAGAACATTATTTCTCTGAAAAGAGGTTTTGAGTTCCTTCCTGAAAGGTTATTTACAAATTAAGTTTTGGGGTTATCACATGCTTCTAAGTCAGGGACTACCTATAGGTATATTTTGAAAGGATTTAGTCCTGTACCTGCATGAGAAAACTTATAAATGCAACATAAATAGCAAGTATGTATTATAATATCCTATTCATACATATAAAACAAGGTTACACAAATTCATATTACGCTCATATAGAAAATTTCTAGAAGGTAAATAAAAATATGCTAACAGCGGTCGCCTTTAGGAGGTGGTCTTTGGAGAAAGGAACTTTTCATTTTATTCTCTTCAGTATATTGTAGATATTTTTTCTAATAATGAGCACATTATTTTTATATGTGAAACATAAGGAGAGTAAAATGTAAGTTAAATAAGTTAGATTTCTATATCTAAATACATAGCTATATTTCCTCCATGCCCCTATTTATTTATTTATTTATTTAGTAAATGTAGTTAAAGACATTTTTACTTTTTCCTGGAACATCACATGTGGATCGCAAAACCAGAAGCCATCCATGTCACACAATGGCTGTGGAACTGGGCCCATTTGGAGCTGGTAAACTGGCTGGGCCTAGGCACCTTGTCCCTGAAGGTGCACACATTTTCTGTTCTTCCAGAGACAGGGTATTGATAAAGCACAGTGCCTCTGGGCAGAAGACAGGCGCCCATGCAGATGGAATTGCTGGCAGAGGGCTGAGCCTCCGAGAGGACGTTAGCCCAGCACTCACCAGAACTCTGCAGTTTGTCCCATCTGGACTAAGGGATAGGTCTCTGCTTGCAGGATCCACTCACTCATCACCTCCACCCACTGGTTCTCTGTCTCCATGCATTTGAGCTCTTGGGCCATCAGCTCCGCCCAATGAGCTCATGGGCCATGTGATTGGTGGGGATCACTTTCCCTGTATCCTTAGGGCTGGCTCTTACCCACTGTCAGAATGAGAACTCTGAGCTCAGTCAGCAGAGGGAATAAAATGGCTCAGAGCTGGGAATCAGCTATGGCCATTGGGTAAGGGGCTATGCTGTGATGGAGGTGGGGCAGGCTAGGAGGAAGGACAGGCTGGCCTGTTGGCAGGTGGCAGAGCAGAGGTTGTGTGTAGGGGTGGAGTAGGGCTGTCAATCAATATGGAGACTCGGGCTTTGCCTGGGTTAGGGGGAGGAGTGGAGGTCTGAAAACTGGCAGAACCTTGGCAGGACTGGTCCCAGAGGGGTTTAGCAGGTTATCCAGGGGACCTCAGCGACTTCAAGGAAGGGACACTCCCCCCCCATTTATCATTTGTTTCTGCTGCCTGCTAAAATTCCATTCAATGAGAGCAAAAATGAATGAATGAATGAATGAATGAATAAAATTAAACAAAAATAGAGGAAATAAAATAAAAAACTGGTTCTTTCAGATCCATAAAGTTGATAAACTTCTGGCCAGACTGATTTGAAAAAAAGAAGACACCAATTAACAGTATCAGGAGTGAGAGGTGACACCTCTATAGATTCCACAGATATTTAAAGGGAATATTATGAACAACTTTATGTGAGTAAAGTTTAGAACTTAGAAGAAATGAATAAAAATATGAAATATATAGATTACCAAAATTTACTCAAGCAGAAATAAATAACTTGAATAGCTCATATTTATTTAAAAATTGAAATTGTAGTTATAAATCCTCACACAGAAAACTTTAGGTGCAGATAGCTTCACTGGTGAATTCTACCAAACATTTACAGAAGGAAAATTTAGACAAATTCTTTGAAATATTGAAAAGGATGCAATACTTTCCAACTCATTCTATAAACCCAACGTTATCTTGATACCAAACCATAAAACAATAGTACTAGTAAGAAAACTACAGACCAATATCTCTCATGAGTATATTTGCAAAAGTTCTAAGAAATATTTTAGGAAATTTAACCTAGCAATATATTAAGGGATAGTACATCATGAACAAGTAATATTTATCCCAGGAGTTCAGGGTTGGTTTAACATTAAACAAATCAATACAATTCACCATATTTACACACTAAAAAAGAATAACCATATGATCATCTCAGTAGATACAGAAAAAGCATTTGATCAAATACCCATTTATGGTAAAAAAAAAAAAATACAGGAAACTAGGAATAGGAGGGAACTTCCTCAATCTGATAAAGGACATCTACAAAAAACCTACAGCCAACATCATAGTTAAGGTGAACAACTGAATGCTTTCCACCCCTAAGATCAAGACAGGGATGTCTGCACCACTTCTAGTTAATATTGTACTGGAGTTACTAGTAATACAGAAAGACAAGATAAAGGCATAGAGATTGGAAAGGGAGAAATGTAATTGTCCTTGTTTACAGATGACATGTCTATGTAGAAAATCCTAAAGAATCAACAAAAAAGGCACTAGAATTAGTTTAACAAAATCACAGAATATAAGGTCAAAAACATCAATTTTATCTCTATATTAGTAATGAACAATTGGAAATTTAAATAACCATTTACATAGAAATACAAAACACTTGGATAAGAGTTACCAAAATTTTCTGTGTAATACCTGTACACAGAAAAATTATATTACTGAGGTAAATTGAAGATCTAAATACATGAAAAGATCTCCAATGTTCATGAATTGGACAGTGTGGTATCCTTAAGATATCAGCTCCTCAAATACATGTATCGATTCAAGGAAATGTGGTACGCCGGCTATCTGAGTCAAGGGGCACTTCAATGGGAAAACCCTGAGGCTGGCTCTGTAGCTCTACCTCCAATATGAGCCTCAATTCATCAGCAAGCCATTCTTTAAGGCTTGGCCATTCCAGATCTCGGGCAGCCAACCCTGGGCATTCCTTGGTTACTGGAGCCCCTTGACCACTCAGCAATTCAAAGTCCGTGCCTCTCCCAGCTCACTGGCTCTCAAGATATCTTCTTTTTTTTATGTTTTGGTTTTTTTTTAGTTTTTTTTTGTTGTTTGTTGTTTTTCTTTTTACAGAGACAGAGCGAGAGTCAGAGAGAGGGATAGATAGGGACAGACAGGAACACAGAGAGATGAGAAGAATCAATTATCAGTTTTTCGTTGTGGCACTTTTAGTTGTTCATTGATTGCTTTCTCATATGTGCCTTGACCCTGGGGCTACACAGACCTTGATTCCAAGCTGGTGAACTTTGCTCAAACCAGATAAGCCCATGCTAGAGCTGGTGACCTCCAGGTCTCAAACCTGGGTCCTCCACATCCCAGTCCGACGCTCTATCCACTGGGCCACCGCCCGGTCAGGCTCAGGATATCTTCTGATTGTGGTTTAGGAGTGATAGTCTCCTTGGGCTCTTTGGCCCTTGAAGGAATCCCTAAATTAATCTCCAACATCCTATACCTAGAGTGGAAATTCCCAGAAGATGCTCCCCCTGTGATGATCCCCTCCAGACATTCTTCTCCCTGTTGTCTGCCTCCGGAGACAGTCTGTCTTCTCCCTGTTGTCTGCTCCTCTGTGTCTGTCTTCTCCCTGTTGTCTGCTCCTCTATGTCTGTCTTCTCCCTGTTGTCTGCTCCTCTGTGGCTGTCTTCTCCCTGTTGTCTGCGCCTCTGTGGCTGTCTTCTCCCTGTTGTCTGCTCCTCTGTGGCTGTCTTCTCCCTGTTGTCTGCTCCTCTATGTCTGTCTTCTCCCTGTTGTCTGCTCCTCTATGTCTGTCTTCTCCCTGTTGTCTGCTCCTCTATGTCTGTCTTCTCCCTGTTGTCTGCTCCTCTATGTCTGTCTTCTCCCTGTTGTCTGCTCCTCTATGTCTGTCTTCTCCCTGTTGTCTGCTCCTCTATGTCTGTCTTCTCCCTGTTGTCTGCTCCTCTATGTCTGTCTTCTCCCTGTTGTCTGCTCCTCTATGTCTGTCTTCTCCCTGTTGTCTGCTCCTCTATGTCTGTCTTCTCCCTGTTGTCTGCTCCTCTGTGGCTGTCTTCTCCCTGTTGTCTGCCTCTGGAGACAGTCTGTCTTCTCCCTGTTGTCTGCTCCTCTGTGGCTGTCTTCTCCCTGTTGTCTGCTCCTCTGTGGCTGTCTTCTCCCTGTTGTCTGCTCCTCTGTGGCTGTCTTCTCCCTGTTGTCTGCTCCTCTGTGGCTGTCTTCTCCCTGCTGTCTGCTCCTCTGTGGCTGTCTTCTCCCTGTTGTCTGCTCCTCTGTGGCTGTCTTCTCCCTGTTGTCTGCTCCTCTGTGGCTGTCTTCTCCCTGTTGTCTGCTCCTCTGTGGCTGTCTTCTCCCTGTTGTCTGCTCCTCTATGTCTGTCTTCTCCCTGTTGTCTGCTCCTCTATGTCTGTCTTCTCCCTGTTGTCTGCTCCTCTGTGGCTGTCTTCTCCCTGTTGTCTGCCTCTGGAGACAGTCTGTCTTCTCCCTGTTGTCTGCTCCTCTGTGGCTGTCTTCTCCCTGTTGTCTGCTCCTCTGTGGCTGTCTTCTCCCTGTTGTCTGCTCCTCTGTGGCTGTCTTCTCCCTGTTGTCTGCTCCTCTGTGGCTGTCTTCTCCCTGCTGTCTGCTCCTCTGTGGCTGTCTTCTCCCTGTTGTCTGCTCCTCTGTGGCTGTCTTCTCCCTGTTGTCTGCTCCTCTGTGGCTGTCTTCTCCCTGTTGTCTGCTCCTCTGTGGCTGTCTTCTCCCTGTTGTCTGCTCCTCTGTGGCTGTCTTCTCCCTGTTGTCTGCTCCTCTATGGCTGAAGTCTGTTGGGACACAACTCGACCTTCATCCCTTGGGTCATGTCCTGCCATTGTTTGACTTGGAGTGACTCTGACTGTCTCTCTTGTGTCCCCGTCCCTCTGCCACAATTTATCCATGAAGGATGAGTGTGAGGAGCTAAAAGTTGTGTCTGCTCTTCTTGGACTGAGGGTCTGATGTGAAATATGACCAACATTTCAGGGCCCTCTGGCCTTCCTTGCTCGAAGCTGAGGAGGCAGGAAAAGGACTATCCAGGATGGGGACTGAGCTTGTGACCGGCTTGTCTCCCGACTAGCCTAAGGGTTTCTTTTGAAGAGCTAAGTAACCTTGGCTCAGCCTTCCCTGAAACATGGGTGACTGAGGGATAAGGGTGGACTGGGGAAGGGGCCATGGTCTCTATCAACTGTTTTATGAATTTGAGGACCTTGAAAGGTAAGCTCTGCCGCAAACCATGTGCTATGGGCTCCTAGTGCCTGTTTAATGCCTGGCCAATTGAGGAACGCTTCCAGGGGGTATTCAGGTAGCGTTCCTGGTGTATTGAAGGTGCAGAATTTCCAGCTTCCAAGTGGCTTTAGGACTTCACAGGAGGGAGCTGTGTATAGTTGGCAACAAGCCATGAACTGTACACAACTACAGAGCTCCTGCTGGAGATATCTCCCCAGCTTCCTGTCCAAGTAAATCTTCAGGGTGGCTTCAGTTGCTCCCGGTCTAGGCTCTCCCTTGAATCCCTTGGTAAGTCATTTCTTGGGTGATATATAAGTCACTTTCTGTCTCCTTACAGGCAGACCCTGGATGCCTCATGGGTGGCTTTCTAAATACCTGGGCTACCTGGGGCCCTTCCCAGGCCACGCTCCAGACTCTGCAGGTTACTCTCTGCTGGGCGGGTCCCTTATGTGGAAACTTCCTGGGTGCCTCCGTGTCGTCTGGCCTAGAGTCCTTCTTGCTTCTTTGGCCCCTACCACAGAGGGCTGTGAAGGTCTCTGCCCTTTGGCTGGAAAGCCCCTGCTAGTTTGCCCTGGATGAAGGCCTCTCAGAGGTGGTGCTCCAGTTACCTCTGGGTACAATACGTGATATCAAGCAGATCTCATTGCTACTAGGAAATTCTTCTGCTCGAGCGAAGCCAGGTACTTGGGGCAGAAAGGCAGAGTTACACTGAGGAATGCTGGGAGCTAGAGGATTAAACATGTCCTGAGATATTTGGACCAAAAGAGAGCAAACACCCAAAACATTCCAGCTGCTTTTGCAGTAAGTGCCAATCCAGGCGTTGAATTTCCTTTGGAATGGGGTCTAGGGAAGGACACTCCACAAACCCTAATCTGGGGCAAAAGAGTAGGAAAGAAATTGAAGGTAAGGGCTGGGATTCGGGCAGGGTTTGAGATAAGAGTGGGCTGTCCCTTTGGATGGGAAAGACGCTGGGCCTGGGGTGAAGTGGAAATTCTTTAGCCTGAATGTGGACCGGGCCTATTAGGGAATCGACTGAATAAGACAAAGGGAAACTCTAGGGGGAATGACCCACCAGAAACCAGGACAGTGGCCCCAGGGACCTGCTATACAGAGAGAGGGGAGACCCTGGAAGCACTGGCTCCATTTGTGCTGCTTCCACCTGTTGGTTCCCAGGCCATCCTTTCTACTGGGCACACCACTATCTAGTGGTTAAAGCAGGGGTCTCTGCTTTAACAAACACACTGCATCCTGGAGGATAGCACTCTACTCTTTCAGGGGGTTGCCTTACAGATGGTGCATCAGTATGCCTTTAGAGGGGGCATTTCAGCATCGTATGAGGCTGGCTGCCTCTGGATACAATATGATATCAAACAGCATATCCTGTGACCACAGGGGCACTCCCACACTTCATTTCCTGGGAAGTGAGTCCCGGTCCTATGCTCTGCATGGTGGGATTCCATGCTTTTGGATCAGGCAATCCAAAATCATGGGTGGTCAAAAGTACCAGGATGAAGATAATGGGAATCATATAAAGGAAAGAGAGGGTGTCAGCTGACAATAGTAGACCAGTGAGTGGTAAAGCGAAGAGAAAAGAAAGAGGATTCTGTTAGACTCAGGAAGTTAATCTTGTTCTGTCATCTTGGGTAGAAGCTATTCACTCGTGCAAGATTCTGGATATTCCTAAGAATTCTCAGTCTGAAGTTTCCTGATGGAATGGATGTCTTGTCTTGTAGTCAGGAGAAAGTGGTGTATGTCTTTTCAGTTGGCAAACACTTTGGAGTTTTATGCTATGTCAGTTGATAACTGGCAGGTAAGGCCCTTTCCACTGAGCTCCATTGAGACATCAGTTTTCCGCTAATGTCTTTTCGGAAACCATGCCTCTGTATTCCAGACTATGCAGAGGCTATTTAGGTGGCTATTTTGGAAACACAAAAACCAGGAGGAAAAAGAAAGTTTCAGCCACTTTTCCTTGCGTGCCTGTTTCTTCCACTAATCTCCCCAAGGGTAGGAGCCATTTCATAGTCATATCCGTCTCCCCTCTTCTTCTCCAGAGACCCACACAGGCCCAAGTGCAGGTAATAAAAAAATGTTGAACAGAATGGGATTGTGCCCACCTTGCTTGCAGTGGGCTTGCTCTCAGCTAGCAGCCACTCATTCTGCCCACGTATCCAGCCGGTGTGTCTGTGCCATAGCATGCACTGCTTCAGTCCTGAGAGACTGGCCACATTCCAGGGCAGTGCTCACTGCTTGATGAAGCCAGCGGAATGCCTGCAGCAGATGACCACATTCCCATCCAGTGTGTGAATGGGAGTGACATCACTGCAGCTTCCTATGGGAAGTCCAATGCCATGACCCCAGCCCTAACAGGAAGGTGCTGGCAGGAACATGAACAAGAACCAATTTTCCAGAATGCAGAGTCCATGCATCTGGTTCTATGCAGAGTCATTGCCATTGGAGTGTAGCTTTATCTTTTCCTTTGACTTCCACCAGGGAAAGATTGCATTTGTAAGATTTCCTGACATCCTCACTGGCTCAACGGTGGAATGGGCTGCCGTGGGAAGTTGTGAGTGCCTGGGGTGCTGGATAACTTGTTGGCAGAGATGCTGTGGAGATAGAGAGGATGACTCCCAGGCCCAAGATGCTGTGAGTCTTTGGTGTCTATTGTCCCTAGGACGCCATCAGAGGTATGCAATCTGATGCGGATTTCGCAATGCAGCTTTGAGGTTAGTGATGCAAGTTCATTCAGGAGAAAGCTGGCTGGCGAGATGGACCCCAGGCTGCTACTGGTGCTCAAAGGGCCTGACTCACGCTTCACAACCCCTGCCAGCATTTCCAAGGGAAGCGATGTTGTCTCTCATTCTTCCTCCCCTCACCCCCTAAAGGTAGATAGCTGTCTTGAGCTCCCCTCTCCTTCATTTCACACTACCCCCTGGGAAACTTCAACCACACCCCTAACTTTACCCCTACCTCTGTGATAAATCCTAACCTGTGTCTCCAGCCTTGACCTCACCCTTAGCAACAGACCCATATAACCAACAGTTTATTGGACATCTCCATCTCATCATCCTACATCTCAAACACTCTAGACCAAACCAGGATGTTTCCTCTTCAAACGCGACACCCTCCACCCAGCTGGCCCCCTATACAGAAACGGGCCTCCACCTCTATCCTAAGTCCACTTCTACATTGTGTCCTTGTCCTCTGTATTCATCCCTACTTTCCTTTTACCCTTTGAGTTTTATTTTATCTTTTTAAGTTTATTTTTCAGTTGCAGTTTGCATTTAATATTATTTTGTATTAGTTTCAGGTGTACAGCATAGACCATGGGTAGTAGTCAACCTTTTTATACCTACCGCCCACTTTTGTATCTCTGTTAGTAGTAAAATTTTCTAACCGCCCACTGGTTCCACAGTAATGGTGATTTATAAAGTAGGGAAGTAACTTTACTTTATAAAATTTATAAAGCAGAGTTACAGCAAGTTAAAGTATATAATAATAATTACTTGCCAAGTACTTTATGTCGGATTTTCGCTAAGTTTGGCAGAATAAATCTTTATAAAACAACTTACTATAGTTAAATCTATCTTTTTATTTATTTATACTTTGGTTGCTCCACTACCACCCACCATGAAAGCTGGAACGCCCACTAGTGGGCGGTAGGGACCAGGTTGACTACCACTGGCATAGACAATGCCTTTAAAAGCATCAGCCTTTTTAATACAATTGTAGTGCCACTGATCTCATTACCTCTCTCTTGGGCCTCACTGTCTGGCCTCATGACTGGTCTCTTTGCAGTAGCTCCCTTCCTAAGCCCCATACTCCATGCTGTGGCCAGAGTGATTGTTCTTCAACCTAGGTAGGATCATGTCACTCCCCTCCAAACAAGCATAAAACATAAAGACCACCGATACCAAGTGCTGACAAGGATACAGAGCATCCAGATCTCCCTCCCATGCGTTCCTGGTGAGTGTGTAAATGGACAAAAAACTTTGGAAAACTAGCAGTGTCTATTCAAGAAGATATGTGCATACTTTATGACCCCACAATTTCACTCCTAGATATGTACCCAACAGATGTACATCCATACAAGCACCAAAGGACATGTGTAAAAAGGTTGACAACCCCCACCTGGAAGCTATACATGCTCAATAATTGTGTTACATTCATAAACTGGGATAGTAGCAGTGATAAAGAACAAACTAAATTTATGTATAGCAACAGAGATGAGTCTTGAAACATTATGTTGAGTGAAAGAAGCCAAATATAAAAAACCAGGAAAACGAATTTTTGGTCTTAAAGTCAGGAGAGTGGTTTTTCCTGTGATTGCACGGCTTCTGAAGGGAGGCAAAGGAGAGTCCTGGAGTTTTAGTAATGATTTGTAGCTTTATTAGGCTGTTATTTACATAGGTGTGGTCAGATGGTGAAAATGTTTGCATTTTATGTATGTTATACTTTAATAAAAAGTTTACCAAAAACATGCCCACCCACACATACATACTAAAACAAAATTCCTTTCATGTTTCTCTTACCCAAAGGAAACATTTCCAAACCTAGCAGAAAATTCAGTGTTCTCCATGAAGTGAAGCCTGACCTGTGGTGGCCCAGTGGATTAAGCCTCAACCTGGAACGCTGAGGTCGCCGGTTCAAAAAGCCTGGGCTTGCCTGGTTAAGACACATATGGGAGTTGATGCTTCCTGCTCCTCTCCCCTTCTCTCTCTCTCTCTTTCTCTCTCCCTGCCCTCTAAAAAAAGTGAATAAATTCCATGAAGTGACCCAACCTGCCAGGCCGCCGCCTTCCTACCTGTGGCATGTGTGCCGTCCACACTAGATCTCCGTCTCCTCACACATCTTTGTGCCCTTGCTTTTGCAGTTCCTTCAACCTGGAATGCCCCTCTTTCTCTCTGGCTCTATGCTGAAAATGCCACCTCCTCTGTGAGGCCGCCCCTGATTTCTCAGACCAAACAGCTCTCTCCTGGTATGGCATTCCCATGGCATGCTGTTTTTCCCTGTCTCATGGCTCTTAGCTTTCTCTGCTTGCGTGTGTTTCCTTGACTGGAGATAAACCTCTGAAGTTGTCTCATTCATCTGTGTAAAACCTCCTGGGGACAGTGCCGTGCCTGCGACCATGCTTGAGTGAATGGATGTTTGACAAATGATTGAATGCCTGCTCTGAGTTAAGCTGAGGTCGGAGCTGCCAGAAAGCCAAGACACCCAGCGTGCCTGCAAGAAAACTGTTGCCAAGAGCCAAGTCCCTTTGGAAGTAAACACATCCTGCAGTCCTTTATTGGCTGCTGACAGCCAAGTAGATGTAAATGTGTTGTGCAGCATTGTGGGCGTGTCCAATTTGACTGGGTGAGACCAAGCAGCCCCACTAACATGAATAAGTCCTGCAAATATGTGGTTAATGACCATGTCGCTCCATGTCAATTCTTAATCCCAGATAATTAGCAGATAGATAATTGGTGGAAGAATGGGAAGTGCTGATGGATGTCCCATCACTTGGGTGAAGTTAATGATCCTCTATGGATTAAGACCCACCCTCTGTAAGTGTTGAAGGCTCCTATTTGAAATGCTCCTTTTGAAAAGGTCTAGATCCAAGCAAAGGTGTCGGGAGCAGGGTGTTGGCATCAGCACTCACTTTCTGGCTGCTTCCATGGAAGGTGGGTGGATGGGCCCCACTGCTGCCAGCTTAGTGCAGGCAGCTCAGAGTCTGTCCTGCCCCTGACTTGGTAGGTAATCCTGAGCATGTTCTTCCTTTGCTCTTGGTTTCGCTATTGGTCTAATGGCAAAGAGTGGGAGAGATGGCCTGGACGTGCCGATTTGAGAGCCCGTTGCAGATGAGAGGTTCCCTACTCAGCTCCTTTTTGACTACATCAGAGGCGTGCTCAGCTGGCCTGGATGGTAGGGAGCTAGTGGAGGGCATCCTGGGGATGAAAGCAGGCATCTGAGATGTGAGTTGACAGAATCTTATATGACTTGAGGCAGGGCCAGCTAGGTTGGGTGGACCTGGTTGCAGTGTTGAGTCATCACTGGGAAGTGGCCGGCCAGCCAGTGACTCCATTTCCCAGAACCCTCTTGCACTGAGCTGGGGCCTTGGGAGTGGTTCTCACCAATGTCAGGAGGGTGTCAATGATGGATTCCACTTCTGGGCCTCGCTGTGAAGAAGAGGGGTGTCTTCTCCATGCTCTCTCTTCCCTTTTACTGTCTGTACTGAAAGTAAGATGGAAGCCCAGCGCATGACAGAGCCTTGAGATGGCAAGAGCCTGAGGTCCCTGAATTGCCACACAAAGCAGTTATCTGGCAGCCAGGAACTTGGTGGATTCCTAAGTACTGAGGGGTAAAGAGATGAATTCACTAGGAGCTCCAAACTTACAGAGCCAACAGCCAAGGCAGTGCTCTTATGAGGTAACGAAGATCCATTTCTCCTGGGGGGGGGGGTTCTGTAAGGGCCTTAGAGGATGGTTGGATGGGAGTGGGCTACAGGTTGGACTGCCCAACGGGACCTACAGGGAGAGAGGCACCCAGGGAACATCACTGAGCAACTTGCCAAGGCTGAAATAGATCAGCCCCAATGCCAGCTGTGGATTCTGTCAGGACAAGCACTGGCCAGGTGGGATTGGGATAATGGGCGTGAAGATGTTCTGTAAAGGGTAAAATTTGGGCCGTGACAATAGTTATTCTAAAGGGATGAACTAGATGTTGGAGATGATTCAGATTTTAAACTCCTGTATGATAATTTTGTTGGCACAGACCATCTTTTTGTCCTGAACCCAGTGGCAGAAGTTCTCCAGGTGACAGTTGTGTGTATGGGGTCACACACCCTGGCAGCCCTGGGTTTACCCATTACCTTTACCAAAACATCTGACAAACTGTTCATGCACAAGAGAATAGTTTTATACATGCATATATATGTATACATATATATACATATATATATAATGGTAATGGTAATGTATATACATATATATAAAACAGAAAGGTGTTTTAATCAACACTTCTCCTTTTTCTAATTCTAAGTCTAAAGTTTGAGGAGGAAAGAGAGTACTTATTTGAAGATGGTAATTTATGGTTGACAAGGGCTAATGGGCTCAGTTCACCTTGTCAGCTCTTACTGTGATGGTTAATAGTACCTGCTTCTGAGGTGATGGCTGAGAAAGGACATATGAAGTGCATTATTGATATTAGGTAATTTGACTGATATATACTTTTTGTTCTGTATTTTTCTGAATTGAGAAGCGAGGAGGCACAGAGACAGACTCCTGCATGAGCCCGACCAGGTTCTACCCTGCATGCCCACCAGGGGGTGATGCTCTGCCCATCTGGGCTGTTACTCTGTAGCAACCAGAGCTATTCTAACACCTGAGGCAGAGGCCATGGAGCCATCCTCAGCATCCGGGCCAACTTTGCTCCAATGGAGCCTTAGCTGCAGGAGAGGAAGAGAAACAGAGAGAGAAAGGAGAGGGGGAAGGGTGGAGAAGCAGATCTGCACTTCTCCTGTGTGCCCTGGCCAGGAATCGAACTCAGGACTTCCACACACCAGGCCATCGCTCTACCACTGAACCAACCGGCCAGAGCCTAATATATACTTTATGTTACAAGGTGCTTTAAATTTGCATAGGGTGCTGATATTTAAACTGTAATTTAATACTCACACTGTAAGTATAAGAGACTGAAACTTAAAGGAGGCTCTGCCACAGAATCAGGTGCAGAGGAATGAGAACCGGACTAGCAGCTAAGAGGCTAGTTTTGACACTGTTACCATAGGTGGTTTGAACATAACTTCTTTGAGCTTCAGTTAATAAGAAATTTATATAAACATAGAACCCATGACTTCTGAATCCAAGTTCAGTGCTCTTTTTAAAAGAGCTTTTGGTGAAATATATAATCCATATGAAAGAGGGAATTGATACAATATACATCATCATATATCATGATCAAACAAATATCCTTGAAGCAACTACCCAGCTTAGGAGATCAGAGCATTATCACAGATCATTTGGGGTTCCTCTCCCCTATTGCTTCCTAATTCCTCCCAGCGCAAGCTAACCATTAACAAGAATGTTGTGCTGACCATTCATGTGTATTTCTGTATAGCTATACCATGATCGTGCAGAGAGCTGACATTCAGCCGGTTGCTCATTTACATTTCCCATTGTTTACAGCTGGTTTGGTTGGCTGAGTGTCCACTCTGGTTGGTTAGTGCCTGTGCTGAAGATTCAGCAAATATTTCTAATATCACTCCTTTCTGTATAAATCCTTAAACAGGAATGGTTTCTTCCAGTTAGCACTTTTTATGGATAAAATCATAAAGAATGGATTCCTCTGTTACTTTTCTTTATGGTCAACATTTTGTTTTTTTTAAGATTCATCCATGTTGATGTTTGTAGCTGTAGCCCATTCATTTTCACTTCCCAGTAGTACTGCATTATATAAAAATACCACTATTTATTTAAGCACTCTGATATTGACGGACAACTGTGGGGTTTTTTCCGGTTATTTACTATTATGAGCATATTGCTGTGAATATTCTTGTACATGCCTTTTGGTGTACATGTGCAAGATGGGCTCCATCTGTGTATATGCCCTCCTTCCATAACTAACTGTATTTTGAGGCTTCTCTCTCTCTATCTCTTTTAACTCTTCTGTTTGTTTCATTAAGCTTTTTGAAAATAGGAATTTTACCTTTGTTGGAATCTCTATGTTGTATTTTTTATTTTATTAACACTTTTATCTTTATCTTCTACTTTCTTTGGATTTATTATTATGATTTCTAATATTAGGCTGCTTAGCTAATTAATTTTGAACACTTATTTTTAAGGTAAATATTAAAACTATAATTTTCCCTCTAATTATTACATGAGCTCCATGTCTGAAATTTTGACATGCAATATTTTAATTATGGTTCGATTTTAAGTACTTTACAATTTCTGTTAAGATTTTTTCTTTGAGATGTTTAGAATTACTTTAAATTTTCTCACCACATAAGGTTTTTTAGTTATTTATTTTGGTTATTAATTCCTAACTTAAATACTTGTGGTTGGAGTTCATAGTCTGACACCCATTTTTTGAGGACTGTTTTATAGATTAGCACTTGGTCAATTCTTTTTTTTTTTTTTTTTTTTGTATTTTTCTGAAGTTGGAAACGGAGAGGCAGTCAGACAGACTCCCTCATGCACCCGACTGGGATCCACCCGGCATTCCCACCAGGGGGCAATGCTCTGCCCATCTGGGGTGTTGCTCTGTTGCAACCAGAGCCATTCTAGCGCTTGAGGCAGAGGCCACGGAGCCATCCTCAGTGCCCAGGCCAACTATGCTCCTATGGAGCCTCAGCTGCAGGAGGGGAAGAGAGAGACAGAGAGGAAGGAGAGGGAGAGGGGTGGAGAAGCAGATGGGTGCCTCTCCTGTGTGCCCTGGCCGGGAATCGAACCTGGGACTGATGCTCTACCACTGAGCCAACCGGCCAGGGCCTAGTCAATTCTTATAAATGTTCCATGCTACTAAAAAGAATGTGTTCTCCCCTATTGTTAGGTACTATATTCCATAAATGACCTTAAGCTTATTAATTGAGCTGTTTAAGTGTTTCCATATTTACTGATATTTTTGTTTGCTTGATCTATTATTATTGAGAGAGATGTATTCACTGTGATGATGTATTTGTTAAAGACTCTTTTAGTTCTGCCAACTTCTGCTCTCTATGTTTTAAAGCTATGTTGTTAGATGCACACAAGTTTTGAATCATTATCTTCCTGGTGATTGAAAAATTATTATGAAGTGGCTCACCATATTTCTAGTAAGTTTTTTTTTCACGAAATATATTTGTCTGATATCGCTTCTCGGCCTTTTGGCTAAGATCAAGTGTAATATATTTGTCTGATAGATCACGGCTACACAAGGTTTATTTTATTAACCTGAAATATTTTATATTAAAATGAAATACTCTTAGATAACTGTAGATTCATATACACATACAAGAAATAATACAGAGAGATCCTGTGTACCTTTTACCCAATTACCCCCACTAGTAGCATCTTATAAAACAATACTATATAATAGCACAACCAAGGTAGTGGCGTTCACATAGTCAAGATATAGAACACTGAAATAGCAAGCAGCCCCCTGAATTGTGTTTATATCTACACCCACTTCACTCCCAAAACCTGTACCCGCTCTTCAGCCCTTAGGAACCACCAAGCTGTGCGCCATCACTGTACTTTTTTCAAGAATTGTTGCATAATGGAATTATACCACATGTAACCTATTGGATTGGCTTTTTTTCACTCAGCATAATTTTCTGGAGGTTCATCCAAGTTGTGTGTATTGAGATAATTCATTCATTTTTTTTTTTTTTTTTTGCTAACTAGTATTCCATGATATGGCTGTACCATCATTTGTTTAACCTTTTGCCCATTAAAAGACATCTGGTTTTCAAACTTAAACTGTGACAACAAAGGAAAAAAAGGGGGGAGAGGATGGAGATTAACAGTAGCAAAGGATGATGAAGTGCAGAAATACTTATAAGATAGGGTACTACAATGAATATGGTAGGTACCCTTTTCATTACTTAATGGTAACCACCCTTAAAAAAACCACCACAAAAACACTTGACTTAAAAAAGGTAGCAACAGAGGAAAGAAGTATGGAACACAAACAAACAAAAACAAATGATAGAAAAACAAAAGAGAAGAATCAAACTAGATACAAAACTAACAGAAAGCAATTTATAAAATGGCAGTAGGGAACCCACAAGTGTCAATAATTACACTAAATGTAAATGGATTAAACTTACCAATAAAAAGACACAGAGTAGCAGAATGGATTAAAAAAGAAAATCCAACTATATGCTGCCTACAAGAAACACATCTAAGCAACAAGGATAAAAACAAATTCAAAGTGAAAGGCTGGAAAACAATACTCCAAGCAAACAACACCCAAAAAAAAGCAGGCGTAGCAATACTCATATCTAATAATGCTGACTACAAGACAGAAAAAGTACTCAGAGACAAAAATGGTCATTTCATAATGATTAAGGGGAAGTTGAATCAAGAAGACATAACAATCCTTAATATATATGCACCAAACCAAGGAGCACCAAAATATATAAGACAGCTACTTATTGACCTTAAAACAAAAACTAACAAAAATACAATCATACTTGGAGACCTCAATACACCGCTGACGGCTCTAGATCGGTCATCCAAACAGAGAATCAATAAAGATATAGTGGCCTTAAATGAAATACTAGAACACCTGGATATGATAGACATCTACAGGACACTTCATCCCAAAGTGACAGAGTATACATTTTTCTCTAGTATACATGGAACATTCTCAAGAATTGACCATATGTTGGGCCACAAAGACAATATCAGCAAATTTAGAAAAATTGAAATTGTACCAAGCATATTTTCTGATCATAAAGCCTTGAAACTAGAATTCAACTGCAAAAAAGAGGGGGAAAAACCCACAAAAATGTGGAAACTAAACAACATACTTCTAAAAAATGAATGGGTCAAAGAAGAAATAAGTGCAGAAATCAAAAGATATATACAGACAAATGAAAATGAAAATACGACATATCAGAATCTCTGGGATGCAGCAAAAGCAGTAATAAGAGGAAAGTTCATATCACTTCAGGCCTATATGAACAAACAAGAGAGAGCCGAAGTAAACCACTTAACTTCACACCTTAAGGAACTAGAAAAAGAAGAACAAAGACAACCCAAAACCAGCCGAAGAAAGGAGATAATAAAAATCAGAGCAGAAATAAATGAAATAGAGAACAGAAAAACTATAGAAAAAATCAATAAAACAAGGAGCTGGTTCTTTGAAAAGATCAACAAAATTGACAAACCCTTGGCAAGACTCACCAAGGAAAAAAGACACAGGACTCAAATAAATAAAATCCAAAATGAAAGAGGAGAGATCACCACAGACATCATAGAAATACAAAGAATTATTGTAGAATACTATGAAAAATTATATGCCACCAAATACAACAATCTAGAAGAAATGGATAAATTCCTAGAACAATACAACCTTCCTAGACTGAGTCATGAAGAAGCAGAAAGCCTAAACAGACCAATCAGCAGGGAGGAAATAGAAAAAACTATTAAAAATCTCCCCAAAAATAAAAGTCCAGGCCCAGACGGTTATACTAGTGAATTCTATCAAACATTCAAAGAAGACTTGGTTCCTATTCTACTCAAAGTCTTCCAAAAAATTGAAGAAGAAGCAATACTTCCAAACACATTTTATGAGGCCAACATAACCCTCATACCAAAACCTGGCAAGGATGGCACAAAGAAAGAAAACTACAGACCAATATCTCTAATGAATACAGATGCTAAAATACTAAACAAAATACTGGCAAACCGAATACAACAACATATTAAAAAAATAATACATCATGATCAAGTGGGATTCATCCCAGAATCTCAAGGATGGTTCAACATACGCAAAACGGTTAACGTAATACACCATATCAACAAAACAAAGAACAAAAACCACATGATCTTATCAATAGATGCAGAAAAGGCTTTTGATAAAATACAACACAATTTTATGTTTAAGACTCTCAACAAAATGGGTATAGAAGGAAAATATCTCAACATGATAAAGGCCATATATGATAAACCATCAGCCAACATCCTATTAAACGGCATAAAACTGAGGACTTTCTGTCTTAAATCAGGAACAAGACAGGGTTGTCCACTCTCTCCACTCTTATTCAACGTGGTGCTAGAAGTTCTGGCCAGAGCAATCAGACAAGACAAAGAAATAAAAGGCATCCATATCGGAAAAGAAGAAGTAAAGCTATCACTTTTTGCTGATGATATGATCCTATACATCGAAAACCCGAAGGACTCCACAAAAAGATTATTAGAAACAATAAACCAATACAGTAAGGTCGCAGGATACAAAATTAACATACAAAAGTCCATAGCCTTTCTATATGCCAACAATGAAATATTAGAAAACGAACTCAAAAAAATAATCCCCTTCACGATTGCAACAAAAAAAATAAAATACCTAGGAATAAACATAACAAAGAACGTAAAGGACCTATATAATGAAAATTACAAAGCATTGTTAAGGGAAATCGAAAAAGATACAATGAGATGGAAAAATATTCCTTGTTCTTGGATAGGAAGAATAAATATAATCAAAATGGCCATATTACCCAAAGCAATATACAAATTTAATGCAATTCCCATCAAAATCCCTATGAGATTTTTTAAAGAAATGGAACAAAAAATCATCAGATTTATATGGAACTATAAAAAACCCCGAATAGCCAAAACAATCCTAAGGAAAAAGAATGAAGCTGGGGGCATTACAATACCTGACTTTAAACTATATTATAGGGCCACGATAATCAAAACAGCATGGTATTGGCAAAAAAATAGACACTCAGACCAATGGAACAGAATAGAAAGCCCAGAAATAAAACCACATATATATGGTCAAATAATCTTTGATAAAGGGGCCAACAACACACAATGGAGAAAAGAAAGCCTCTTCAACAAATGGTGTTGGGAAAACTGGAAAGCCACATGCAAAAGAATGAAACTCGACTACAGCCTGTCCCCGTGTACTAAAATTAATTCAAAATGGATCAAAGACCTAAATATAAGACCTGAAACAATAAAGTACATAGAAGAAGACATAGGTACTAAAATCATGGACCTGGGTTTTAAAGAACATTTTATGAACTTGACTCCAATGGCAAGAGAAGTGAAGGCAAAGATAAATGAATGGGACTACATCAGAATTAAAAGTTTTTGCTCAGCAAGAGAAACTGATATCAAAATAAACAGACAGCCAACTATATGGGAACTGATATTTTCAAACGACAGCTCAGATAAGGGCCTAATATCCAAAATTTACAAAGAACTCATAAAACTCAACAACAAACAAACAAACAATCCAATAAAAAAATGGGAAGAGGACATGAACAGACACTTCTCCCAGGAAGAGATACAAATGGCCAACAGATATATGAAAAGATGCTCAGCTTCATTAGTTATTAGAGAAATGCAAATCAAAACTACAATGAGATACCACCTCACTCCTGTTAGATTAGCTATTATCAACAAGACGGGTAATAGCAAATGTTGGAGAGGCTGTGGAGAAAAAGGAACCCTCATTCACTGTTGGTGGGACTGTAAAGTAGTACAACCATTATGGAGGAAAGTATGGTGGTTCCTCAAAAAACTGCAAATAGAACTACCTTATGACCCAGCAATCCCTCTACTGGGTATATACCCCAAAACCTCAGAAACATTGATACGTGAAGACACATGTAGCCCCATGTTCATTGCAGCACTGTTCACAGTGGCCAAGACATGGAAACAACCAAAAAGCCCTTCAATAGAAGACTGGATAAAGAAGATGTGGCACATATACACTATGGAATACTACTCAGCCATAAGAAATGATGACATCAGATCATTACAGCAAAATGGTGGGATCTTGATAACATTATAAGGAGTGAAATAAGCAAATCAGAAAAAAACAAGAACTACATGATTCCATACATTGGTGGAACATAAAAATGAGACTAAGAGACATGGACAAGAGTGTGGTGGTTACCAAGGGTGGGGGGGGAGGGAGGACATGGGAGGGAGGGAGGGAGGGAGAGAGTTAGGGGGAGGGGGAGGGGCACAGAGAACTAGATAGAGGGTGACGGAGGACAATCTGACTTTGGGCGAGGGGTTTGCAACATAATTTGATGACAAAATAACCTAGACATGTTTTCTTTGAATATATGTACCCTGATTTATTAATGTCATCCCATTACCATTAATAAAAATTTATTAAAAAAAATAAAAAATAAAAAAATAAACTTCTTTAAAAAAAAAAAAAGACATCTGGTTTTTCCCCAGTTTTTTTTCTTTTCTTTCTTTTATTGGGGGGGGGGCGTTATTACATTTATGTATACGTTTTAGTTTGGACAGAGGTATTTATGTCTATGAGATAAATATTTAAGAGTGCAATTGCTGAGCAGTATGGTTGTTGCATGTTTAGCTTTACAAGAAACTGCCAGGTTGTTTTCTAGAGAAGCAGTACATTTTGCATTCCCACCAGCTATGTGTGAGTGACTCAGTTTATCTGAGTTCTCGTCAGCATTTGGTGTTGTTACTATTTTTTTTCATTTCAGTCATTGTGTAATGATATGCACAGGGTATGCAATAATATTTCCTTGTGGTTTTAATTTGCATTTCCCTAATGGCTAATGATGCTGAGCGTCTTTCCATGTGTTTATCTGCCAGCCATCCGTATCTCCTCTCAGTGCAGTGTATCTTTTGCCCATTTTCTAGTTGGGTTGTTTGTTTTCTTACCGTTAAATTTTGGGAATATATCTATATAGTCTAGATATAAATATTTTGTCTAATATGTGGTTTGAAAATATTCTGTCCCAGTTTGCAGCTTGTCTTTTATTCCTTTTAATAGGGTCTTTCACAGACAAATGTTTTTGATTTTAATTGAGTCCTATTTAGCAATTTCTATTTTTATAGACTATTTTGGTGTTAAGTCTAAGAACTTTTTGCTTGCTTAGTCCTATATCCCAAAGATTTTCCACTATGTTTTTTTCCTTTTTCTTTTTATTGAACTTATTAGGGTGACACTGGTTAACAAAATTATACAGGTTTCAGGTGCACAATCATCTGTTCACCACCCCAGGTCAAGTCTCCGTCCATCACCGCTATGTATTTTTTTCTAAAAGTTTTATAGTTTTGCATTTTATGTTAAGTTCATAGTCTATTTTAAGTAATTTTTGTATAAATTTTGAAACTTAGGTTGAGGTTTATTATTATAATTGTTTTTGGGTTCTCTATTCTTCTTCATTGGTGCAGTCTGTCCCCCTACTAATACCACAGTCTTGATACTGTGGAACATAAGAAGTCTTAAAATTGGCCGTGTATGCCTGACCTGTGGTGGCGCAGTGGATAAAGCGTCGACCTGGAAATGCTGAGGTTGCTGGTTCGAAACCCTGGGCTTGCCTGGTCAAGGCACATATGGGAGTTGATGCTTCCTGCTCCTCCCCCTTCTCACTCTCTTTCTCCTCTCTCTCTCTCTCTCTCTCCTTTCTAAAATGAATAAATAAAATAAAATAAAAAATTGGCCGTGTAATTTCTCTCACTTTGCAATGAGCTAAATGTTTTTATTGATTGATTGATTTTAGAGAGAAACGAAGGGAGATAAAGAAACATCTATTCCTTGTTCACTTATTTATGCACTCAATGGTTGATTCTTGTATGTGCCCTGACCGGGATTGAACCAGCAAGTGTGGTGTATAGGGATGATGCTCTAACTAACTGAGCTACCTGGCCAGGGCAAGGCTAAATGTTTTTGTCTCCTCAAAATTCACAAGTTGAAATTCTAACCCCAAGGTGAGGGTATTAGGAGGTGTAGCATCTTTAGGAGGCCATTAGTCATGAAAGTGGAGCTTTCATGAATGATATTAGTGACCTTTCAAAAGGACCCCAGAGAGCTCTCTCATCCTTGTCCTACCATATGAGGATACAATGAGAAGCTGGCAAACTGCAATCTGGAAGAAGAATACTAGTCTATTGCCTTTTGGGGGTTTTATATGGCTATCTGGTTTTGGTAATATTAGCTTCATAAAATGAATTGGGACATAGTCCTTCCTCTTCTATTTTTATGTGTGAGTGACTCAGTTTATTTTATGTGTGAGTGACTCAGAAAGGATTGTGTAACTAGTGTTAATTCTTTAAAAATTTGGTAGAATTCTTAAGTGGATTTATCCGAGCCAGGAAAATTGGGGTGGGATAGTTAAAATTCTTTTTTGTAATTGGATGTTTTCAGGTTGCTAGCTTTTTCAGCTTCAAGTCTGGGATGTTTGAAGCAAAAGGAAGTGTAATTTATTTTCATTCATCCTTCCCTGAGTGTATATGTCTTTGGGAATCTCAGCTTTTGTATGTCTCCTATGCACTCCCCTAGAATAGACCTTAGATTTCTCTCTGTCTCCTGCACCTCACAAAGCCTGCAGAAGGGCTGGCTGGGATTCTGTCTCCTGCCCCTCACAAAGCCTGCAGAAGGGCTGGCTGGGATTCTGTCTCCTGCCCCTTACAAAGCCTGCAGGGGCTCGGCTGGGATTCTGTCTCTTGCCCCTCACAAAGCCTGCAGAAGGACTGGCTGGGATTCTGTCTCCTGCCCCTCACAAAGCCTGCAGAAGGGCTCGGCTGGGATTTGGCAAATGCCCTCAGGGCAAGAGCTGCCTTCAGGGCTTGTTCACCTACCAGAATTTCTGCTTTATTTCATTTTGGGCCTCTGTGGATTCAAAAAAAAAAAATTCTTGCCCACTCAGCAATGGTTTTAAAAGACATTTTATGTAGATATGTTAGTTGTTTCCATTGGAAAGTTCTTCAGAGGTGTTTGGTCCTCACTGCTGACAGAAGCACAAGTTCTAGTGCTCTGTCTACCAAGATGTCTGTACCCACACCTCAAAGTGCCAGTGTGACCCTGGCCTTCGCCTTGATACAGTGTATGTGCCTTTTGTAGGGTAAGGGGAATAGTTACTCTCACTGCAATGGAAAAGGTTGAAGGAACAGGGTTTTATTTTATTTTTCTGCTTCATTGAGATGTAATGGACATATACCTGGAGGAACAGACTTTAGAGTTTCCTTGACAAGTTCTGCTGACTTATCCTGGCAAAAGCCAGCCACAAATCCTGATATAGCGGGGTTTTAGTGCTCATAGAGTCTTCAAACGCTTTTTGGATACAACCTCCATCCAGGAAATGGACTCCTTTACAGCACCCTCCCATCTGCCTTTTTAGCTCCGTTTGGCCATCCCTCCAGAATGGGGGGCTTATTATTGCCATAAGCAGCCAGTTTTACCTTTGGCTTCTACCACCTATGACTATTTGAAACTTCTTCCTTTTATTGACTGAAGTCTGATGCTGCAGAGTATTAATTCTATCTATGAGCCCACTCCACCTCCCCCGACCCTCCCTTTTTTTGTTGTTGTTTGTATTTTTCTGAAGCTGGAAACGGGAGACACAGTCAGACAGACTCCCGCATGCGCCCGACCGGGATCCACCCGGCATGCCCACCAGGGGCGAGGCTCTGCCCACCAGGGGGCGATGCTCTGCCTCAACCAGAGCCACTCTAGCGCCTGGGGCAGAGGCCAAGGAGCCATTCCCAGCGCCCGGGCCATCTTTGCTCCAATGGAGCCTCGGCTGTGCCTCCCCCGACCCCTTTTAATGCCTCTGCCTTTCTTTGGGGTACACAAGCCTAATTCTTCAAACTGCTTCTCCCAGGACAGGGGTTGGAGCCCCTTCCACATCCTGATTGTCTTCTCACAGTACTTTTCGGTTCATCAGTTTCCCTTAAAATATGTGAAGCTCAGAGGCAATCTAAACACTCTGGACAGGGAAAGTCAGGCAGGGCCATCAGCTCCTTACCCTGAGCACTCTACTTCTTCTCATGCAGCCTCAAATAAAATGAATTGTTATGGTAGCCTCACGACACTTCTGACTCATGGTGAGCATAGCATTGGCTAAGCCATCTTCACACATGCTGCTGCCCATCCTGGCTTCCCTAGCTGGCCCCTGTGCTGTTTGTTTTCTGAACTTACAGCCCTACTTAAAAATATGGCAGATCTTGCATAATTTTTCTATGGCACAGTCAGAAAGATCTTACCATGAGGTCAGGTAGATTTTGGATTTTTCTTGGAGTATTTTCTCTCAATATGCAGAAGAAGGAATGTTAGGGAATGTGCCTCTCAGACAATGTCCAAACACAGCGTGAAGCAGAAGTCACAGTCTCCATTCTGAGAAGTACCTCAGCCCAGATTGGGGTTGGCTGAGGTTTCCACGGGTAAGCCTCTCACTTCAGTTTGTAAGTCATGTCACTCGCTTCCTCTTGGGAGCAGTTCATTCTAATATTAATGTCAGAGGTAAAGGCCAAACGGACTGAATCTGCATTTATTGATACTGCAGTCATTTTTTCCAAAGGCTACAAGGTAGATTTGGATATTGTGAAACTTGGGTCCTCTTTGTGGAAGTAGTGGAGTGACTCTCAATGTCACTGTATAACTAGGGGTACTAAGCATAGGCCTAGGCTCCTTGGGGGTCAGCTCTCCTTCCCTGTCATCTCAGGGAAGGGGGGCTCTCCAGGATTTTCAGTTCCTCTGAGTGTTAGGAGTGCAGAAGGCTGGGAATGCCCAGGCTTCAAGGTCCCTTCAACAAGCCTCTGCTGACATAGCAGAAGGCCCCAAATCTTCCACCAGAAGTGTGTGTGGTGTGTGTTTTCTGGCTAATCTGGGCCAGAGACTGTGGTACAAATGAGAGTGCTTTCTGTGTCTACTGCTGCATAACAGTATCCCAAAACTTAGTGGCTTAAAACAACAGCGTTATTCTCTCACAGGCCTTCTGTTCTGCTGTTTCAAGGTGCGACCAGGAAGGCTCCACTTTCTAGTTCACTCATGCGGTTGCTAGCAGGATTTGTTCCTTATGGCCTGTTGGACGAAGGGCTCAGTTCCTCATAAGCCCTTGGTTCCTTACCATCTAGGACTCTCCACACAGCATCTTACAACTTGGCAGCCTACTTCATTAGAGCAAATGAGAGAGGGGTGCTGGTAAAGTGGAAGTTAAGAGTCTCCTATAACCTCATCACAGAACGGACATGTTATCAGTTTTGCCATAGCCTATTCATTAGAAGCAAGTCCCTAGAGGTCCAACCCACACTCAGTGGGAGGGCATTACACAGGCTGCTGTGAATAGCAGGGGGGATCATTGGGAGCCATGTCAGCAGCTGCCACCACACTGTGTGACTATATGGAGGAGGTGGGAGAGACAGATGGGTAATGAGGCACATCCGTCCAGGGCTATGTCTGGAAGGTGACCATAATAGGACAGAGGGCTATCCCTGGGCACCATGGGCATGAGCATGTGATTAGATTGGGCTCAGATCTGGGTAGGTGCTAGTCCTAAGACCCCCTGGACCCAGGCCCAGTAACCAAGGTGGGAGTTAATTCTCGCACTTCTTGCTGCCAAGCCACCCACTTTCCAAGATCTTCCTGCTGTGAGCTCCCACTGCGGGCAAGGCACGATGCCAGGCACAGCGTTATGCCTGGATTAGTAACATGCTGTGGGTATCCAGTCACTTGCAAAACGTCATACAGTGTAACAACAAGAGCATCGGGTCAGAGTCTGGCCTCAGGAGTCCAGTGTGGGCTGCACCCTACTTGCTGATGGTGAGTAGGGTTCTTTGGGCTTCAGTTCTCCATGCTGTAAATGCAGTAACCGCCCCCATCTCATTCACTTTGGGAAGAGACCTTGCAAATAAATGATCACACTACAATTTACAAAAACTTTCACATTATGCTATCCTGCCCTCATGGTAGTGTTCAGGGAAGAGTGACTCGGACTCGCCAGACTTTGCGTTGAAGGGACGCTGGAGACCATTTGATCGCCCCTAGCCACACACACCTACCCAGCGTAGATGAGACTCCCAAAGGTGAGGGGCTCACCCAAGAGCACACATAACGTTAGTAGCTGTGGAGGGTGAGTCCCTGAGTGTTTTGACTTCTAGCCTTGTGCCTCTCTGAGAACCAGGAGCCTCATGATGCAAAGTGTTATCACTTAGAAGTTCTGATGCTCAACTGCCCAGCTTCAAACTCTGCTCCCACCATTTCCTAGTTCGTGGTCACTACCTCCCAGAGACTGAAAAACACCAAACAGTCCTTGCCACATAGTTCACTGAATGTTAGCCATTGCAATTGTTCCTAGAGAGGGAAGGCAGTGTTATACCCATTTTACTGCTGGGTAAGTTGAGGCTGAGACTTCCGCAGGTATCAGACCTAGAACTTGAACCAGCGCTTTTCTGACAAAGGCAGGCACCTCTCAGAAAACAGGAATGAACCAAACAAAGGTAGGATTTGACCTTTTAAATCATATGTCATAGGCTCCAGGTTCATTTCGTGCATGTGTGTGTAGTCTCTAGGTCAGTGAGACAGCTCAGGTTTCCCTGCTATACATTCAGGAGGAAATCTTCAAAATGAAACCTGAAAGCCCCTTGCAAAGAAGTGGGGTGTCTGCCAGGGCATTTCACTCCCTGGGCCAGCCAGCCGTGCATTAGTGTTTCAGGAAGGCTGTTTATATTAATTGTAGTTTGGGATTTGGGTGGAAAGACTGTTGCAGTTCTGGGGTTTTGCTCTCCTATCAGGCGGCTGCAGGCCCAGACGGGCCCCTGTTGGAAGGAAGTCAGCCCTCCTCTCCCGAGGAGGAAGGGCCCTCCCGTCTGTGGTTGGCAGCATTGTACTTGCTGGATTCCAGGCTGTCAGTCTCACGGCAGGGCTCCCAGGACGCTTAGCCTGCAGATTGTTTTGTTAGGTTTCTCCTACAATTAATTTGGAAATTACCCAGCTGCCCACAGCCTCTCCCAGGTGTTCTGTAACCTACAGGCCTGCTCCTGCAGCTTCTGCCTTGGTGGGACCAATGCTGGCAGAAGCCGGGAGGGTCGGGGTGGCGTGACAGGAAGCATGGTCCCATGATGGTCTTGTCCTAAGCAGCAGTCACACTCCTTCACCTTTGGAACGAACCATCTTACTTTGTATGATCTGAAGCTACCAGCTCTACACACTTCAGAACATTATCTTTAAACCTCACATGCCCCGTGGAGATCAGTGTGGGGCATGTGGAGGATCCACCCCAATCAGAGGCCAAAGAGAGAGGATTTCCCTGCAGCACGTCAAAACAGACACGCAAGCCTCCTGATTCCCAGATGCAGGGAGGAAAATCCTCAGATTCATTTTGCTGTGGACTTTGTTACATCTGGGTTGAGTCCCTTCCATGCAAAGATCATGTGACCTTGAGCTTGTCCTCTCTTTTTAGACCTCAGTTTCCTCATCTGAAAAAGTGCAGCTGAAACCTGCTTTGTCTCTGAGCAGTTGTAAGGATCCAAAGGATAACATGTGGGAGTGCTTGGTGCGCCCTGCGCACAGCCACTCTTTGATGATGTCAGGATTATGATTAGTCAGCTGTGCCACTGCTGAGTCACCTGAAGCTGAGGCAGAGAAGTGGTGTGACAAGAGAGCCCTCGATGGGGTCTCAGAGGGTAGCTCACTGTGCAACCGTGGAAAGTTACCTTCCCCGGGCCTCGGTTTCTCCTTCTGTTAAATGAAAGATCAGACTAGTAACCTTTCAGCCGTGTATTTATTTATAAAAATGGCAAAGGAAATATCAAAGGGAATAAACCAAGACCAGTCTTTTCCCTTCCCCATAAGGGTCATCTTCTGTGTCAGCATGCATTTGGCTGAAAGTAACAGCTCAAAGAAGAGAGGCTCAAACTGGGAGGATATTTGTTACCTTTAATTTAACAACAGGGGCCCACAGGTATAATGAATGGTCCAGGGGCTGCTTCTTCCAGCAGCTCAGGGATGGCATCGGGCTCCCAGGCTCTCCCAGCTCTCTCCTCTGCCACCCTCAGCAGGCTGGTGTGCTCTCCGAGGCTGGCTCCCTCCGGTCCAACATGGCTGCACACTCCCGGGCTCCAGGCTCCAACGACATTCAGAGGAAGAAAAGAGCATTTCTCTTCCCCTATCTCTTTGTGAGAACAAAGAAACACTTCCCAGAAGACTCCAGCAGACTTTCTGGATGTCTCAGTGGCCTGGAAAATATCCTATGCCCATTTCTAAATAATCACTGGCCAGAGTGATGGAATCATCACCATGTTTCCCTGGACAAGTTCAGACTGAGCCAGGGGTCTCCCACGGGGTAACACTCCTGAAACATATGACCAGCTGAAACCTGGACAAACCAGGGCCTTGTGAGCAGAGTAGAAGGGGAGAAGACCTCAGAGGGGACAACTGGCAGTGTCTGCACACCTTCTTGAATATGCCAGGAGGAGGGTGAGGTGTTTTATCTCTGTTCAGAGTCACCCACTGTACTGTTGTCCTCAGTATGTTCCATTTGGTCACTGTCAGCTCTGCCATCAAGCCCGTGTGTCCAGTCCCCATGATAGGACATTGTTCTTTCTTTTGAGCAGCGGTGCAGGAAGAATGTGAGCGGACCCCAGTTCATCCACAGATGAGTAGTTGTATGAGGCTCTGGTGAAAATTTAAGGTGAAAGGGAAGTGTTACATGGAGGGGGAAACTTTGAAAAGGCTCATAATAAATACACTTTTCTCCCCATGCAAGAAACCCTTCACAGGGCTGCCCACAGACGTGCCAGGCTCTACGTCTTGCTCCTTGGTCCTGAGGTCTGGACCTCTGTGAGAGAGTGACAAGATCCATTCTGGTTGTGTCTGAGTGGGTCACGCTGGCTGCTGTGCGGGGATAACTGACTGAGGGAGGGGTGGAGGGGACAGGGAGCTCTGTTAGGAGGCTGCTCCTGGGATTCAGGAGAGAGAGGATGAAGCCTCCCACTGGGGAGTCTTGGAGGTGCAAGGTGGGATTAGGTGCTTCCTGGAGGGGTAACAGTCAGAGCAAACTCATGGTGACAAGAACACAGGGTGATGTCTGGGGAATAGCAAGTTGGCTGGAGTCTAGGAGTGCAGGAAAGGCAGCTGTGGGAGATGAGGCTGGGAACAGGGTGGGCATGGGGGTCATGGAGGAGGGCCCTGAGTGCCAGGTGAGGAGATTGGGTTTTCTGCTGCAGATGGCAGGGAGCTGCTCCCTAGGCCTGAGCTCAGCTTCAGAGAGTGGCCTGGGGCAAAGTGGAGGGAGGAGGCAGGAGGACCGCTGGGGACTGACAGAGAGGGAAAGGAGGCTCTGCGAGGCTGTGGTTCTCACACTTTATCTCGTTGCTGAGTGCCTCCATGCCTGAAAAACCACGGCTGGGGTTCTGTTCTGCCCACACTCAGATAGCGAGATAAGCTGGTTCTTTACAACAAAGCTGAGATCCACCCTGATTCCAGCTTCCCAATCCCTTCCTCATCTGGGAGGGGCTGACAGTTGATCCCTGACTCCGTGCTTTTGCATCTAGTTAACCCTTCAGGACTGAGCTGGAAAGCGGAGCCTCGGCTCTCAGAAGAGAGGTTGCAGGGCTGACAGAGGGCCAGGGACTCTAGGAAGCAGTCCTCCTCTCCTGGGAGCAGAGGGCCACTCCAGGAGCCCTGCTGAGAGGGCCAGGGTCAAGGCAAGACCAGTGGCAAACTCATTAGGACCTCCTATCCTTCCCTCCTAACCCACCTGTTCACCCAAATTTTTTCTTTAGTTCGCTGCTCAGTTTGGACGGAGAAGCACTAGCCCATACTGCCTTTCCCTCTAGGTTGTTCTAAGCTACTTGTTAACCCAGCCCCAGGCTCAGTTTACCCATCCACACAGTGGAGGCCCTAACAGGGAGTTCCCCCAAGCTGCACTGCACCCCTAACCTCCACCTTCACTCCGTCCCTGTATGATTACTTCCATTTCCACGTTGCCTTCCTATTAAGATGGTAATCAATGCAGCCTCCCTGGGGGAGGCATAGGTTCTAGTCTGGTGTGGGATTTAGCTACGAGAGCTCGGGTAAGTCATGTGCCCCTTCTTTAGCCTATAGAAGCTCTCCGCACACTCATGGTGTTTCTATTTGTCCCTATTACTGAGAACTCATGTGAGCACTGAGATGAGAGTCGTGGCGTCCCAGTGAGTTGCTGTGTAATTCTGGGGAGAAGGCTTCCTAATCTGGGCTCTGGCCTTGTTCTTCATGGTACATTTCCCTTGTTTAAACTGCTTTTTTTTTTTTTTTTCATTTTTTTCTGAAGCTGGAAACAGGGAGAGACAGTCAGACAGACTCCGCATGTGCCCGACCGGGATCCACCCGGCACGCCCACCATGGGGCAACGCTCTGCCCACCAGGGGGCGATGCTCTGCCCATCCTGGGTGTCGCCATGTTGCGACCAGAGCCACTCTAGCGCCTGAGGCAGAGGCCACAGAGCCATGCCCAGCGCCCGGGCCATCTTTGCTCCAATGGAGCCTTGGCTGCAGGAGGGGAAGAGAGAGACAGAGAGGAAAGCGCGGCGGAGGGGTGGAGAAGCAAATGGGCGCTTCTCCTGTGTGCCCTGGCCGGGAATCGAACCCGGGTCCTCCGCATGCTAGGCCGACGCTCTACCACTGAGCCAACCGGCCAGGGCCTAAACTGCTTTTAATTAGAGACATTCTCCACTACCCCCCGCCCAGTTACCTTGTCATGCCAACCCCTGCCCAGGAGTCAGCACTTCTCAGGAACAGAATAAACACAGAAACTGAGTTTTCCAGAAAGGTGTGTGTATTGGGGGAGGGAAGGACTCCTTTGGGTGCGCAGGATTCGGGGTAGTCCGAGGGGAACTTCAAATGCTCTAGCAGAGGACCCCTCGGCCAGCCCAGACGGGCCCCTTCTGGCTGGCTATTGTGTCCTGAGAAGAGAGCTTTATTTTCTCCTAAGCCCCCAACTAACCCGGACTTGGGGCTGGAGCTGAAGGACCACAGGCCAAGTTTATTCCATGCTTGGGCACATGGCTGCTGCTTAGGGAGGGTAGGAAGGCCAGAACTCCAGGTCCCAGAATGCCTCAGGAGCCTGGATTCCTGCCTGGGCTTTAACTGGCACCCAGCTTTCAAGATGCCTTTAGATATACTTTCAATAAATGGCATTCACAGTCACCGCAAGGCTGGGAATATGAGGTGAGATGCATTCTGAGGGCTAGGATCCCAAGGCTCAGAAAGCACACCTAGGGAGGAAGGTGGAGAGCTCCACTCGTGCCCTGTCCCCTCTCTCTGTGCAGACAAAGCCACAAGATAGCACTGTCTCACGGTTCTTGGTCAGAAACAGGAGGCTGCTGGAAGTTATTCTGCATCTCTTATCTCAACAACATAACACATTTTTACCCTATTTCTCTAAAGTTCTGCCTCTTTGCCTAGAGCACATGCATCGCCTGAGGGGCTTGTTGAAATGCAGGTTCTGGTCCAGTAGATCTGGGGTGGGGCCTGAGAGTCTGCACGGCTAACCAGCTCCCAGGGGATGCCCACACAGCTGGTCTGTGGCCTCAGCCTCTGGGTAAGTGGCGGGGAGGGCATGCCTCAGCTCTGAGCCCCTCTCCAGGCCTCGCTTCTGGCCCTTGGAGAAGTGCATCCTAGACTCCAATAACCAAGAGGAGGAGTTAGAGAATGTGAGGGTGAAGGGGGACCTGGGTCCTACCCTGTGCAGGAAGGAACTTGTTAAAGATCTCACAGCATTTCAACTGTGATGGAAAAATAAAAAAAGTTATTAAAAAAATCTCACAGCATTTCAGTGACAAAGTTCCTGCTCAGGCCTCCTACATTGCAAAAACGAAAACGAGAAAAAATACTCACTGAAGTGTCTGCTGTGTTTTCTCTGGGTGAACCATGGGTTCCTTTGAGGTTTTTTCCCCTAACTTAAAAAAAATAAACATGTTCCAATTTGTATTAAGAAGAAAATTCATTTTAATAAAAGAAAATCCTTACAAGGTTCATAGTAAATGAGATTATGTTTATGAATGCGCTGAGTAAACTGTAACTACATATAGCTACTTCGTGTCACAAGTGTTTAGTTCAGTTAAAACCTCCGGAATTCCCTTCAGCAAAGTTACCCTTACTCTTCTGGGCACACGAATCACCAAGATGAGGAGGAGCGCCAACACTTTCCCCATCAACACCCTCCGCGAGCAGCTTCCTGCGCCCCTTCACCCTCTGCTGTCAAAACTGGAATCTTTCCCCTGAAACTGGGAAGAAGGTGCCCTAATCCGTTTTCGTAGTAAACGACCTCGGGCCAATCTGCTTTAGTTGTCGGTTTCCTAAGCTTAATTGCAAGCAAAGTTAATTTGAAAGAAAATAAATGTTACAGCTCTGGGGCGAATTCTAACGAGCCTTGGGCAATTAGGTAAGAAGGCATCTAATTATCCAGGGCCCGGGGGCGCCTGCACACGACGCTGGGGTGCAGGGCCCAGAGAAGGGCAAACGATTTTTCTGGCTTCATAATAGGAAGAAGAAGAAAAATAAAAAGAAACCCACCTCCCGTCCCTGGAGCCCCTAGATGGGGCACCAAGAGGCCCTGTTGCACGGTTTGGGGAGTCTTGGAGTTGGAATGTTCCGAGACACTGCAGTAAAACGTTCCGCAAGATCCTCCATTCAAGCGGAAGCCAGAGCAGCGCTCGCTCGCCTGCGCTGCGTCTGCTCCAGCCAGGCCCGGTGGGAGGCGAGCTCTGCGTGTCGCCAGCCCGCGAGAGGCTGAGAGGGCCGACGCTCTGTCAACGCCTTGATCCCCAAACTCGCGGGTCCCCTCGTCTCTCCCGGTGTCCGCTCTCCACGCCCAGCTCCCTCCTCACCGCGGGCTCTCTTTCTGGGCCCTGACCCTCGCTCTTTGGCACAAGCTCACGGTCGTCCCAGCTGTCGAGGAGCGTGCGGGACACGGACGCGTGCACTTGCCCACCCCATCTTTCTTGCTCCCGGGGCTCTATCGTGATGCTCCAGTCTGAAGGCTTTGGGATAAGGGGGCGCTTTTTAATTTTAAAGCCTTTTCTCCCTCATGTGCCAGTTTACAAAAAGAGGTTTTCCACCTCTTCTGTCTTGTTTAACTTTATGAGGACTCTGTGAGGTAGTGGTCACACATTCCCATTTACAGATGACACTAGAGAAGGGACTGTCTTAAGGTTAATGGCCTTGTAAAAGCACTCGACTTTGAAATTTAAAAAAGAGAAAGGGTGCACTCCTGTACTAACAGGGCGCAGAGACCATCCTTTTCCAGACCAAATCCCCCGGCTGGGCTGGTACCAGCCAAAGATAACACCCCTGGGTGGAGGGCTGTCCAGTTCGGGTCCACCGCCAACGAGTCAAGACATCCTGCCGTTTGCGCGGAGAGCCCGCCCGCCTCGCTGTGCACTGAGGGCCACCAGCAAGCATCCGTATGGGGATGACGCCCAACACCTGGAACTTTCCAGGGTTACAAGGCTGGGACTTGAACCCGGACCCACTAACAGCAGGGTCAGTGCTCCAGCTGCTTTCTGCTTCCAGGTGGCCATTTACCACCACGGCAGTTAGGACCAGCATCTAGACCTGTACTGTCCAGTACAGACGCCCTCAGTCACCCTACTATGGAGCACCTGGCATATGGCTAGTCCAAATTTAGATGAGCTGTAAGTGTAAAATACACTCCAGATTTTGGAGAGTTAATATGAAAAAAAAAATCTCAACAATTTTTATATTGCTTATATGTTGAAAGATAGTTTGGATGTCTTGGGTTAAGAACAAAATATTATTAATCTTCCTTTTTTATTTTGTTAATGTGACTACTGGAAAAACTTAAATTACACAAGTAGCTTGCATTGTATTTCTATTGGACAACACTTAATTAGACAAATACCCGCCTGGACTGAAACTTATTCACATGTCTATGACTGGTACCGCACAATCCCCCAGGTTACCAGTGGTTTTCGGTCGGGCATCTTCCTCACATACCCCCCACCCTTCCCTAGCAAGTTAACTGCCCAGAAAGAGGCTGAGTTTCTCTTGCCAGAACTCAGTTGCTCAAACGTGTTGTTGGTTGTTTTCTTTTTATTAAAAGTTCATCTGAACACTCAGGTTTATCTGAAAGCTGTGCTGAGCCTCTGAAATAGTTAACGGTGGACATTTTTGCTCCAGAATAGAAACTTAGATGATTTCTCAAGAGAAAGCTGGAAAGTTGTTGGATTTTCTGCTTTTGGTTAGCTTGCTGCTTAAAACAAACAGATAAAAAACAAAATTAGAAGCTCAGTTTCTTTCTAAAGCTCACTGCCCTAACCAACGCCATTAATTTTTCACTTTCCTTTTTGCATGGGGAGACTGCCGAGGTATGGCAGAGGGTGCCCGGATGTAACAGCCAGTCCCATAAACTGAAGGATGTCACCAATAGGCTCCCTGAATCCTTACCATCTCTTTGAACTTTAGTTCACCCGCTGGATCCAGGGCTGCTTGATGAAAATAAAGAGTGGACAACAGACAAATGTATTTCTACCTGTCTCCTTGGAAAACCATATTTAGGACCCAGATTAAACAGCTGCCAAATGATCAGCATATCATGCTCAAAGATTCAAGAAATTATTATATAATCACTGCCTGGAGCTAATCCAGAGACTTTAGATTAGACGCTTGCCATGAGCTCCCTTCTGATTTCCTAGAATAGGGTTAGTTTAGGCCCTGGGCAGCCCATGGATGCTGGCAAATATGCAGGATAGCATCCACTATGATGGGGCCCTTAAGGATCATATGGGGGGTTGAATCCTGCAGCCCTCTTGTATAACAGATGAGGAAACTTGGAGGTATGGGTGATGGGACAGGGTCACCTGTGGAGCTGAGGCATAGTCCAGACTCAGAGCCGCCGGGTCTGCCACTCTCAGAGGCAGGAAAAACCAGCCCCAGACCACAGAAGCAGGGCGATTTCTCCAATTAAAACAAAACAAAACACCCCCAACAAAATCCTGCTTCTTGCAAACTTGTCTTCCTCACCTTAAGAAGGCGCTATTGGAGACTTTTATTGCAGTAACATTGTCAAAGGCACAAAAGATCGAACCCGTGTTAAAAGGTCCCAGTTTCCCGCGGTACAGGGAAGAGTGGAGTCAGGTAATTCCCCACAATTCGGATCCTAGAGTCTGGTGCAGACACTACGCTGCGCCCCCTGAAAGGCATGTTCTTTGGGGCTTCATCGATTGAGGGTCCTTTGTCTCAGTTCGTGGGTTGAGGCTGCGTCTCCCACTTCCTCCCATTAACAAAGTGAACCAGATGTGTAAGTGATGCACTTGATGGCTGCGTCTCTTTTGCCCACGTCTCTTCTGTGTGGCTCTTAATGCGGCCCTTTCTCCAGTCCTGTTCTCAGATCTCGGGGATACTTTGTTCGTGTAAACAGCCGAGGCATCTATGAATTTTCGACTGTACGCTCGGCTCACATCGCGGACACAAAACGATCCACCCCGCCAGGATAGGCGGCCATATGGCGAGCATGGTAGGCACCTGCACTGCCCCCTCCGAGCTGCCCACCAGGATTGTAGCAGGGGCCCAGCGCTCCAAACTGGCCGGGCGATGTGCGCCCATAGAGGTCCACAGCAGTCTCGACGCTGCCGCTGCTGCCACCCGCCGGGGGCGAGGCGGGCACCGCCAACCGACCGGCAGCCGCGAAGAGGGCGCTGCTGGCCCCTTGCGGGTATGCGCCGTCTGGGCCCGCGTAGGCGGCCGCATAGGCGGAGGGGTTGGCAGGCCGGGCTCCCGCACAGCCCGCGGGCTGGTAGCCGGTGGTAGTGGCAGAGGCGCTGGCCGATGCAAAGGCGCAGGAACCGGCAGGTCCCGACGGCGCGGGGCCCAGCTCTGGGCTGAGCGGCCGCTCAGGCACCAGGCCAAAGACACGGCACGGGCCTGGCGACGCAGCCGGGTAGTAGACGGGGGGCGGCGCGGCGAGCGACGGCGGGGGGTAGCCCGCATAGACGGCGCCCGGGTAGGGCGGGCGCGCGGCCGGCACCGCGCCCGGGAAGATGGCGGCAGCGGCGGCGGCGGCGGCAGCGGCGGCGGCGGCGGCGGCGTCGTGCATGTAGGCCGGGTACGTGGAGAGGTCCGAGCGTTTGAAGCGCTTGCGGCGGCGCAGGAAGCTGCCGCTCTCGAACATGTCCTCGGCGTTGGGGTCGAGCGCCCAGTAGTTGCCCTTTCCCGGCCGGCCAGCCTCGCGCGGGATCTTGAGGAAGCAGTCATTGAGGGTGAGGTTGTGGCGGATGCTGTTCTGCCACTTCTTGGGGTTGTCGCGGTAGAAGGGGAAACGCTCGGTGATGAACTTGTAGATGCCGCCCAGCGTGAGGCGGCGCTCCGGCGCGTGCGCGATGGCCATGGCGATGAGCGCGATGTAGCTGTAGGGCGGCTTCCCGCGCTGCAGGGGGCGCTTCCGCCGCCGGCCGCCGGCGCCCCGGCCCGCTGCCTCTGCGGGGACCCCGGCCCCGGCCTCACCGCGCTCCTCCTTCACGGTCGCCAGTGCCTCCGGCTGCGGCGGCGGCGGCGGCGGCCCGCTTTCGGCCGTCATGGTGCAGCCGTCCCGCGTCCTCGCCGCCGGCTTCTGTCGAGGATGGGGCGCGGACCTGCGCACCGCGGACCCTGCACGCCGGGTCACTGGGACCGACGCCGCACCCCTCCGCGGAGAGCGCAGGGGGTCCTCGCGGACTGACACTGGGCGCGCAGTTTCCCCGGCAGGGGCGCGTTGGAGGCTTGGCACCCGCGGTTTCCGGGCTGGCTCGGTAGGGACAGAGGTTCAGGAGTGTCCCGCCCACCGACGGCTCAGCTCGTGCTCTGGAGCCTGAGGCCAGGGGCGGCAGTCGTGTTGGGAACGGGACAGGCCCCCGTCGCCAGCTGAAGGGTCCTCTGCGCGCTGGTGCCAGGTGGTCAAGGGGTCCGGAAGTGGTCCCGGGGCCGGGGTGCTTGCAGCTGGTCTGGGTTTCCCGCGGATCTGAGGGTAACCGTCGAAGTCGTGCTTTGTACCTGAAGGCCAGAAGAAAGGGCAGTTAGTGACGGCGTGTGTACTCTGGGGGGGGCCGCCTAGACTGCACCCAGAGGCCAGCTGCTGGTGGCGAGGAGGACAGGGAAGCTAGGTGCCGGCGTCGAGGTCACGACGCGGGGCAGGCGGGGCAGCCGGCTACTCCCTCTCCGCAGCGCTGGCCTCCACCGCCGAGACCGCTGGCGAGGCTCTCCCCTGCACAAACCCGGACCGGCTCCTCCCTCCACCGGCTTCTTCTCCTTAAAGGCGCCAGGAAGCTTGGGGCGGCGCCCGTTCCCCGCCCGCCCCCCGACTGCCCGCCTCCTGGGCCCCGACGCACCTCCCCAGGTAGGAGCAGCCGTGGCTGCGGGCAGGAGCCCCAAACGCCAGAGCGGGCGGGTGCTTAGAGATCCGTCCACCCCGGGCCGGCCTTCTCCGCGCGCCGACGGGGAGGCTGCGGCCGGGAGAGGCCAGGGTCTGCCTCGAGAGATCTGGGCGCCGTAACTCAGTGCTTCCGGACTTTCCCAGCTCCCGTAGAGGGCTGGGACCCGCAGCCGAAAGGAAGGGCTTGCTGCACTTTATCCGCATAGGGTGAGAACTGGCCAGGGGGCGCTTGCTTCTTGTGGGGTGGGGACCGGGAAAGGAGAAGTCGTTCCAGGTGACTGGTTCCCAAGGTCTTTCAAGGATGATTTGCAAACTCCAGTCAAGGCTTGCCTGCCCATTCCCCATCCAGTACCTCATCTTTCACGAGGATTCCCAGGCCCGATAGGGGAGGTGACTTGCCATAGCCCCATCGCCACTTCGTTGCGTAACGCAGCCTCACACCCGTGTCTGTTGGAACTGCGCTTCCCGATAAGTGCTGGAGAGAGCCACTGTCTCTCGTTGCATCCTAAGTTCCTCTCTCGGAGGTGTTTGCATCTCTAGAGTCCTTCTGTTGCCAATGTTAAGGGAAAGGCCGCTCCTGAGCTGTAGTCATGTCTTTGGGATACTCGAGAGCCCTCTCTGTGTGTGTGATGGAGAGTGGCGCACGGCTAAACGAGGGTGAAGGCTGGGCTTCTGCCCTCTCGCGGTCACTTCCTCCTACGGTTCGCCCGGGTCAGAACGTCTCCTAGTCACTCCAAGATCCCGGGACCTCCGAGCTATCCCTCCTTCAGCGGGGAGTGAGGGCTGCGAGAGGTGATGGCCAAGCGTGCTCCGGCTGGGTGCGTCTCCCGGGAGGGGCGAGCTGCCGGAACCCTCAGGCGTCTGGTTTCCGAGTTCCTTTCCTGCCAGCCCCCGAAGGCGAGCCTCGGCCCTTTCCCCAGCAGCACTGCGGCGGCAGCCCGGCCGGCCTGGGTTTGCGAAAAGGCCTTGGGGTGTACCTTCCGCGTCGTAGGACTTCGATTTCTGCTCAGTGAATAGGGGAGGGAGGGCACGCACGGACCTGGGAGGCCACTTTTATCCTTAGGGTTCCAGGCTTTGGTGCCTGCTCCGGAGGCTTTAGCTGGGACGCAGCTTTCCGCGGGGCTGCGGTTGCAGGGGAGGCGGAGCGGAGGGAGCCGCACGTCCTTCGGAGGGGGGAGGGTTAGTCGTGTTCCTTGTGGCGATGAGCGGGGCGTGAGCTCAGCCCCGCCCAGCATTGGGCGGCTAACTTCGGAAGAAAGAGGCAGAGAGTTCAGGGTATGGAAGCGATTGCGCGGTTTGCGTGACGACCTTTCTCTGCGGATGGGTGCTAGAACGACTGAAGTGGGGCTTTTTTCACTTGCCCAACAAAACTCCCAGCTTCCTGCTTCCAAAGTAATGCAGACTCGAAAATATAGGTTTCATCCAGTTATGTTTTTCCAAAGGAGAAAAAAGATACATCGTATAAATCGTATAATACTTGATTTTGTGATTATCTGTAGTTCCAAGGTTCTAAGATTAAGATTTCCAAATTTTAAATTTTGGACTGCTATCCTAACGTGTGTGACGCCATAAATCAAAGAATTCACAATCTGTAAATCTAAGATTCCATAACCAGAAATTCTTTGACTGCGACTATATTCTTGTGACTTTAAGCTTCTGGTCAAGAGGAATACTGTGTTCCTCATATTTAAAGATGCTGGGACTAAGTTTTCTGCCTGAGAATGTGATACCATTACTGGGAACTGCAGCTTCTTAAGATTTTAGATATATTTGCAGTTCTAAGTTATATATTACTTAATTTGAATTTGTTTATGAATGTAATTGGAAGATTTAGTTCTTATAAATCCACAACTATCTTCTTCCTCAATCATAAAATGTTACTATTTTTTTAATTGTTAAAAATTTATTGATTCTAGAGAGAGGGAGAATGAAACATCGATTTGTTGTTTCACTTATCACTTATTTATGCATTCACTGGTCAGACGTGCCGTGACCTGGGAAGGAACCCGCAACCTGCAATGGTAACATTTTGGGATGACACTCTAACCAACTGAGCTCCCCAGCCAGGGCTGAATCCACTTTTCTTTAACTCAAAGAATCTAAATCTAATAATTCTTGTAATATTTACGACCAGCGACTTTGATCGGTCATGACTTTGATTCCATTTCATGAGTTTATGAATCTCCGCTTTTAAGCTCCAATGACTAAGGTTAGAAGCCTCCATGTCTCAGGATTTCTTCATCCTCAATGTTTCTTGTCTGCGGACCCATTCTTCTAGAATTCTGATTCCTTTTTCTCAAACTGCCACTACAGAGCAGACCAGGGGTTAGCATCCTGAGATTCAAATTCCCAAGATTCCAAGATTTTCATGAACAAAGGATCCTGAAGATTCTGGTTCATATTACGTTTTATTCTAATGATATACTTCACAATTTTGTACTTTGAAGATTCTGTGAATCCATGACGTAAACTTTGAATTCAAGGATTCAATGAGTGAGTTGAGACAGTTTACCCGTTTGGATCAAAACTAAACAAAAAGACCTCCTCGGTGCTTGGGCATTTCGTTCCTTTTCTCTGGTCAAGTCTTCCCCCCTTTCCTGACAAGTTGCTACTTACGTTTGTAAGGGGAACAGACCCCACGGAAAATCATTTGATAGCTACGGAGTGGGTTCCAGCCCCTTGGAAATCAGTCTCCTAGTCCAGCAGTGGTGGGCTGGCCCTGGTGGGTGATTTACATCTGCTTTGTGTCTCCTTCAGTTCTGCGTGAATCCCCAGCACTCGCTGGAAAAACCTGCCCCCTCGAAGGCTATTTTCTGTGCAGTTTCTGGGGTGAGTGGTAGCGCTGGTGATCTGGAGAAGTTGCTGGCAGCTTTTCCCCTCTGACTTCTTTCCTGAGTTTTGAAGTGCCCAGAAGGGTTTGTAAATATAAAGGAGGAGGTCCACGGAGTCACGGAAAATTCCTCCCTATCCCTTGACCCAGATTCCCCCTCATGCAGATGCGGAGGTAACCAGCTCTTCTCCTTAAGGAAACCTTAGAAATTCAGCCTGGAAGGAAACGAGGCCCAGACTGGCAAGGGGCAGTCTGAAGCTCTTGCTGAGGAGTTTCTGCCTGAACGGGAAGCTTAGGTCTTGGGCCCCTTACCTCCTGGCCGGCGGCCTCCCCTCTTTTTCTGAATTCTCAGAGCCTTGCTTGTGCTTACTGGCCTGGCCTGGGCCACCTGCCTTATCGAGTGACAATGGAAACTCCAGGCCCCACTGCTTGCAAATCAGGTCCAAGAATCTGGGTATGGAGGCAACACAGTGACCGTCTGAGTTACTCTGGGACAGTCAGTCCGATTCAGGCTGGGCCTCAGAGAGCATCGGAGCAACGTGCCACGGAGCGGGTCCCGGGTCACAGCACTGCCCGTGAGTGCAGCAGTGCCACGGGCGAGGGCGCCCGTTCTAGCTACCTCGTTACTGGCCCAGTGGCCTTGAGCCATCCACTGCCCTTCTGAGGTCTCCGTTTCCCATCTGTTGAGTGGGGGGTTCCCAACCTGTCACCCCCCCTTCCAGGGAGTGGAAAGGATGAAGTGGGGCACATTGCCGACCCGTGATCGTTTTCTTTGTTTTTAAAATTGTTTTCAGGTTGAACTTGGATGTGGAAAAAAGACAGGCTGCAGGGGTCTCAAACTCGCGGCCCGCCGAACAATTTTGTGCGGCCCGCAGACTAATCCACGAAGTTCAAAATATTTTGGATAAAATTAAGTAAGCCCGTGGATTAGTCTGTGGGCCGCACAAAATTGTTCAGCGGGCCGCGAGTTTGAGACCCCTGGGCTAGGGGAAGATTCAAGTCATACACACGCACGGGCAGAGATAAAATTCCTCCACCTGGAAGAAGTCGCAGTTGGTTAAAATGTTTTCTGTGGCCTAGGGGTTTGGGGGTGCGTTAGAGTGTGGCCACTTCCTGCCCCCTGCCCGGCTGCGGGGACTCCAGGAGCTCTGCGGGGCAGCCCGGTTTGGGGTGCGTTCTGCCACCGGCTCACTTAGCACCGCGACCTGAGAATCACCATCACCCGGGGGTCGGACGGAGGAACCGGGGCCCAGAGACGGAAGACCCCCGCTTCCCAGCACCGGCCTCCCGGTTTGCTTCGAGGAAGCATCTACCGTTTCCCGCCGCCCCCACTCGCTGCCCTGGTGCCCTCGCCCAGCCCTGCCCGCGGCCCGTCCGAGCCGGGCGCCCGGAGCCGGCCCGGGGTTCCGCGACGGCGGCGAGAAGGCCGCCCTGGCTCCGGGAGAGCTGGGCCTGCAGCTGCGCGCAGCGAGCCGGGGCCGGGGCCGGAGCGGGCCGAAGCCGGGCTGGCCCTTGCCGCGCGCCCCGGGCACCGCCCCGAGCTCTCCGCAGCGCTCAGCGGGCTTCCCGGCGCCCGAGGCGGGAGCGCAGGGCGCGACCCCGGTGTGTCCAGCCCGGAGCGCGGTGGACAGAGTGGGGTGCTGGCGACGGGCTCCCCGGGAGAGCCGGGCCCCGGCGGGGGAGGTGTCTAAGTTCGGGGCGGTGGGAGCCAGAGCCGCCCCAGGATCGACCCGCGCGCGGGTTCTCGGGCTTTCCAAGCTGCCTGCACATCTTCGGGATCGAGAAGCCCGGAGTTTGTGCGAGAGATCGTGGACGTTCGTTCCGGACGACAGAAGCGGGTTTGCAGGCGGTCCCGAGGGCCCCGAGGGGAGATGCCCGAGCCCGGACTCAGCTCACCGCCCGTCGCAGGGAGACTGACCTGTCCCCGCCCAGGCCTCCGAGTGGGACCCCGACCCCTCCGGCCGCACTGCAGCCGCCGGGCAGGCCCCGCGGAGCTCCGGTCGGCTCCCGAGGTGGCGGCGGAGGCGGGACGGGGCCGGGGGCGCTCGGCGACAGCCGGGCGCAGGGCCGCAGGGGGTCCGCCGGGGCCCCGCGGGGCTGGCTGCCTTCAGCCCCCGGCCTGAGGCGGGAGGTGGCGCCGTGGCCGGAGACACCTGTACCCCAAGCACGGGAGGGCGGCTGAGCTCCTTTCCGGCCCCTTCCCTTCGGGTTTTAGGGCCTCTTTCTCCGTCTCAAGGTGTGTGTGTCTCAGGCTCGCCGTCCGTCCTTTGGCCTCAGTGATGCGTCGGCTTGCACATGTCGTCCCTTTTCGGAGGCGAAAGGGAGCGGACTCCGAACTCCAGCCTTAAGCAGCTGCCATAGCCTCTTCCCTCCTGGAGGCCGGTGTGGACAGTGGCCAAGTCTGGACGGACTGACGTCCAGCCAAGGACCCTGGAGCAGGCGGGCCTTTCTGCCCAAGGGTTTCAGCGAGCCCTCCACTCCCTCTGCTCTGCTGGGCCTGGCCCGGGGATTGGTGGGTGACACAGGGTTGCCCCATGCCAGTCTTCTGAACAAGTGTAAGGCTCCAAAACCGTCCTCCCCAGGAAGGTGCTCCTGTTGTCTCTGCACAAACTAGGCCGCTGGTTTGCTCAAAGGCCCTCAGTGCCCTCTGTACACAATGCAGCCCCTTCTCGCCCTTAGTCTTCCTGCCCCCAGCTTCAGAGGGCTCCCCACCAAGAGTTCTCCAGTTAATTTGCATAAGTTCACACCCTGGGCCTGGAAAAGCTTCCCTCTTCTCCCTCCTCAGCTCAAAGGTCTCCTCTTCTAGGAAGTCCTCCTTGATCTGCCCAAGTAGGTCAAACATTCCCTTTTTGAGCATGCCCCAGCGAGCGTCTTTAAATTTTGGCACTTGTCACACATTTTATGGTATAATAATTTGGTTATGTGACTGTCTGTTCTTCGGGAGCTCCTCAATGGCAGGAAGCATGGCTTCCTGCAACTGGGCACCTGAGTCACCAGCGTGAGGCTTGGCCCAGGGCACAATGTGGCCCTGATGTGGGAGTCGGTTACTTAGAATCACCCAGCCCTGGGTCAGTTTCTTTGTCTGCCTCTTTCTATCTTTGTTACCTTTGGCCATTTATCCAGTCTGAGCCTCAACTTTTTAATATATAAAATGGGAATAATACTGGTGTGATAAAAGAGTTGTGAAGATTACTAATATGAACTGCAAACACATAAAAACTCTTCTATGTGCAGACAGTGTTTTAAGCATTTTATATACATTAAATACTCTAACATTATCAGGAGATTGGGGCCAAGTCTCAGGCCAGTCACTAACTTGGCATTGGGGATACATCTAGGAGAACAGGCACAGCATTGGACCTGGAAGGCATAATGACTGGCTGTGCCGTCTAAGCAGGTGGGCAGCTGCAGAAAAAGCCCAGAAACAGAGGTCTCACAGCTAATGAGGGCCTGAGGGAAGTTTAGACTCAGAACAGCATCTTTTATCCGAGATCTGGGTACAGAGCCTTTAGGATGATCCTGGGATCATCTTAGAGGCACAGTTTGGCCAACTTAGCCCTACTGTGTTGGGATGTAAGAGTCTCACAGGGGCAGCCTAGTTCCTTAATGTCCTCAAAGCTTAGGACCGTGGATGTGCACACAGCCCTGGTTTTCTGTCCAGGCAAGTCTGGTCTTATCTTTTGGCAGAAAGGTGGGGCAAGTTTCAGCATTGGGCTGGGCATAGTCAGAGGCTAGCCTCTGACATGGTGGTAGCCATCCATGTGCTACTACCCAGAAAGATAGGACTCCAGGGTCACAGGGCAGGTTAGGGGATCTGGGCTTGCCCTCCTCATCTGGGTTTGGACATACTCCAGGAGCAGGGAAGAGGTGGAAGACTGCTGCTGGGGTCCCTTTAAGAAGCCTCACCCTTGGTGGGTGGTGTATGTGGTTCCTCTGTTTTCCTTGAGCCCTAACCAGGCCAAATTGGACCTACGTGGTAGGACCAAATGGACTGTTGGAACTTGGCTGTGGGTCAGTAGAATAACAATAATGAAACCTCTACCCTTTCATGGTAGCTTAGCAATTACATGACTTCCAATGTCTGTCTATCTATCTATCTATCTATCTAACATCTATCTATTTTAGGAGAGAAGGAGGGAGAGAGAGGGAAACATCAACTTGTTGTTCCACTTATTTATGCATTCACTGGTTGATTCTTTTATGTGCCCTGACAGAGGATTGAACCTACAACCTTGGCATATTGGGATGATGCTCCAGCCAACTGAGCTACCCAGCCAGGACCCCAATACCTTTAATATAGATGCTGCTGCTATGACTGTGTTTGTATAAAGAGCTTTTTATTTTCAAATAGCCTTAAGACAAAATCCTAAAAGTGAGATTTATGGGGCCCATAATATTTTTATGATTCTTACTAGAGTGCTACTAAATTGTTTCCAAGGACATTTTGCAATGCTTCTATCACTTCCTTTTTCAAAGTTGTAACTTTCTCATAGATCATCTACTATTTCCTATATGTGGTTTGTGGAACTGCCTCTGACTGTCAGAGTATTTGCTTGCCAGAGATGATTGACAATGGCTTTACCCAATGAGTGAGTAAATCGGCAAAGCGTAGGTAAGCAGCTCCACCTCTTTCTCCAGGTTTACTTTGCTGGTCACCTAGTACTCCTCCGTTGGGAACTGGTTTCTGTCATTTATGGTACTGAAAAAAATCTAAACAGACTAGCAACGATGGAAGATTTCCACTAAGTGAAGAAAAGAGTGTGTTCTTCATACCACACCTTAGCACTGTTCAGCATTTTATCAGTGAGTTAGAGGAAGACATAGAAGGCAAACTGATTGGGCTTGCGGCTGACCACACTGAGGTGCTGATGCTGGTCGCTGACAGTTGCAAGACTTGGAACAATCACCGGATTGGGAGGCTGAGCCAAAACTAACAAGAAGACATTTTAAAAACTGTTATGAAAACATTGTAACATTACGGGTAACAGAACAGGAAGAAAAAAGTCACCCACATGCCAATTACCTATCATTCATCTACTACGTTTTCCTATGTTCTATTTTTTCTCCTTTGTGTTCACACACACACACACACACGTTTACATAGGTGTAACCATAGTGTATGTATAAGTTTATAGTCTTTGTACGTTGTGCATTTGCATTGTTTTGTAAACATAACTAAATGTTGCCCTTTACTTCCCATTTTTCATCTGTAATTGTGAATGAAAAGGTCTAGTGTTGATTTAACCCTTTCTTGGCAGCTGCTCAGTTAGGTAATTTCCAGTATCTTTGATAAAGGTGATGCTGCTATGAATGTGTTTGTATAAAGAGGTTTTTATTTATTTTGAAATATCCTTAAGACAAATTCTTAAGAGTGAGATTTATGGGGCTAGGAACATTTTTATCATTCTTAATATAATGCTACCAAATTGTCCCCCAAGACATCTTGCCTCTCAGCACAATCAAAATAATTAACTTCACTGATCTGCTTATATCACAATAGTCATTTGCACTTCATAGAATTTTATTCAATGGAATAGCACAGTGTATTCTTTCTGTCTGACTGCTTTCACTCAACATAGCTATTTTGATTCTTATCCATGCTGTAATATCAATAGTCAAGTCTCTCTCTCTCTCTTTTTTTTTTGCTAAGTAGCATACCATTATATGGATGCGCCACAATTTGTTTATCCATTTACTTGCTGATGGACATTTGGGTTGTTTCCATTTTTGGCTATTACAAACAAAGCTGCTTTGAATAGTTGTGTACAAGTCTTTGTGCAGACATGTGTTTTCATTTCTCTTGGGTAAAATACCTAGGAGAGAAAGGTGTGGGTCAGGTGGTAGGTATATGTTTGAATTTTTAAGAAATTGCCAAACTTTTCACAAAGAGTCTGTGTTTCTTTTGTTCCCACTAGTGGTATGTGAGAGTTCTGGTGGCTTCATCTCCTTACCAACACTTGATATGTTCAGTCTCCTTTTTTTCTAATTTATTAAGATTTATTTCTTGTACATTCTTTTTTTTTTTTTGTCCATGTCTCTTAGTCTCGTTTTTATGTCCCACCAATGTATGGAATCCTGCAGTTCTTGTTTTTTTGTGATTCACTTATTTCACTCCGCATAATGTTATCAAGATTCCACCATTCTGCTGTAAGTGATCCAATGTCATCATTTCTTACGCTGAATAGTATACCATGGTGTATATGTGCCCCATCTTCTTTATCCAGTCTTCTATTTTTTTTTACAGTGATTAAAAGCCTTTAAGCAAACTCTTGGCCAATACAGCAAGCATCCATAAAAGAGTAGTGTCCTTAACATGTTCACCAAGTCCAAGTTGGCCCCATCACCATGCCAAATCCCTGAAAAATGCAACCCAACCACAGTTCAGTCTGTTAGGAGCTGTCACAAGGAGCAGGAGTCCAGGAAAAGTCCACATCCAGGAAAAGTCCGCATGGCACTGGAGTTGTCACCATTCTATACTTTGCAGCTCATGTCCAAGTCCCAATGACCGCTGCTTCTAGCTGGTAATGATTCAGGTAGACTGGAATCTTGTACATTCTTGAAAGGGTTTTGCAAATACATTATGTATTACTTAATTTTAAACAACTAGAACTAAAAAGGATAAGAAACCCAAGAACTGAATACCATTTAGATTTTCTTCTCTATTTTTATCCATTGATCTCAACTTTTTTAATGCTCATTCTTTTACATTTCCAGGGACATGGCTATAACTATGCCATGTTGTCATTTTCCAGATGACAACATCAGATGGGTGGATTCACATTTTGTTTTCCAACATAACAGAAGTCTTACTACAAAAGCTCCTTAGAGCATTATGTGGGTGACCAATGTCATTAATAAGCTTCCAGATTTTGAAGCTAATTAAATCTATATGGAAAAATCAATATTTGAATAATACATATGTCAGCAAATGAATAATTTTCAAGTTACACATATCAAAGAGGAACACTGTGTTCCTTTTAGCCCCATCTGAGACTTAAATTGTATGAACACAAACTGCCTCTTCAAACAAAGCATGAGGATACTCTCCCTGACTTCCCTAGGTGTGGGAGGAGCAGCTAGACTCAGCCTAAGAACTAGAGTGGCCACAGAAGTCAAACCAGCCCCAGACAGAATTCCAGCTCAGGCTCTCTCTTCTTCATCTTATGCCTCCTCATGCTCAGATGGGAAGAACTTGAGTTAGTCCCATGAACCTTGGCCACAAACTCTAGGACTTGCATCTTGAAACTGGTGGTTTCATCCTGGGATCTCAGGCCCCACAAGAATTCAGATTGTACAGAATCACTGTTGGCTACCTGCTGGTACTTTAGCTATTCCTCCTCCATGAAATATTGGGTGATAAGCTTCCTGGGCTCCCCAAATATATAGTGCTTCCTCCCAGAGCATACCCCATCACACTCAGAACTCCCTAGACTTCCTTTTCAGTGACATGTTTTCCCTTCATGAAGAGCACACCCAAGGTAGGCATCAGGATGCTGGTCATGGGCATGCCTTCTTCTCCATGAAGCATCCCATCATACGCGAGGCCCATTTTGATGAGGACGGCACAGCAGTGGTTGGTGGGATCCACTCCCTTCACACCAAGGCCAAGATAATCTCCATGCGCAGAGAGGTTCTCAGGAAGAGCTCATTGAAATGGTCTTTGTACTCTTTGCTGACAATCTTCAACATATCTGTCTTGGTTATTGTCTCTTTCATTTGATACTTGAGCAGCAGGAAATTCACCAATGAAGCCACCTGTTCATCTAGAGCATCTACGGGCACATTCTTGGGGTCAGGACTTGACTTTGAGGTGCTGCCCTCCTCCTCTTGGTTATTGGAGCCCTCACCAGATTTGCTTAATGAGGTGACTGTGGTGGTAATGGAGGAGGAGGGGAAACTCTGAGGACTCTCAGGAGTCCTGGGGATACCAGCATCGGGAGCCTTCTTTGGATTGCCGGGCATTGGAGGATGGGAGGAGAGACAGGCCTTCTCCAGAGCCTCGGATTCCTGGGCCACCTCCCGGCCCCAGGTCTCACTGTGGGTCTGAAGGGGTGGGTCAGGCGAGCATTGTGGATTCTTGTGACGAAAAGCTTGACGACGTTTGTGGATGTGGTAATCAGGAGTGTGAACAGGATGGCAGTGGGGACACCACTGCCTGGCACCAGCAGCACTGGGGCTCGCCCCTTCGAGCAGAGTCCCCCACACCTCAGGTGGAGATGTGTTCAGTCTTTTAAATTTTGCCCTTTTTAGTGAGTGTATAGTGGTATCCCACTGTAGCTTTAATTTGGATTTCCCGCATGACTAACAATATAATTATTATCAATTGCTATGTAACAAATTATCCCAAAATTAGTGGCTTAGAACAACAAACATTTATTATCTCACAGTTTCAATGGGTCAGGAATTTGGGCGCGGCTTAGCTGGGTGCGGCTAGCTGAACTGACCTATTTGGGTTTACAGTTGCTTTGGAGAAGTGCTGAATATGGGGGGGGGGAGAAATGAAAGAGCAAAGGGGTGGGAAAGTGGACAGAAGAAAAGTCAAATTAAGGGACTGGAAAGAATTACTTTTCAGAACAATAAGTGGCTCTTAAACCAATTGTCAGGCTATATAGTTCTTATGCAGAATGGAGGAGCTTGAATTTTCCTGATGATGCTGGGAAACTGAATGTTTGTTGAGCCATACATCTGTCAGTTGATTCAGCCAGTCCTCAGAATAGTCCCATTTTACAGAATTAGAAATTGAAATCTGGAAAGTTGGGTAAAACTTGGCTAAGGTCATATACTGGAGATGGATTTGAATTCCCTCTGTTTCTTGTGAAGGCGTCTGATATTTCATAGTGGTACCTAGTGTATTAATGTGCTGTTACACTTCCAACTCTGCCTAACAGTGTCCTTTGCCTCCAGGACCCATGAAACCTCTTTGAGTGAGTTGCAGTGGGCAGTAAGAAGTGCACATCCTCTGATCAGTCAGGTCCCCAGTTGTGGTAGTCTGGGTTCTCCTTGGAGATTGAACTATGTTGCAAAACCTTCCCTTTCCCCTAAGTCTAACAGGTTTAAGGACAGCAGGTCTTTGCCTGCTCCCTGAATGATTTCTGCCCCATAATGGACAAGTCACTGGTGATCCTGCCCATGATGTCCTTTTCCCAGTCAGCACCCCCTGATACAACACCCCTGACACAATAAATCTTGTAAAACTGCTTCAAGTTTTAGTGCCAAGTTGTGAATGATTTTGAGAAGATCCGGTGTCCTCTCCGGCCTCAGTTTCTTTGCTGTTGAGGGGGAAGATTTGGTTGGCTGGATTAGTCGTAGTTTGTACCCCAAGGAAGAAAAGACTGAAATACATGCTCCTGTCTGTCTGAGCACTAACTTTGGCCTATTGATTAATTTCCCCACAGGTCTTGCATGTATACTTATGACTACTTTTCAAATATGTCCAAAGCTGTGTCATAAATAAAATACAAATTCATTTAAAGTTTTGGTTAGTTTTTAGACATGAAATTTCTCAATCAATGTTTATAAAAAGTCTATGTACTTTACATGTATGTGTGCATGTTGTGAGAACTATGCATTGTATAGCTGTTAAAAAGTCTCTTCATGCTCAAAATGATTGAGACGCACTGAGATTCCCCTGGTCTCTCTAGCCAGATGGAGTAATAGTAAACAAATTTAAGAACCAGTATGTAGCATTACAATTATAAAGATGAATAAGTTGTAGATCTACTCTAGAACATAGTACCTGTAGTTAACAATATGGAGCTGTGCTCTTAAAATTTTGTTGAGGGTAAATCTCACCTTATATGTTCTTAACACAAACACAAAAAGGGATACAATGAATCTTTTGGCAATGTTGGATATCTATGTTACCTTGATCTTAGTGATAGAATCAATGGGTATGCATAGTCTAACTCATCAAAACGTGTACATTAAATATGTGTAGTTTTTTGTTCTGTGATACCTCAATCAAGCAGTTAAAAAAAAGGAAGATAATTAAACTACTATGTCAGGGTTATTGACCAATCAGAATGTATGTACTGAAACAGGCATCCAATCAGAATGGAAGCTTGTTAAGACAGGACCCCTCATTCTTGCTGTTTGAGGCTTTAACTCTTTAGTTTCAGAATCATGGGGTGTCCCAGGGAATCCCAGCGACCTCCTTTGGGGGTAGGGGGTGGTTTTGTGAGAACAGTGAAAAAATGAGGTGATGAAGCTCAGGGAGGCTGACCTGACACCTGGGAACAGCCAAGCACCTTCATTTGCCTGTCCTGTTCAGTTTCCACAAGCATCTCATTTTGCAGAGGGGAACCTGGAGGCCTCAAGAAGGGAAGGGAGACAAATACAGTCAGGATCACAGAGCTGGAAAGTGCCAAAGCCACTTCTATTGAAAATAGAGTATGATTCCAGGGCCTTGTGGGTCTTGTGAACTGGCTCAGTTTCTATAGAAAGAGCATGAGTTTGGATGATGGGCAGACCTGGGTTCAAATGCCAGGTCTGCCGTTTGCCAGTGGTGTGATTTCGGGCAGGTTACTCTTCTGAAGACAGATAACAGGGTACTATATCTTACATGGTTCCTGTGAAGGTGACATGAGGGTCTCAGGGTGGAGCCCATACTAGCACCTGGCAGGGAGTGTTCCTTTGCTGCCCCTACCAGTTCCTGATGTTGGTGCCTTGATCAGTCACGGAGGAGCCAAGTACTTCTGGCTCTCTGCACTCTGTGCTTCCACGGGAAATGCCTGGAAGGTTTTCCTCAGTTGAACAATAATAAGGGTGTTGGCAAAGATGGGGTTTGCTGAAGGTCCATGCCTGAAAGTTGGAGCCCCCTCCCCCAAAGCACAGTCTCTCTCACACATGGGTGGGGCCCAGTCAAAGCTGCTGAAGGCCCAGTTTGGATGCCCTGAGTTGCTCGCCATGCCTGACTGCATGGGGTGTCAGTTCTGCCTTGTTCCTGCTGCATTCCGGCTTCGTATGTCAGCACCTCATGAAAATCTTCCAGGTCCTGGCTTTGAATAGCCCCTTGGCTGCCTAGGACTGAAGAGGCTGGCTCTGTTTTGCCTGTCAAATCATCTGCTTTGTCTGTCCAAGGGCAGGTAAGCTGGGTTCCCCCACCCCCTTACATAATACCCACCAGGCCATCACTGTCAGGGCTGGTTCTGAACAAACAGCCATTTAGAGCCACCAGCCGAGGCAGAGGCCATGCAGTGGCAGAGCTGCTATTCTTCAGGAGCTGTTTGATGACAGGCTCTGAGCAGATGCAGGCACTCCAGTGGGGATGGAGCTGAGCTCTGACTTGCCTGTCCTAGCCCAGTGGAGGCAAATCCTCCTTTCTTAGCTCAATCAAACCTACTGGAGGACTCCACTTTCACACCTTGCACTCGCAGGGCATGTGATACATGGAGTGGTCAAAATGTAATGAGGGGGGATCCTGATATACAAAGAGCCCTGAACCCTGAACATGTACAGAGAACTCGGGGACCTGCCAGATTTCTTCTTTTGCCTTAACTGCTAGGAGACCTGTAACAAATTCAGTACTGGAGACAGTAATTGACTCATCCCAATTGCCCGGTAACATCCTGCACTTCTTTAAATTCGTTCTCTGCCTTTGTCTTTAATCAATCTTTTCAAATTTATTTGTTATTGTGGTAAAAGACACATAACATAAAATTTACTATTGGTGACCTTTACTACATTGACATGCTGTACAACCACTGCCACTATCTAGTTACAGGACATTTTCATCACCCCAAAAGAAAACTGCCTACTCATAACCAGTCGTTCCCCATTCTTTAACTTTTAAGACCACAGATATCCTTATAAAGTGAGTAGGGGGTATGGGTTCTAAATAAAAATAATAAATAAAAGAATAGACAACTTGGGCCCTGGCTGGTTGGCTCAGTGGTAGAGCATCGGCCCGGCGTGTGGATGTCCTGGGTTCGAATCCCAGTCAGGGCACACAGGAGAAGAGCCCATCTACTTCTCTATCTCTCCTCCTCCCATCTCCCTTACTCTCTCTCTCTCTCTCTCTCTCTCTCTGGCACTAAAAAATGGCTCCAGTTGTAATGGAGCAAGGGCCCCAGATGGGCAGAGCATCGCCCTCTAGTGGGCTTTCTGGGTGGATCCTGGTTGGAGCGCATGCAGGATTTTATCTCTGCCTTCCCTCCTCTCACTAAAAGATAAAAGAAAAAAAAAGAATAAACAACTTATAAATTTCATTGTACTAGCTAGACACATTCTCTTTATATTTTATTTTTCCCACTTTCTCTTTTATTTCATTTTCTGCTTTGTTGAATTAAGGATGGAGTTTTGGCTTCTTTCTGATCTGGTTGTGTCATTCCAAATTTCCTCCTTTCTTCCACCCTCCCCCCCCTTCCTTCAGACCTTCAGATCTACTGCCTATCAAACCTACCTTTCATCTTTCTTTCTTTCTTTCTTTCTTTCTTTCTTTCTTTCTTTCTTTCTTTCTTTCTTTCTCTCCCTCTCTCTTTTTTCTTTCTTTCCTTCATCTATCTATCATCTATCATCTATCTATCTATCTATCTATCTACCTATCTACCTATCTATCTATCTCATTTAACCACCTTCCTACTCTCCATTCTTCTATCTGTGCTTTTCTTTTCTTTTCTTTTTGTATTTTTCTGAAGCTGGAAATGGGGAGAGACAGTCAGACAGACTCCCGCATGCGCCCGACCGGGCACGCCCACCAGGGGCGATGCTCTGCCCACCAGGGGGGATGCTCTGCCCCTCCGGGGCGTCGTTCTGTTGTGACCAGAGCCACTCTAGCGCCTGGGGCAGAGGCCAAGGAGCCATCCCCAGCGCCCAGGCCATCTTTGCTCCAATGGAGCCTCCACTGTGGGAGGGGAAGAGAGAGACAGAGAGGAAGGAGAGGGGGAGGGGTGAAGAAGCAGATGGGCACATCTCCTGTGTGCCCTGGCTGGGAATCGAACCCAGGACTTCTACACGCCAGGTCGACGCTCTACCACTGAGCCAACCGGCCAGGGCCTCTGTGCTTTTCTTTGTAAACCTAGATCATTGACTCTCAGACCTGAACACTAAAGTCCTCAGGTAAGGTTTTAAAATCTTCTGATTCTTGGACCCCATCTCAGGCCAGTTGAAATGTACACTTTTGGCGTGGACCTGGCCATCTGGATATTTAAAAAAATTCTCCCAGGTGATTCTGATGCATAGTGAGGGTTAAGAATCACTCACCTAAATTAACCTTTCTAATACTTAATCTTCTACAGAAACTTATCTCAGTTCTGGTCCTCAGTTGGTCTAGTTTTTACATCAACAGCCATTTACTATGCATAGCTGTATAATCTGACTTATAATAATATGTATAAACAACTTTTTATGCACTTAGATATTTTTCAAGACAATCATTTTAAAGTCTTGCCTAGTATTCTATTAACCTGTAGATGTTACATTTATTTAATTAGTTTCTTGTTGGGATTCTGATTAGGATTGTACTGAATCTATGAATGAATTAAGGGAATTGTGTGTATATTTAATATATATTTTATTTTTACTTAAAATTTTAAAATTTTAAACATGTACAAAGACAAATACTATGATGTACCCCCAGGTACCCATTGTCCAGCTCCAACACCCAGTTATAAAATGAATGACAGATAGCATTGTGCGAGATTAAGGTATACCATGTGATAACTGGATACATGTATGTATTGCAAAATGTTTACTGCAACAAAGTGAGTTAATGCATCTTTCACCTCAAATAACTACCATATTTTGTTGTTGTGGTGAGAAAAATTTAAGATCTACTCTCACCAACTTTTAAGTATATAATACAGTATTATCAACTATAGTTACCATGCTGAATTTTCGACCCCCAAAACTTATTCATTTTATAACTGGAAGTTTGTACCCTCTAACCAACATTTCTGCATTTCCTCTACCCTCTAGCTGCTGACAACCATGAATCTGCTCTGTTTCGATGAGTTTGGCTTTTATAGATTCCACATGTGAGATCCTACCGTAACTGTCTTTCTCTCATGTAAAAAACATTAGCTATCACTTCCCAGCCTTTTGGCTAAGATCAAGTGAAGAAATGTTAGTTGTTTTTAAATTGTCTTAAATTTTCTGTTTGTTGCTGATGGATACAAATACAAAAATAAATTGATTTGTTTTACATTGACTTTATATCCAGCAGCTGGTTAAACTCGCTTAGAAATTAATAATTTACTCAAAACATTTTTGGGATTCCAATATAGATAATGAGTAATGACTCTTTTGGTTCTTCCTTTTAAATATACATAATCTTTTTTCTTTTTCTTATTTTCTTTATTGCTTTTAATGCAATGATGAATGGAACTGATGATAGTGGGCATCATTGGTTTGATCTCTATCTTAAAAGAATGCTTTAATTTGTTCATAATTAAATATTGTGCTATAGTGTTTTTCTTTTGTTTGTTTCTTTTCTTTCTATTAATGTTAATCTGATTTTTTAAAATGTTAACTAGACTTGCATTTTTGGGGATAAACCTTAACTGGAACATTATGCATTATAATTTTTATATATTACTGGGTTTGGTTTGCTAATATTTTTATTGAAAGTTTTGCATCTAGCTGATTTATAAGATTGGTTTGAATTATCTTTTCTTTTAATGTTATTTTCCAGTTTTTACATCAAATTATTGTATAATCACAAAATAATTGGGAAATAGTCTTATATTTTTATTAGAATTATTTTTTTTAATGTTTGATAGAATTTGGTATTCAAATCTGGGTTTGTTGTTTTCTTTGTAGAAATATTTTCAACACTTAATTCAATGTATTTGATCATGGGACTACTCAGTTTTGTATTTCTTCTTAGGTCATTTAAAAAAATTAATAGACTTCATTTTTTAGAGTGATTTTAGGTTCACAGCAAAATTGAGTGGAAAGTACAGAGAATTCCTACATATTCCCTCCCCCCCCCATTTCCCTGGCTTTCCCCATTATCTACACCCCTCCAGCCAGATTGGTACATTTGTTGCAATTGATGAACCAACATTGACACATCATTATCAACCAACTCCATAGTTTATATTGGGGAGCACTCTTTGTGTTTACATTCTGTGGGTTTTGACACATGTATAAGGACATGTGTTCATCATTATGGTATACAGAATTTTTTCTCTAAAAATCCCCTGTGCTCCACCTATTCACACCTTTCTCCCTGTGAGCCCCCGGCAACCACCTTTATACTGACACTGATCTTTTTACTGTTTCCACAATTTTTCTTTTTTTAGAATGTCATCTAGTTGGAATCATACAGTATAAAGTCTTTTCAGATTGGCTTCCTTCACTTACAAATTTAAGGTTCCTCCATGTTTTTTCATGGTGTAATGGCTCATTTCTTTTTAGTGCTGAATAATAGTTATTGTATAGAGGTATCATATTTTATTTATCCATTCACCTACTAAAGGAAATCTCAGTTGCTTCCAAGTTTTGGCAATTACTAATAAAATTGCTCTAAACTGTATGCAGGTTTTTATGTGAACATCAGTTTTTAACTCATTTCGATAAATACCAAGGAACTTGATTGTTAGATTATATGGTAATAATATGTTTAGTTTTGTAAGAAACTATCAAACTATCTTACAAAGTGGCTGTATCATTTCACATTCTCACCAGCAAGGAATGAGAGTTTCTGTTGTTCTACATCCTTGCTTGTGTTTGATGTTGTCAGTGCCTTGAATTTTTACTATTCTAATAGATGAGTAGTGGTACCTCACTGTTTTTTTGTGTTTTTTTGCATTTTTCTGAAAATGGAAACGGGGAGAGACAGTCAGACAGACTCCCGCATGCGCCCGACCAGGATCCACCCAGCACGCCCACCAGGGGCGACGCTCTGCCCACCAGGGGGCGATGCTCTGCCCCTCCGGGGCGTCGCTCTGTCGCGACCAGAGCCACTCTAGCACCTGGGGCAGAGGCCAAGGAGCCATCCCCAGCGCCTGGGCCATCTTTGCTCCAATGGAGCCTCGGCTGCAGGAGGGGAAGAGAGAGACAGAGAGGAAGGAGAGGGGGAGGGATGGAGAAGCAGACGGGCGCTTCTCCTATGTGCCCTGGCTGGGAATCGAACCCGGGACCTCTGCACGCCAGGCTGACGCTCTACCACTGAGCCAACTGGCCAGGGCCACCTCACTGTTTTTTACTGTGCAAATTCCCTAATGATGTATAATAACACTGGCCCTCTGTATATCTTTTGTTGGTAAGGTGTCTATTCAGATGTTTTGCCCATTTAAAAAATTGAGGTTTTTTTATTGTTGAGTTTTTAAAGTTCTTTGTGTATTTTAGATAACAGTCCTTTATCAGATGCATCTTTTGTAAATATTTTTCCCTATACTGTGACTTGTCTTCTCATTATCTTGACAATGTCTTTCATAGAGCTGAAGTTTTTAATTTTAGTGAGGTCCATCCAATTTATTAATTTTTTCTTTTATAGAGTGTGTCTTTCATGTTGTATTTAAAAAGACTTTGTGGCCCTGGCTGGTTGGCTCAGTGGTAGAGTGCCGGCCTGGTGTGCAGGAGTCCTGGGTTCAATTCCTGGCCAGGGCACACAGGAGAAGCGCCCATCTGCTTCTTCACCCCTCCCCTTCTCCTTCCTCTCTGTCTCTCTCTTCCCCTCCCGCAGCCAAGGCTCCATTGGAGCAAAGTTGGCCTGGGCGCTGAGGATGGCTCTATGGCCTCTGCCTCAGGCACTAGAATGGCTCTGGTTGCAACAGAGCAACGCCCCAGATGGGCAGAGCATCGTCCCCTGGTGGGCATGCCGGTGGATCCTGGTCGGGCGCATGCGGGAGTCTGTCTGACTGCCTCCCCATTTCCAACTTCAGAAAAAAAAAAAAGACTTTGTGAAATCCACGGTCATTTTTATTTTCTTCTGTATTATTTTCTAGAAGTATTATAACTTTGTATTTTACATTTGGGTTTATGATCCATTTGGAGTTAACTTTTGACATGGATGCAAGGTCTGTATCTACATCTCTCTCTATCTTTTTGCATGTGGATGTCCAGTTGTTTTAGCATCATTTGTTGAAGACTATTTTTTTTTTTCTCCATTAACTTGCCTTAACACCTTTATTAAAGATCGTTTGACTTTTGTATGGGTCTATTTCTGGGCTTTCTATTCTATTCCATTGATCTATTTGGGTTTTGTTTGTTGTTTTGTTTTGCTTATACAACATTGTCTTGATTCCTTTAGCTTTATAGTGAGTCTTGAAGTTGAATAGTGTCAGTACACTGACTTTTCTCTCGTTCAATATTCTGTTGGCACTTCTGGTTCTTTTACTTCTCCATATTTACTTTAGAATTAGTTTGTAATTATCTACAAAATATATTTCTGGCAGTTTGATTGAGGTTGATTGAGTCTGTAGATTAAGTTGGGAAGAATTGATGTATTACAATATTGAGTCTTCCTAATTATGAATATAGTCTAACATAGTCTACTTCTTCATTTATTTAGTTCTTCTTTGATTTCTTCCATAAAAGTTTTTAAATTTCCTTTATATAAATCTTGTACATATTTTGCTAGGTTTACACCTAAATATTTCCTTTTTTATCTTTTGCTACTAATATAAATGGTATATTTTAATTTCAAATTCCAATTGTCTATTGCTGGTATAAAGGAAAGCAGTTGAATGTTTTTAAAAAATCTAATTTATTGGGATTACATTGTTTGACATAATTATACAGGTTTCATGTGCCCAAGTCTACAACACATCTCTGCATACCATATAATGTGTTCACTCCCCAAGTCAACTCTTGGTTCGTAATCATTTATCCCTCCTATATCTTCCACCTCCCCCCACTGCAGTCACCACACTATTGTTCCTATCCATGAGTTTTTTTCTTTTTTGTTAATCCTTTTTTATTCAACCTCTCTACCCCATTCACCCAGATAGTAATTGACTTTTGCATATTAACCTTGTATCCTGCAACAACTTTGCTGTAATTGTTTATCAGTTTGAGGAGCTTTTTTTTTTTTTTTCTTTTTTTTATCCTTTCTTTGGGATTTTTTACATAGGCAATCATGTCATAGGTAAGCTAAGATGGTTTTATTTCTTCCTTTCCAACCTGTGTAACTTTATTTCCTTTTCTTGTCTTATTGCATTAGCTGGAACTTTGTTATTGATTTTTAGTTTAATTCTATTGTGGTCTGAGGGCGTATACTTTATGATTTTTATTTTTTAAAAGTTTTTTAGAATGTGTTTTATGGCCCAAAATGTGGCCTATTGTGATAACTGTTCCATATGAGTTTGAGAAGAATGTGTATTTTGCTGCTGTTGGGAGAAGCATTCTATACATGCTGAGTTATCATCATAGCTTCATGTTTATATTTTCAAGAATTTTTTAAAATCAAGTAAGAGGCAGGAAGGTGGAAAGACAGATTCCTGCATGTGAACCAATGGGGATTTACCCAGCATTCCCCATCTGGGGCCAATGTTCTGCCTCTCTGGGGCAGCTACTCCATTACCAAGCAACTGAGCTATTTTTAGCTTCTGAAGCAAGGCCATGGAGACATCCTCAGCACCAGGACCAACTCACTTATTCAAGCCATGGCATGTAAGAGGGGAAGGGGGTGGGGTGGCGAAGCAGATGATCATTTCTTCTGTGTTCCTTGACCAGGAATCAAACCTGGGACTTCCACACGCTGGGCTGACACTCTACTTCTGAGCCAACTGGTCAGGGAAAGACTCTTTTTTTTTTTATTACATAATTATACTGATAATTCTAATAGCCTAAGTCTACAGTTATTGCACTTCCAATCAGCCATCTTGGTGTTTTTTTTGTTTGTGTGTGTGTGTGTGTGTGTGTGTTACATTTCTGATTATGAGATTAATTTTTACTAGAACTTTATCTTTGGAAATTCCTTGGGCTTTATATCCTCTCCCTCTTTATTTATTTTAACAAATTGAACTACTCAGTCTCTCTGTTCTCTTCCTATGTGAAGGTCAAGTGGGTTTTATGTAGAGTTATTGGATCACAACATTTTTACTTTTAAAACTGTATATTACGTTATTATCTTTCACATTACTCTTACAGATAGACATTTGAAGCCAGATTGAGTTTCATTCTTTTGTGTTTACTTTTTTCTGTCTGCAGAGATTTTTCTCTTACTATTATTTATGGTTATACTTCCCGGAATATATTTATATTTCCTGGAATATTTTTAAATGGGGCCTCTTTCATTGACTTTGTACAGGAAATGGCCTATCAATTTCCGCATAGGTCATTTTTTAAAAAAATTTTATTTATTCATTTTTAGAGAAGAGAGAGAGAGTGGGAGAGATAGACAGAGAGAGACGGGAGGAGGAGCTGGAAGCATCAACTCCCATATGTGCCTTGACCAGGCAAGCCCAGGGTTTTGAACCGGCGACCTCAGCATTTCCAGGTCGATGCTTTATCCACTGCGCCACCACAGGTCAGGCCATTTTTTATCTCTGGAAAGTTGGTCTTTATAGGTTTTATTACACCTTGTTTCATTTATTTTAATCTCTTAAAGAACACCAAGTAAGCGTGGTGGAAGGGGAGCCTGGAGAGGTCGGAAGAACCTTGATCTTGAAGGATGCTGCTGGAAATTTGCAGCAGATTAAACATCTGCTTGAGCTAGAATAAGGGGACACGGAAAGGAAAGGGCCTTTTCCCCAAATATCTCTCTGGCTTTTCTCTTACCTGGTCTGGACCTACCCTCGCCTCTCCCTTATCTTTCATGGAGTGATTCTCATGTGTCACCTCTCCAGAGAAGCTATCTCCTTCCTGTAAGTGGTGATTGGTTTGTCTGTTTTCTGGACTTGACTGATCTCATCAATGCCAAGAATGGAGCTGGGTGGCCACTGTGCCACAAACACTTCCTGCAGTGCCTGACCTGAAGCAGGTCCTGAGTAGACAGCTGCTAAATGGACAGAGAAGTGAATGAATGAAAACGAATGGAAGGCATTTGTTGATTGCCCTGTATGAAGATTTGTTTGAAGATCAGCAGTCAAATTATTTAAAAACCCATCCCCACAAAGCGCCAGGGAAATGAAACAAGAATGACAGGCAAAAAAGCTTCTAAAAATACCAGGGCCTCAGGATCCTTATTGTTCACACCCGGCTTGGCCAGTTTTGTTTATTCAGAATATACTTATTTTTACGTACATCACATTCCCTGATATCAACCAGGCTTTTAACTCTTCCTGTTTTTTGGTTAAAAAAGAAAAATACTGTGGTTGGTGAGCTCCTGGATTTCACATTCTATTATTAAGAGATAATATTTACACTAGAACTTTCTGTGTCAAGGAGAGTACCAAGTACCTGACATCTGATATCTAATTAAATCCTCACTGGTCAATGCTATCCCCCTATTTTGTAGGTGGGCACACAAATCGAGAGAGATTAACTCATTCCTGGTCACCCCTGAAATAAGTGGTAAAGCTGGGATTTGATCCTTTTGTATTCCAATTCTTGCCTCCCCAAGTCACAAAGGGGTTCCACAGTCATCATCTGAATGGCTCCTTGAAGCCACTCTGCTAGGGCAGACAGCAGGGGACCCTCATTCTGCCTTACTTGTGTGGAAGGTGAGAGAGTTGATGGCAAATTTAGGACTTCAGCCTGGTCCAGCAGACCCCCTGGCTCAGCTGGTGCCAGTGATGAGACTGCGGGTCAAGTCTCAGGGTCCTCATCTGCAAAATGAGAAGAAGGGTTTTCTCTTTTTCTCCCCCAAGACCAACAATGTGGTGTTTTTTCCAACTAGGTGTCCTGCAATTCAGTTCCGTTCTAACACTGACTCCACAGGTTAAGGGCTCATCCCACAGGCTGCACTCACTCAGAGTGGGTTTCCAGGTTACCTGCACCTCTGCCTGACTTGGCTACTAAGTCAGGGGTTCTCACAACCCCACTCCTCCCGTAGGTTCAGTAATTCACTAGAACAACTCACAAAATTCTAGAGAGTGCTATGCTTGATTGACAATGAATAAACCCATAAGATACATAAATATATAATATACACATATAGAAATACATAATAAATTTACAGTTTATTATGAAGGATCTAAATAAATAGCGGGAGGAGCAGGTACACAGGGTCCTGAGTAGAGAGAAGTGTTTATCATAGAATTAGAGTGTGTCACCCTGCCAGCACCTTCATGTGTTTACCGAATCGGAAGCTCTCCAAGTCCATTTTTTAGGGGTCTTTAATGGAGATTTCAATACATGTGATTGATTAAATCACTGGCCATTGGTGATTGAACTTAACTTCCAGCCCATCTCCCCATCACCCCCTCTCAGGTCAGGGGTGAGAAGCTAGTGCTGAAAGTTTCAACCTTCTAATCTGCCTGGTCTTTCTGGTAACCCCATCCTGAAGCTCTCTGGGGCCTGCAAGAGTGACCTGGTTAGTATACACTCAGGTAAGATTGAAAGGAGCTTGTTATGAATAACAAGAGACACTCCTATCGACCACAACACTCAGAAAATCCAAAGTGTTTTCTTTCCTTTTCTTTTTTCCCCAAAGAGTTTTAGGAGCCCTGTGCTAGGAACTGGAGACAAGAATAGATTTTTAAAAATATTTGATAAATATCTCTCCTTTTCCCCCTACCCCCAGCCTCTGGTAACCAGCATTCCAACTAACAGAGAATATGAGTTCTACTGTTTTTGTTGTTAGTTTTTGGGTTCCATGTATAAGTGAGATCACGCGATATTTGTCTTTCTGTGTCTAGCTTATTTCATTTAGCATATTTTTCAGGTTTATCCATGTTGTTGGAAACAGCAGGATTTCCTTTTTTAAGGCTGAATAATATATAATCAAATAATTTATATTATATTAATAATATAGCTATTAAATAATGTATATTTAAATATTTATTTATTTACATGTGTATTTCATTAATATATAAGTGATACATATTTAATTATATATAAATATAATTTTCTTTTTAAAATTGTATTGATTTGAGTCAGGAAGGAGAAGGAAAGAGAAAGAAACATCAATTTGCTGTTCCACTCATTCATGCATTCATTGATTGCCTCTTATATATTCCCTGACTGGGGATTGAACTTGCAACCTTGGCGTGTTGGGGCAAAGCTGTAATGAACTGAACTACCCAGCCAGGGCTATATAATTTTCTTTATCCTTTCAACCATGGATGGATGCTCAGGTTGTTTCTTGCATCTTGACTACTGTGAATAATGCTGTAATGTAGATAGGAATGCAGATACCTCTTTGAGATAGTGTTTTTATTTCCTTTGCACATATGCCCAGAAGTGGGAATGCTGGATCATACAGTTCTAGTTTTAATTTTTTAAGGAACCTCCATACTGTTTTCCATAATCGACTATACCAATTTACAGTCCCACAAATAGTGCATAAGATTTCTTTTTTTTTTGCCACATCCTCATCAACATGGGTTATCTTTCGATTTTTTTGATAATAGTCACCCTAACAGGGGTGAAGTGATATCTCATTGTGGTTTTGAGTTGTATTTCCCTCATGATTAGTGAGGTTAAAAATCTTTTCATATGTCTATCAGCCATTTGTATGTCTTGGGGAAAATGTCTATTCAAGTCTTTTGCCCATTTTAATAAGTGGGTTATTTGTGTTTTTTGCTATTGAGTTGTATGAGCTCCTTATATATTTCAGATGTAAATTCATTATCAGATATAGGATTGACAAATATTTTCTCCCGTTTGGTAGGTTGCTTTTTCATTTTGTTGATGATTTCCTTGGCTGTCCCACATATTGATTTTTGCATTTGCTGCCTGTGCCTTTGGAAACGAACTAGATTTTAAGTCAAAAAGCTTGGAGGACACAAAGGACAAAATATAATGATAAAAATTTAGTCCATCCATAAGCATTAAATTATGGAATAATTATAAACATATACACACCTGAAAATAGGGTTCCAAAATATATGTGAAAAAAATTGACAGAGTTGGTGGGAGAGATGGACAGTTCTACAATAAAAGTTGGAGATTAGTTGTATTTGGAGTGTCAATCTTCTTCAACTCGTTCAGGAAACTGAAGGCTGAAGGAGAGTCAACTGCAGAGCACTGGGTCACCATGGCTTTCAGAGCTAGGAGAGGGGCAAATAAGGGCAAATTTGAAATAAGTGGATGAGACACTGCAGTACAGCTTTGAACTTAAGGGCATGACAGTTCAACTGGTGTACAATCACGGAGTTAAAAACAAATTGCTGTATTCATGTCACTGACAGCAGGTATTGGGATCAGCGTCTTGTCCACAGCAAGCTTCGGGGTTGACTAGAATTTCCTTGGCATGTAGCTGCCCTCATTTTGGAAGGGCCTCTGGTCATTGTGTGAGATTCTTCAGCCCTTTACTGAGCACCTACTATGTGCTGGGCACTGATAGGGTGCCAGGGATATGTAAGGAATAAGATACTGACATAGGCCACACATGCATGAACCTCCAGAAAGATTATGCTAAGTGAAAGAAGCCAGACACAAAGGACCACGTTTTATATGCGTCCATTTATATGAAATGTCCAGAAAAAGCAAATCTATAGAAACAGAAGGCAGATTATTGTTTGGGGCTGGGGATTGAAATGGGGAGTGATGGGCATGAGGGGTCTTAGTGGGATGACGGAAATGTTCCAGAACTAGACTATGGTGATGGTGGTACAGCTATGTAAATTTGTTATAAATCAGTGAATTGTACACTTAAAATAAGTGAATTTTATGGTATATAAATTGTACTTCAATAAAGCTTTTTTAAAAATCACGAGGTTCATGCCTCTTTATTGGGAATGTGGCAGACCTTCCCCAGGAAGAGGAACTTGCAGGACACACATTTGAAGTGGAGATAGCATGTATCAGACACAGTGCTAGGCACTTGAGGGGAAGTGGAGGGAAAGGAAGGGGAATGCATGGTTAGTTCATTTTCACTTCGGCAAGCACATACAATGCACATGGAATGTTCTATGCCTCTCCCACAAGGCATGAGGTACAGGACTTTATGGGGGGTTGATCGGAATTTCTTTGGTGTGTAGCTGCCAGGAGGGAACCACTACGATCCTGCCAGTGTCTGATCTGATCAGTCTGTGCTATCCTGGGGGTATTTTGATAGTCACAGATGGGAGTATCAACCCACCCCACTCAGTATTAAAATACTGAGACCTAGAGGGGGTGAGGGCTGTGACCCTGGTTCAGACAGCAACTGGGTGAGTTTAAACCTGGTCTCCAGCACCCCATACTTCTGCCTCTTCCCAGCAGGGTTCCCTGGGCTCCTGCAGAGCAGGCTTTTGAAGACGAGGCTGAGAGGACCTGAGCTGACTCAGGTATGGTCTTTCTCCTCTTAGATGGTGGAAATCTGGACTTGAGGCCCAGCTCTGACACTGGGGGGAAAATCCTGTTTCCTTTCCTGGGGACCAACAGTCTGTGTTTGCAAAAGGGATGAGATGAGCTCTTCTAATCATTGATCTCTTTTGATTAAAGTCTTTATTCCAGGGAACTTGATAGTTCCAACGTACCTTGGAGCCTGGGACATCCCAGTCCCTGGGCCAGCTTCTGGAGGTGAGTCACAGGGAAGGAGAAGAAATTCTATTATGGAAGGGGCCACCCACTGGGGCTTTATTAATCCAGCATAATAGTGAAGTAATTGCCTCCATTTATCCAATACTAGTATGAACCAGACACTGTGGTAGGTTCTTTCCAGATTTGATCCCACTTAATCTTCACAGCAGTACTTGAAAAGGTAGGTGGTATTATTTGTGTTTTACAAAAGAGGAAACTGAGGCAGAGATGAGGTAACCTGGTATGCATTCCCTGCCCACATCTGCCTGTTGAAAGCTTACTCATAGCTTGAGACTCATCTCTGGCACGCGTGGCTCTCCTCGGAGCCGTCTCGGGGCCTCCGGGCCACTGTGTCTGTTTGTCTATTCCAGCACTTTGGCTGCGGACTACGGATCTCTGCGTCTGTGTCAGTTGCACTAAATTGGGAGAGAAGGAAGCTGCCCCGACTGGGCTCTGTCTCCCCAGAACCTGGTTAGGCCTTCTGGGAATGTGGGTTAGATTGGTCCCCAATTTACAAATTGGATCAAGACCCACAGGCAACAGTAAGAAGAAAGAATACAAGGTCAGCAATAGTGAAAGTAAGCCATAATCTTTATACCACCTGGTGGAATAGGAATGATAATCCCCACTAAAAAAACAACAAAGAAACAATCTCAGAGAGCTTGAGTAATTTGACTGAGGTCACACTGCCAGCAAGTAAAAGAACTGGATTCAACCCCTGGCCTGTCTGATTCCAAAGCCCATGTTCTTTTCATTGTTTTGGGGAAGTTGCCCGTATTTTAGTCTTCTGATTCTTCCTTTATGATTTTTACCTTATCCACAAAACACCCAGGGGCTTGAGGATATTCGATATTCATTTTCTTTGAATCTACTCACTTTTAAAAAAACATAAATTTATTCTAAAAAGAAACTTTAGATGGAAACCCAGTATCATTTGCCATAATTAATTAGGTAAAAACTATTATAATAACTAAGTTCACCCCAGTGCCACCTTTCATGGTGTGCATATATATGTGCTCTGGGGACTCCATATCACATGCACCCCACATGCTTCACACTACCCCTTTTAAATCTCTTCTCTCTTCTTCTCTGTTTACTGTCCACTTTGTCACATGATGCTCAGAGTCCTAGAAAGTGTGTATTGAAAGGGACATTAATCATGCCACTGGGTCTGAGAGAGCCCTTGACTTGCCCACGGGGGCATATGGTCCAGCTCCCACAGGGGCTTTTCACTGCCTACATTTCATTGGCCAGGACCAGTCTGGTGGTGCCACCTTATTACAAGGAGGCAGGGAGTGTAGAAGCCCACGGAAGGAAAGGAGAACCAAATAATGGTGAGCATTAGTAATACCTCCTATACATTATTCCTCACACCATTCCTGTGGAGGGAAGAGAGGTACTCAATAGTCTTTCTCTTCTATAAATGAGGGAACTGAAACCCAGAGAAGTAAGTTGACCAAAGCCATATAGATGAAAAATGGTGGAGCCAGGAACTGAAGCTTGGCAGTCTGGCTCCAGAGCTCATGTATAAAACCCAAATAGAGTGCCTAACAGTCAGTAAGCTATCTGCATTAGCTTTCTATGGCTGCTGACACAAATCACGACTGACTTGGTGTCTTAAAATGACCCAAATTTATTCTCATATTTCTGGAGGCCAGAAGTCCAAAGTCAGTTTCACAGGACTAAATTCATATTATCAGCAGAGCTGATTCCTCAGGAGGCTCTTGGGGAGAATCCATTTCCTTTATTTATTTTTTTTTTAGATTCTGGAAGTGGCCTACATTCCTTGGCTCATGACCCCTTTCAGTAATTATTCTAACCTCTTGCTTCTATCACCACTTTTTCTTCATAGTCAAATCTCCCTCTGCATTCTCCTATAAGGGCAATTGTAATTATATTTAGAGCCCACCCTGGACAACCCTTAATTCACTCACACCTGCAAAAAAAAGACCTTTTACCACATAAAGCAATACTCTCATATCCTAAGGATTAGAAAATGAACATCTTCGGGGAAATTACTCAGCCTGCCACACTACTCCTGAGGCTCTTATTATGTGGTTGGTCTGTCCCTTTCTTGGGGCTCCAGCACTTTCTACCTTGCAGGATAGCAATTTGTCATGGTTCATCTCTTCTACTGGAATGCAGACTCCTCGAGGGCAGTGGTTTGGGTTGATTCACCTTCCTCTGTGCAGAGTTGGTCACATACAAATGATATGTAATTATAAAAGTGATTATGTTGAGTGAAGTAAAAATTTCCATTGAAGGCATCAGAAACAGCTGTAGCAAAGGAGGAGCCAAGCCAGTGAGTGGTGGTGCTCCAATGAACCACCCTTTTTGGGGGTAAAGAGGGTGTGACCTGCTGTCCCCCAGGTCTCATCACTGCTTTGCCCTGTGCCACGGCCTCATGTCTACACGTTGAGGAAGTGAGAGCTGAAGGGGAAGTTGATTGCCTTCTCACTAATACTTTCAACTCATTGATTCATTCAGCAAATGTTTATTGACTATCCCTACACATTAGTAACATCTTTAGCTGAGGCAGCCATGGCCTCAGGAGCCTCTTTTTGGTGCCATGTGGAAAGACTTTGGACATATGCCATTGGCAAATTCCTAATCCATGAGGTAGGATAGAAAGAGGCTCAGGGTACTTGAACCCAAGTCCTGATTCTGTTGCTTCCTAGTACAAGTCACATCCATTCTGAGTGCCCACAAATGTCTATGTTATTGTGTTTACTACATTATTAAACTGTAATTATATATGGTTTCTGTACTCTGCTCCCATACCACAAGTACCCTGAAGAGAGGACAATATCTACATTATCTTCATTTTCCCATTCACTATTTTAACACCTGGTGCACCATAAACTCTCATTAGTAGTAATAATAGCATAGTAATGATAATGTGTGTCAAGCACTATTGTATGTGCTTTAATGTTGTAACTCATTTAATCCTTACAACAATTCTATGAATTAATTATTATTATCTACGCTCTGCAGGTGAGGAATCTGAGGCACAGAGAGGTTTAGTATGTCACTTGCTCAATTAGGAAGTGGCAGAGCCAGATTTTAAGTTTAGATCCTTTGTGCACAGTTCATGGTGTAAACCACTCTGTACAACATAGTTTGTTTGAAGAATGAAACAATATGAAATGAGGACATCCTAGGTCTCTTTAGCTCTAATTTTTGCTGAGTCTTAAGAATGCCTATCAGCAGACTAGAAAAAGGGATATCTTCTCTGGCGTGGCAGTGTACACCAGGGACACAGGTTCACACTAGTATAGGACAGACTCTGCTGAGAGTGAATCCTTGCTGTGCTTCTTATGGCTGTGACCTTGAGAAAGTTATTTAACTTCCCTGAATCTCAGTTTCATCATAGGGCAAAAGCACAGTAAGTCAGTCCTCACTTAATGTCATCAATATGTTCTGTGACTTTAAGTGAAACAATGTACGATGAAACCAATTTTACCATTGCCTAGTTGATATAAACAAGAGTTAATTTCCTAAGGCATCTCATCAATGACATAGAATGAAATGATGTTATTTGAGGATGTGCTGTAATACCAATATTGTATAGCTATTGAGAGAATAAAATATAAAAATAAAAAAAGAGAGATTACCTTATGGACAAAGGGCTTGCCACAGAGAAAGCAGTGGAGTTTGGAATATAATCGTTATAGAGTTGGAAATTCTTTAGAACAGTTTGATGGGGATTTAGTTGTGTCAACTTCTCAAGAATTAGAGATCTCCATGGTAAACGTTAAATGAATCCAAGTGTGGTCTGCTTTCTGGATGTATGAGCTTTGGATGAAACTCAAGCAGGTTGCCTCTGTGTGTGTGTGTGTGTACGTGTAGTTTTGGTGTCAGTCGCTGGGGATGAGTAGGTATATAGGAATGAGTAGGGACCAGGGGGTGAGGAAACATGTTCAAATTCCAGCTCTGCCATTACCTTCATGTGCGATCTGGCCGCTTTGACAAGTTGCCAATCACCTTTGGTGTTTATGTTCCCTGATTCCAAGATGAGGGGGTGGAATCTGAACATTTCCAAGGTCTCACTGACTACTACTAGTCTAGAACTTCCCAAGCCAATTCTTCAATGACTGAAAATTCCTCCAGTGTCCATTTCTACCCAAACGGCAACTGTTTTCCCTTCCCGCTGACATTGCTACATACTGGTTTCTGCACGGGTGAGAGGCATTGGGTTTTACTGTTTGGGCCTCTCCCTCTCATGTTGGTGAGGAGCTACGAAAAGCCCAACCATCCCAGCCAGGTTGGTTCAGGTCTCTGGATAAAAATATCCAATCAGTCAACAAAAATTTATTTCACTTTTTTTAATTAAAAAAATCACATAAAGAGTAAATACAAGATTATGGGAGAAAACACAGATGAGTAAAATGAAGTAAATTATACAGCTAGAGATGACACTCTCAACACTTTGCTATGTGGCCCTTCCAGGTACTTTTTTCTATATTAATTTTAATTAAAAAATTAGATCCATAGTGGACATACTTTTTGCAACTATCCTTTCCACCTAACAATTTTCCCTACTGTCCTACACTTTTAATAGCTATATAATATTCCATTGTATGGGTATAATATTTAACAAATCCCTTATTGGACCTTTCTGAATACATTAAAAACATTTTTTTAAGTACATAAAAAAAAAATTTTCCCCATTGATTTGAGAGAGAGAAAAGCATCAACTAATTGTTCATTTAGTTGTGTACTCATTGATTGCTTCTGGTATGGGCCCTGACCATCTAATCAAAACCACGACCTCGGGGCATCTGATGCTTTATCCATTGAGCTACCCAGCCAGGGCCCTTAATGGACCTTTTTGATTTGTAGTTTTTACTTGATGATTATCAGTGTCCTTAGATATTGGAGTATATCTTTAAGATTTTTCTTAAATGTCTGAAAAGAAGAATTACTGGGTTGAAGGGTACGGGCATATTAAAAGATTTGTCATACAGTTCCGTTTGCTTTTTAGAAAGTTTGTATTTGTATCAAAACAAATTCACTGTAAGAGGAGTTTATGTATTCCCACTCTAAGAGCAAAGAGGAGGGATGTCTAAGTTAGTTAGGGACTGGACAGGTCAGGGGAAGGTATGCAAAGGAAGTATCTAGGTAGAAATCTGTAGGACAAACACAGAGGGAACAGCTGTGAGAAGGCCCAGACGTGTGGCACTGAAAACAGAAATAAGTTCCATATGGTTAGAGTTTGAAGGGCTGGCAAGTAACATGTGGAGTGACATGATAAGATTTGTTTTAGGAAGGTTATACTGGTTTCAGTGCAGATAATGGATTGAAGGGGGCAAGACTGGAAAGAGTGACAGGTTAGGAAGCTGTTGCATTTCCTCAAGTGAGCAATATGGCAGTGGCCCAGACTGAGATAGTGACAGTGGGAATGAGACAGAATGAGGGACGTTAAAGTAGGAAAGACAGGACTTACTGTTTATTTGGACAGTTATGAGGATGGGAGAGAGGAAAAACTTAAGGATGGCTCTTAGGTCTCTATCTTACCTGGGGAGACTTAGACATTGTCCTGTGGTTTGGGGCTAGGAAGATGATGTGTTCAGCTAGGAACATGTTAAAATGTGAGGTTCTTGTGGGACTCATCCAAGTGGGTGTCCTCTAAATATCTGGATCTATAGAAGAGAGGTCTGGGCTGCACATGGCTGCTGGGACCTTAAGTCTTGGAGAGGATGCAGTCACCAAATCACCAAGGAATGTCTAAGAGAAAACCCTGAGAGATATCAACTTCTAAGTGATGTGCCAGGGAAGAGGAGCCTGGGAAAGTGGGAAGGAGCAGCCAGAGGCAGGAACCCCTCCCCCACCCAGGTATCTGCTGCCATGGAAGCCAAGCGAAGGAACTTTTCAAGGACAGTGGTTGGCAGAACCTGATAGGGCTATGTCCCTAACACTTTCTAAGGGTCACCTCATGTAATCCTCCCAGCAGATTGGTGAGGCAGGTATTTCACCACCAGTTTCAGAAGAGGAAACTGAAGACCAGAAAGGAAAGGCAAATTTCCCAATGTCATCCAGCAAGTCAGTGGCAGACAAAACTTGAACCCAAGTCTTCACTGGTAGTGTGGGGTCAAGTGGGTGAGCCTAGCACACAGATTTTAGCGTGAGGTCTTCCGGTGGGTGATAAGAAAATAATGTACCACTCACCATGTACCTAATGTGTTCCTGGCACTGCTCTAGGCGTCACGTGCATTATTTATAATCCTCACAACCACCTCGAGAGGTAGTATTTTTACTCCGACTGCCGAGGAGCCATGGGCCCCGAAGCTAGGCAGGTGCCAGGGCCGGGCTGGGAACTCAGATCTTCCCCATCCCCAACTATGATCAGGCAGTCCAGAGGCAGCTCCTTCCATAGAGGGGGCAGCACCCTCAGCGGGAACACCCGGAGGCGCCCCCTGGGACCCCCGCCCGCCCCTCGCCCCCGCGCGCATGCCAGGCCGCTGAGGCGTGAGAGCCGCCGCCCGAGGCCCTCCCTCCCGCGCGCCTTGCACAACCCGCCCAGATAAGTGCTGCGTCTCTGGGCAATTATCACCCTGCCGCCGCTGCTGCCGCCGGGGCTGGCCGGGCAGACGACCAAAAGCCAGGGGACTCGCAGCCACCCATGGAGAGCGGCAACCGCTAATGGAGCCCGCCACCTGCGAGGCTGGAGGTTGCACAACGCCGGGTCGCGGGGACCGGAAGGCTGGGAGACGGCACGGCGCGATGACGTCACGCACGGCAGCCCCGCCCCCGAGTCTTCCGCCCCCTGCGCTCCAGGCAGACCTGGGGGAGAGACAGCGGGAAGGGGCCTGCCTTGAGCTACCAGGTTTAGGCTGAGAGACATTCCTTTTCTCTATGGGATGTATCGGCAAGGGCTAAGGGAGGAAGAGAAGTGAGGCAAGGAAAGATAGAATGCAGTGTGATGTGTTATTGTTATTATTGTCTGATTATTGTTTTGCAACTAGCTTCAAAGAGCTATAGCAGGTTGTTCATTGAACGTGGTCATTCTCCATGTGCGAAGGGTTGCGAAAAGAAACTACGCTTGGGTAGAGAGAAAGCAGGCTCCTGGCTCCCTCCCATTTCCTGTTTCTAGTCGTCGAGGTTTATGTCACATGAAGCTACTCCCACGCACTTCCAGAATGCTTCCCATGGCTCTCTGGCAGATGGTGTGGATTTCATCCAAATCTGGAAGTGGCCAGGTGACTGGGTGTGGTTCAGGTGTCAAACATTTTGTGAAGAGAAAGTGACATGGCAGAAAGACTATGTACTTACTTGATCTCAGTGATGATGTATACCTGTTTTTTCCTCATGTTTTCCAGACGTCTTGCCTAAAAGCTTCCCTCAGTGACCACAAGCTATATTAGCCCCTTCCTCATCCTTTAACATTTTCCCTTCATCCCTCTGATTCCTTCTTCCTTTCTTTCTTACACTCCTCCCTTCCTCTTTCCTTCCTTTTTCTTTTTTTCTTCTTCCCTCCATCTTACTCTTCCTCTCCCTATTCTTTCTCCTGTCCTCTATTCCTTCCTCCCTGTCTCCTCCATCCTTCCTTCCTCTCTTTTTTCTCCACTCCCTCCTTTCTTCTTTTTTCTCTCTTTCTCCTTCCCCTCTCCCTCCCTTTTAATTTCTTCACTTTTAAAAATAATTTTTAAAATTCAATTTTTAATTGTAGTAAAAAAACCCCCACAATATAAAATTTACCCTTTTAACCGTTTTTAAATGTACAGCTCAGTATTGTTAAGTATTTGCACATTGTTGTGTAACCAATCTTCAGAATTTTCTTGTCTTGCAAAACAAACCGTATTTATTGAAAAACAACTGCCCAATTTGCTTTCCTCCCAGCCTCTGGTAAACCACATTCTACTTTCTTTTTCTTCATTTCTTTCTTTTGCCTTTTTTTGTGCCTTTCTTTTTCCTTTACCTCTCCTTTTTCTTCTTCTCCCCCTTTCCCTCTTTTTGTCTTTCTGTTCTCAAAAACCCAATGGCCCCACTGCACCCTTGCTAGCCCTCTATATCCTCTGCCAGGGCTGGGCCAAGAGGCCTGTCAGTGAGGCAGTTAGAGGGCTGGTGAATCATCATTCCTCCCCGGTGTGTCAGGGCCAGTGGGCGGCCCCTGGAAGCCTCACCTGGCTTTTCGCTGGTAGGCAAACATGTCCAGCAAGGAACTTCTGCCAGGAAGAGTTAATTAGAGAGAAGCCCTGACTCCAGCAGGGTCTCAGGGTCAGACTGGGAGCCCCTCTCTCCTGTGGGCCTTCCCTAATCCTGGGGCCTCCTTCTAGACAGAGCAAGACAGCCATGATGATGGTGATAGTTATGGTGATAACTTGGACTGACACAAAACTTTACAAAGAATTGCCATAGACATGATCTCATTCTTGGTCTCTCAACAATTCTGGGAGGTAAGTCTTATTCCCATTTTACAGGTGAGGAAACTGAGCCTCAGAAAGGTGAAGGGATTTGTCTGGCCACAGAGCTGGTAAGGAGCAGAGTTGGCAGGTGGAGACAGATTTGTATCACAAAAGCATGCACAAAAAAAGCTATTCACATTTAAAACATTAAAAAATATTCATTGCCCCTTTTTTTGTGTTCCCATAGCACCTTGTTTAGACCTCTTGTGAATAAGCCCTACCTGGGCATAGGGGACACATACTAAATGAGTAGTGGAGGTATTTGATGGTATGTACAGCAAGTGTAAAAGAGCTGTTTTCTAGGCAGCTAAGAGACTTTTAAAAGTCAAATAGAATCGCCACCCAGCTGTCCCTGGTTATCTGGAACTTCAGGGACTATATTGAGAGAACAGGGCACTTCTGAGTGTGGATGGAGCTGCAGTTCTCCCAACTCTTCTGGGCAGAACCCTGGGTTCATAGTTCACATTCTTTGCGTACATTTGGTTTCAATTCCTTTGTCATATATATGTTGGTGTAGAGATAATTTCTGGTTTTATGGATTATTATGGTAGATTTTTAATGTTCATGATATCTATTTCGCTACTTCTTGGTACATGGAGGCATATACTCCCCTGCCTCCTTGAAGTAAAGCACAGTTACAAGACTATTTTTTTTGCTAATAAATCTGATTTATTGGCACTCGTGGACTGGAACATTGAATTGCAGATGCTCGACTCCTTAGTTTCCTCTATCCTAGCCATACTGATGGAGGAGGCCATATTCCAGGATATTGGAGCTTCATTGGCCTGGGTTACAGGGAAACTACCATGAAAATAACCCTCTATTAGCTGTTATGGATATGTAGAACCTTGGTGGTATTAAGCCACTCACATTTGAGCTGTTACTGTAGCTTTATCTAGCCTATTCTGACCAGTACATTCATCAGTAGAGCAATTGATACAACACATTGAGTATATAACACAGTCAATTAAAAAAAATTTTTAATCTAGTGATTTTATAGAAAGAGGAAAGAGAGAGAGAGAGAGAGAAAGAAAGAAAATCAATTTATTATTCCACTTACCAGTTGGTTCTTGTATGTTCCCTGTTGTGGGTATCAAACCCACAACTTTGGCATATCAGGACAATGCTCTAACCAACTGACTGGCCCGGCCAAGGCCACACTAGTCAATTTTTAAAATATAACATTCACCTTTTGGAGCAAGATTAAACTTTTTTAAAGACAAAAATTATAACTGCACAATCTAGTAGAAAATATTTATATTTTCTTTCCTAAAGATTTCTTATTATATATACTTTAAAAATGTTTCAGAGAGCTTTATTGAGATACAATTAAAATACAATAAACTGCACATATTTAAAGTGTTTGATTTTATAGGTTTTAGTATATGTACGTACCTGTGAAGCCTTTACCCGCAATCAGGATAGTGAATATATCCCCTCTTCACAGAAGTTTCCTGGTGTCCTTTTGAAACCTCTTTCCTGTCCCTTCCCACCAACCTACCCCATCACCTAGTCACCAGGCAACCACTATTCTCCTTTTGTTACTATAGCTTAATTTGCATTTCCTAAAATTTTCTATAAATGGAATCATACAGTATGTACTCATTTTTGTCTGGCTTCTTCTCACTCAGTAGAATTCTTTTGAGAGTCTTCTGGATCGTTCTATGTGTCAATAACTCATTCTTTTTATATTGCTGAATATGAATAATGTTCCATTGTACAAGATACCACAATTTGTTTATCCACTCCTCTGTTGATAGACTTTGGTTGTTTCCAGTTTTTGGCTACGAATATTTGTATACAAGTTTTTTGTGTGCACATTTACTGTCATTTCTCTTGAAATACGTAGGAAAGGAATGGCTGGGTCATATGGTAGTTGGTATAGTGAAACCTTTTTGAATTGTATTTTATTTATTGACTTTAGGGAGAGAAAAGAGAAAAAGGGGCAGGGAGGAAGGGCAAGCACCAGCTCAAAGTAGTTGTTTCTCGTTTGTACCTTGACTGGGCAGGCCCGGGGTTTCAAACCGGAGGCCGGAGCATTCCAGGTCAACGCTTTATCTACTGCGCCATCACAGGTCAGGAGTGTATGGGAAACTCTTAAAGAAACTACTAAACTGTTTTCCAAAGTGATTGCAACACTCAATCCCACCAAGGATATATGGTGGAGAGCTCTAGTTCCTCCATATCCTTGCCAACACACAGTTGCTACTCATGACCCTAAAGTTGCTGCTGAAGCCACTATGGAAAAGATTGATCTTGGCATTGATAGGTTTATTGGTGAGGCTTTACAAACCTGGGAGGGTGCTATGTAAGGTTCCATGGGGGGTGTGCACAGGTGTAGGGAGAAAAGCTTCACACCCAGCTGGGGTCCTCTTTCCAAGTCCAACCCTAGTCCTTTATTGCTGCCTGCATAGTAAAGTCCACTGTCCTTGGCCTGACCCTAAGGTCTTTTGCCCCCTGGCCCCATTGACTTCTCCAACTTTACTTCCACCTTCAACCAACCATGATCTACCTGCGATACTTGGATACAGCACACCTTTCCTGCCTCCAGACGTTGCCTCATGCCTGTCTCTGCCCCGGCTGCTCTTTCCCCAATGTTCTGCCCCTCAGATCTCTGTTCTCCAAGGGTCAGGTCTAATCACACCTCCCAGGAAGGTGATGGCCCTCTTCCTGTCCCCCAGCTCCCCACAGCCCATCTCTGGTCCTTCCTGCGGCCCTGTCAACCGTACTTTGCTATGTTTGGAGTCTGCTTCTACACAGCCCTAGGGAAAGCCACCTTTTGCTTACCCCACTCTTGCCAGTGCTCAGCACAAGGTTTTACTCATGGAAGTGCTCAGTACATTTGTGTGGAACGATGAGAACAGGAGATTTGGGAAGCCTACAGTTATGACTGTCTCTTGGTGACTTGGTGGATGGTGACCCCTGAGGCTGCTCTCCATTTTCTCATCCAGACTGGGGCTGAGGGCTCAAAGGCAAAGGAGGGAGGAGGGAGCAGCTTTGATCTGAATGGAGGAGAGTTTAGGGCTTTCACTTTCCAGGTTCTGGAAGGAAACAAGTTGCCTCGTTCACTCAGCCACCATCACTCCATGGCCCAAACCGTGTAGCCTCCCTCCAGCAATACCTCTGACATCATCTCTGAATGCAGGAGTAGATGATCAGGAAATCAGCTGATGGTGGAAGAATCTTAAAAGTAATTTTAGCCCTGGCCGGTTGGCTCAGCGGTAGAGCATCGGCCTGGCGTGCAGAGGACCCGAGTTCGATTCCCGGCCAGGGCACATAAGAGAGGCGCCCATTTGCTTCTCCACCCCCCCTCCTTCCTCTCTGTCTCTCTCTTCCCCTCCTGCAGCCGAGGCTCCATTGGAGTAAAGATGGCCCGGGCGCTGGGGATGGCTCCTTGGCCTCTGCCCCAGGCCCTAGAGTGGCTCGGCAGAGCGATGCCCTGAGGGGCAGAGCATTGCCCCCTGGTGGGCAGAGCGTCGCCCCTGGTGGGCATGCTGGGTGGATCCCGGTCCGGCGCATGCGGGAGTCTGTCTGTCTCTCCCCCCGTTTCTAGCTTCAGAAAAATACAAAAAAAAAAAGTAATTAAAAAAAAAGTAATTCTGATTTATATGGAGTTTTTGCCTTCTGTGCTAAGTTTAGCCCCAACTCCCATATTCGTTTTGTCTACCTTAGCACGAGCACCTGGTGTACAGTTTGACAAGAAATTCTTGTATAAATGAATGGCTTCTCAAATGTTAGAATTAGGAGGACCCCTAACATTCAGTAGTGCCAATCCATATTTTATGGAGAAATAGATAATAGTAATAACTATTTAATGAGAGCTGACTCTATGCTAGGACTCATACTGAGCATTTTACATAGATTACCTAATTTTGTCATTTTTTTTTTTCTGAAGTGAGAAGCTGGGAGGCAGAGAGACAGACTCCCACATGTGCCTGACTGGAATCCACTTAGCATGCCTACTAGGGGACGATGCTCTGTCCATCTGGGGCATTGCTCCATTGCAACCAGAGCCATTCTAGCACCTGAGGTAGAGGCCATGGAGCCATCCTCAGCACCTGGGCCAACTTTGCTCCAATGGAGCCTTGGCTGCAGGAGGGGAAGAGAGAGATAGAGAGGAAGGAGAGGGGAAGGGTGGAGAAGCAGATGGGTGCTTCTCCTGTGTGCCCTGGCCAGGAATTGAACCTGGAACTTCCACATGCCGAGTTGATACTCTACCACTGAGCCAACTGGCCAGAGCCTAATTTCATCCTTTTAACAACAATGTGAACTTGGAAGTTATCATATCAATTTTTTTTTTTTTAGATTATAAAAGTTTCTGTGTACAAAGAGCTAGCTAGCATTATTTCTTTCATCAGGTAGGTGTCTTGGACATCTATTCAGGAAGAAACACAGAGACCAACTTGATGAAGAATATCTTTTGAATACTAATGGAAGCTGGAGGCCCCGATCGAGCCTGTATTTCCAGATCAGACGGTGTCAGTTTGAGCAGATGCAGAGAGAGGGTGAGCTCTGGCTGAATTTTTACTGGTAGCTCCAGTAGAGCTGCCAGTGACCTGTATTGCTTTCAGGGATGCAATGTAGCAAAAGGTCACGCAGCTGGTGACTTGCAGAACCAGCTGTATCCAGAGCCTATTGGCTGACCTTATGCCATACTGCTCCTCATTGCATCTGGAAGAGATAGCCACAGGAAGGCAGAAACGCGCCCTGGGCCCCCAGCTCCTCAGGCAAGATGGCCACTTGATGCAGAGGCGCCTTTATTCCTGGGCCTTCCAAGACACCTGGCTGCAAGGACACCATGAAGAGGAACAAAGAATTTCAAGTGCATTTTAAGTACCACCTCCATTCTCTTGCTGTGTAGGAAAGGAGCACGCACTCAAAGACCCAGCCAGGAAGAAAGATTTGATCTCCTGGGCAGGATCCACTTCCCATGGCGACGCCTTCTTGAGTCGAAGCTCTGGTATGAAGTAAGACTTGTTTAAAGAAGTTAAAAGCATCAATCCCCATTGTGTCGAGTGGTGACAGTATAATCCTCCTTAATAATTTTGTTCCCTCTCCAAACTCCCCTCCATTATGCATCCTTAAAATGTGACTTCAGATGCCTCTTTAGGGTTCTAGTCCTGTAAGTGCAGGGGCATTTGGTGAGAGGGGAAGAGGTACAGACTGTCTCTCTTATACTCACATCACTCAGAGATGCATCACTGAAGACACCTCCCCACCACCCATGTTTTTGGCTAGAGCTATTATTTGAAAATTTAAATTATAGGCAAAAATAGAGATATTAATATACTAAACCTTCGTATCCCCATTATATAGCTTTAATAATGTCAATATGTGGCCAATCTTGCTTCATTTACACCCTATCTATTCCTAGCCCCTTGCCACTGGTTATTTTGAAGGAAATACCAGATGCATCTGGGATATATATATGTTTTATTCCTAAAAAAATAAAAAAATTATAATATTCTGTTATACCTAGACATTTAAAATGGTTTCATCAAGTATCCAGTCAGTGTTAAAACACACACACGCGCGCGCGCGCGCGCACACACACACACACACACACGCAATGTACGTATGTATATATAGAGAGTCAGAATCCTGAGAGTTATCATTTCAAATTATTTTGCAAATTTAGTAGGTATAAAAATGAGTATTTTAGCCCTGGCCGGTTGGCTCAGCGGTAGAGCGTCGGCCTAGCGTGCGGTGGACCCAGGTTCGATTCCCGGCCAGGGCACACAGGAGAAGCGCCCATTTGCTTCTTCACCCCTCCACCGCGCTTTCCTCTCTGTCTCTCTCTTCCCCTCCCACAGCCAAGGCTCCATTGGAGCAAAGATGGCCCAGGCGCTGGGGTTGGCTCCTTGGTCTCTGCCCCAGGCGCTAGAGTGGCTCTGGTCGCAACATGGCCACGCCCAGGATGGGCAGAGCATCCCCCCCTGGTGGGCAGAGCGTTGCCCCATGGTGGGCGTGCCGGGTGGATCCCGGTCGGGCGCATGCGGGAGTCTGTCTGACTGTCTCTCCCTGTTTCCAGCTTCAGAAAAATGAAAAAAAAAAATGAGTATTTTAGTAGGTATAAAATGAATTTGTTTGCTTTGAATGTTTCCTTCTATTTTGTTTAAGTTCTTTTCTCTTATACTAATATTATAAGGGGTTATTTTGTTTAATTTGTATCAATGTGGTATTGGTTACTCAAGTGGATTTATGTTAATTCCAGTAATGCCTCCAGTATAATTTCCTGTACAGTCTTAAAGAAAAGGAACCATTTAAAAACCAAAACACTTGCCCTGGCCGGTTGGCTCAGCGGTAGAGCGTCGGCCTAGCGTGCGGAGGACCCGGGTTCGATTCCCGGCCAGGGCACACAGGAGAAGCGCCCATTTGCTTCTCCACCCCTCCGCCGCGCTTTCCTCTCTGTCTCTCTCTTCCCCTCCCGCAGCCAAGGCTCCATTGGAGCAGAGATGGCCCGGGCGCTGGGCATGGCTCTGTGGCCTCTGCCTCAGGCGCTAGAGTGGCTCTGGTCGCAATATGGCGACGCCCAGGATGGGCAGAGCATCGCCCCCTGGTGGGCAGAGCACCGCCCCTGGTGGGCGAGCCGGGTGGATCCCGGTCGGGCGCATGCGGGAGTCTGTCTGACTGTCTCTCCCTGTTTCCAGCTTCAGAGGGGTGAAAAACAAACAAACAAACAAACAAAAAAACACTTAACTTCTAAATAGTCTCAAAAATGAACAGCAGCAACATTTCTTGTCTTGGATTCTGCACCTACAGGAAATTCACAAGTACTAGCAATACCTAATTATATCTGATATAATCCAGAGAAAATGCAAAAACAAAAGAAAAACCAACCCTGAAATGTTTAGAAATAACCCCTTATGTGTATAAACCAACTTAGAAGTTATAAATAGCTTTCACATTTATTTTCTCTTTTGATCCTTATGTTTAACTCTAAAGGTAGACCGGGTAGGAATTATAACCATTTCACAGATGGGAAAATTGAGGCTCAGAGAAGTTAAGTGCATAGTGACCCAACTAGTTAATGGCAGATCTGAGTAGAATCCAGCTTTCTGAGTCTAAATAAGTTTGTTTCTGCATTTATTTAAAAAGCCATTAGTGATAACTTAGAATATCTCAGTTAATAGTTTTAGGAGCTTGGGACGCAGTCATAAATAAGGACTTTCCCTCTTGGAGCTCATGGTCTAATAGGGAAAAAGAATATTTGCCGTATACACTAGGAGGCACAGGAGACCTAAACTACCCAGAAAACAGATACTCCTGTTCAGGCAAGGAATTAAGGCAGATTTCCTAGAGGAGGTCAAAATTAAAGTGGACCCTGAATAATGAGCTCCCCAGGGTATGGGGGGTGGGGTAAGATTTATCTAGGCTGGCCCTGGCCGGTTGGCTCAGCGGTAGAGTGTCGGCCTGGCGTGCGGGGGACCCGGGTTCGATTCCCGGCCAGGGCACATAGGAGAAGCGCCCATTTGCTTCTCCACCCCCACCCTCCTTCCTCTCTGTCTCTCTCTTCCCCTCCCGCAGCAAAGGCTCCATTGGAGCAAAGATGGCCCGGGCGCTGGGGATGGCTCCTTGGCCTCTGCCCCAGGCGCTAGAGTGGCTCTGGTTGTGGCAGAGCGACGCCCCGGAGGGGCAGAGCATCGCCCCCTTGTGGTCGTGCCGGGTGGATCCCTGTCGGGCGCATGCGGGAGTCTGTCTGACTGTCTCTCCCTGTTTCCAGCTTCAGAAAAATACAAAAAATAAAAAATAAAAAATAAAAAAGATTTATCTAGGCCAAGGGAAGTGATTGATTTATCCAGAGGGAAGGGGGTGCACAGAGATAGACCTGGCCAGTTGTTTGGATCTGAGAGGCGAGGTAGGGAGATTTATTAAGGATGATGGCCAGTCTTCTGAGCTGCTGGAAGGGTGGGATGCCACTCGCCAAGGAGAGGAATAGCAATGGAAGAGAAGGTTTGAGGTGCGCACATGCGTGTGTGTGTGTGTGTGGGGGGGGGGGGGGGTGATGGTCAAGCTCTGAAAATTCTGAGGTAAATGGGAACCTTTCCTTTCCCTAGAGAAACCTGTAGTCCAATGAGGGAAGCACTGACATAGATAATTCTGACATAAAGTGAGAGGTGCTGAATGGTAGCCACTGTATGAGGTTCTGAGGGCACAGAGGGGGGTGGTACTAAATCTTCAGGGTAGGAAGAAAGAGCCATCTGAGGAGGTTGCCCAGAGGTGGTGATAAAAATGTAAGGCAGGAGAACCCCAAGAGGAAGAGGTGTGAAGGAGCTGCTGAGTTCTGGAGTTGGCAACCCAGAGTTCTGTTTGGTGAGGTGCCGGCTGTGTGAGTGGGAGTTCTCTTCAAGCTGGAGAAGTTGGCAAGGGGCTGAGCAACATGGACTTCATCTCCCTGATGAAGGAAGGGCTAGCATTTAAGAAATCCTTCCTCAGTCACTAGAATCCTATTACATGGGGGCAGATCATTAAATAGTGTCTTGCACATAAGGTGCTTGTGAAATATTTGATGAATGAATGATTGATCAGTGTTACTGCAATCTTTGCCTTTTCTTCCATTTGTTGGGGATTTCCCAGCACCAATCCATTTCTTTTGATTGTGTACATTTTATAATAAGAATAAGGTAAAATTTATATGCCAAGTTCAAAAAAGATTTCATTCATTTATTTATTCTTAAAATAATCACCAATAATTTATTTTTTAATAGAAAAACAATGTGTAAGTGGTTTTTGTGAGTCTACAAATTTTCCCCACAAGGGTTGAGTTGAGTATTATAATAGAGAAAAGCAAAGAAATACATGGACCATTTTGAAAATATGAATAGATGCTAAACAGCATTTTGGCTGTTGCTGTTTTTATTAACATTAGAGAGTTGGGAAAGATCAGAAAACTAAGCTAAATATGAAAAATTTCTATGTATTTGTAGACTAGATATTATATTCTGAGCCAGCGATTTAAAAGCAAGTATTTTCAAAAGTCGTCATTGTTAGGGTGATGAATACTACTTAACAACTAACCAAAAGTTATTAAATGTTAGAAAAGAAGGGAGATCCCATTGACTTCTGGTTCCACCTTTCATTGTACAGGTGCAAAATGGGCCCAGAAAGGGAAACGGGCTTATCTAAGGTCACACAGCAAGTTAGAAGCAGAGCCAGGAATAGCATTCAGACGAATTACTCACTGCTGTGGTGGCTAATGTTTGTGTCCATCTTGAACCCCTTCCCTTACTTCAGCAAACAGAATTCATACCCCTGGCCACAGGTGGGCATGTAGTACAGACTAAGACACTCACTGTGTGATACTTCACTCTCCTTGACCTTAGTCATTGGTTCAGGGGATGAACATGTGACCCAAGCTTGACCAACCAGAATCCTTCCCTGAGACTTGTGATAGTGGATCTAGGAAAGGATTTTTTTTTTTTTTTTTTTTTTTTTTTTACAGAGACAGAGAGAAAATCAGAGAGAGGGATAGACAGGGACAGACAGACAGGAACGAAGAGAGATGAGAATCATCAATCATTAGTTTTTTGTTGCGCATTGCGACACCTTAGTTGTTCATTGATTGCTTTCTCATATGTGCCTTGACCACAGGCCTTCAGCAGACCGAGTAACCCCTTGCTCGAGCCAGCGACCTTGGGTCCAAGCTGGTGAGCTTTTGCTCAAACCAGATGAGCCCACGCTCAAGCTGGTGACCTTGGGGTCTCGAACCTGGGTCCTCGGCATCCCAGTCTGACACTCTATTCACTGCGCCATTGCCTGGTCAGGCGGGAAAGGATATTTTTAAACCTCTCTGGTTGCGAAACCGTGAGGACATGAGCTCATAGCTAGGGTGGCTAGTCCTGTGTCACATGGAAAGAATGACAGAAGAAAGACAGAGAAGGAGTAGCTCTCCTCCTCTCTGTTAGGTGGGAGTTGAATTACTTATTCTAGTTGCCAAGGTGTATCCATCCTGAAGGTTTTTTGAGCTCTTATATATATATATTTTAAAGCAATGACAATATCCTTCCAATAACCACCCTGTTCTTTTATTGTTTTTCTCCTTCTTCTTCTGCTTAAATAAGTTAGAATTGGGTTCCTGTTACTTGTAGCCAAAGAGTCTAGCCCAGGATTTCTGAATACCAGCAGTATTGACATTTTGGACCAGACCATTCTGTGTTGGGAGGGGTTCCTCTGTGCTCTGTAGGATGTTTAGCAGAATCGCTGGCCTCTACCCCACTAGATGCCCCACCCCAACTGTAAGAACCAAAAATGTCTCCAGAAATTGCCAAATGTTCCCTGGGGTTGGGGACAAAATTGCCATGGTTGAGAACCACTGGTCTTGTTTAATATCCATGGTGACTCTTATTTATAAAACAAAAAATGGATAGAGAAAACTGAAATTCAATAAGATATGGGACTTTTCTCAAGGTGAAAAAGACAGGACTACCAAATCAAGCAAAAAGGATTCAGGAAGTGATACTACAAAGAGATGTTGGTACATGCAGATGTTGGCGCTCTTATAGCTGTTGGAACAGTAACAGACTGCACAAAATGATTTGGAATTTTACCCATGACACAGGCGATAATGCTTTACCTAAGAATTCTCACGCATCTCACGAGATGGTGAGACAAAGCAATACCAATTAGTTTTATATCTTTTGTTTTAGATCTTGGAGGTTTGGGTTCAGTGAACTTTGAATGGGTATCTCCAGAAAGCTCACCACATGTTCCTCTGAAGCAAATATTCAGGAAGCCAAACCTTGCTACAGTTAAAATGATAAGATTTATTGCACAATGATGTCTATATCAGTAAAAACTATGAGGAATCAGTCTTTTTTTTTTTTTTTTTTTTTTTTTTTGAGAGAGAGAGAGAGAGAGAAAAAGAGGGACAGACAGGAAGGGAGAGAGATGAGGAGCACCAATTCTTTGTTGCAGCACCTTAGTTTTTATTGATTGCTTTCTCATATGTGCCTTAACCAGGGAGCTCCAACCAAGCCAATGACTCCTTGCTCAAGCCGGCGACTTTAGGCTTCAAGCCAGTGATGTTTGGGCTCAAGCCAGCAACCTTGGGGTTTTGAACCTAGGTCCTCAGCATCCCAGGCTGATGCTTTATCCACTGTGCCGCTGCTTGGTCAGGCTCAGCTTTTTTGTTAGAACTATTTTTGAGGAAGTGCTCTATAGAAGAGACATTTAGGACAAAAAGAGTGCTTAGCATGGAAATCAAGAGTGCTAGATGTGAGCCTGACTCTGCCTCTAATGCTGTGTGATATTGTATAAGTGTCTGCCTCTCTCTGGGCCTCAGTTTTCTTCTTTGTATAATGAGGGGTTGAATCAGACTGACAGTGAGGAGCATTCCAATACTGCCCTTTAGAGATTCTTGTAGGCAGACAATATGTCATGTCATATCTATCTTGGCTCCTCTATGCCCAACACAGGACCAGGTACAGTACCAGAAACCAAATAGATACTTATTTGGCTTATTAAATACACAGATCAATGATTTACTTAGGAGATAAATGACAGTAATATCCCAACTTCCACAGATGCATAGAATTGGGTAGAATCTTAGAGCTGAAAGGAATTTCTAAGTTTATTTAGTCCAGCTTCCCAACCGAAGCTGGAATCCTCCACCTATTTCTGACACATGGACATTTAGTTTCTGTTTAAATACTTCTGATGATGGAGAGCTCACTATCTGTAGGGGCAGCCAGTTCCACTTTTGAATAGATTAGAAAGTTCTTTTTTTTTTTTTCTTTTGTATTTTTCTGAAGCTGGAAACGGGGAGAGACAGTCAGACAGACTCCCGCATGCGCCTGACCGGGATCCACCTGGCACGCCCACCAGGGGCCACGCTCTGCCCACCAGGGGGCGATGCTCTGCCCCTCGGGGTGTCGCTCTGCTGCGACCAGAGCCACTCTAGCGCCTGGGACAGAGGCCAAGGAGCCATCCCCAGCGCCCGGGCCATCTTTGCTCCAATGGAGCCTTGGCTGCAGGAGGGGAAGAGAGAGACAGAGAGGAAGGAGGGGGAGGGTGGAGAAGCAAATGGGCGCTTCTCCTATGTGCCCTGGCCGGGAATCGAACCCGGGTCCCCCGCACGCCAGGCCGACGATGCTCTACCGCTGAGCCAACCGACCAGGGCAGAAAGTTCTTTTTTTATCTGGAACCTAAATTAGCTGTTACTTGCTTCTAGTTTTATTTTTTTAATTAATTTTTATTTTAATCTAAGAATATACACACATAACTCAAAAAGTCAAATAATATTAAATGTCTGGATTATAATGAAAAATACTTCTCTTCCTTACCCTTTCTTATTCCCCAGGCTGCTTCCTTTGTGCAACCACTTTCAGCTCCTTTGGCTGTTTCTTCTGCTACTTATCGTTTCTAATTGATAGGCTTAAACCATTCTTTCTTTTTTCTTTTCTTTTTTTTTTTTCTGAAGCTGGAAACGGAGAGAGACAGTCAGACAGACTCCCGCATGCGCCTGACCGGGATCCACCCGGCACGCCCACCAGGGAGCTACGCTCTGCCCACCAGGGGGCGATGCTCTGCCCCTCCTGGGCATCGCTCTGCCGAGACCAGAGCCACTCTAGCACCTGGGGCAGAGGCCAAGGAGCCATGCCTAGCGCCCAGGCCATCTTTACTCCAATGGAGCCTCGGCTGCGGGAGGGGAAGAGAGAGACAGAGAGGAAGGAGAGGGAGAGGGGTGGAGAAGCAAATGGGCACTTCTCCTGTGTGCCCTGGCCGGGAATCGGACCCGGGACTTCTGCACGCCAGGCCGACGCTCTACCACTGAGCCAACCAGCCAGGGCTAAACCATTCTTTCTTGATTTATCAATTTTAGACATCATCTACTGATTTCCTATTTTTATAGGAGAGCGTTTACCCTCTTTAACTAACTCTCCCCAACTTTCTTTCCCTTCATCCTCTAGCTATACTATCACAATGTTTGTCAATTTGGTCACTGTTTAGTGTTTTCATTAGTATGACTGTGTAAATATTGTTTATGGCTAAGCCTACTAAAGTACTATGTTTCCATTCTTGTACTTTTTGTTTTACCTGAACTTAATAATTGCTTTGATTAGTTTTCTATGTCCTTTCCCTAATTATTGTAAAATGTTTTAACTAAACTGTAAAACAGTTATCAACACATCATTTTAAAAAAGGTTTTACTTTTATCAAAGTTATACATATACTAGTTTAAAAAATCAAATAACTCTCTAAGGTTTGACAGTGATAAGCCCCTGAATTTGTGCCACAACATGTATTTCAGAAAGCACCGTCACCTAACCGTGAACAACAGATGTGGCTTGAGGTTATTGTGTTTTGGTAACAGGTTAAGAAATGGAATCCCAGAGAGGAAAAGTGACCTGCCTGAGGTCACATAGGAGCAGAGCCTTTCACGCAGCCCAGCATTTTCCCAACTACACTTGTGTCTGGGAATCGTAGAGGCCACACTGGTCAATGGTAGAATGTGCTCTAAAGATAAGGGGCCCCTAGGATGTGACTCATTTTTAATAGACTGGAATAAATTGCTTATGTGCAAAGCAGGGCTCAGCAACTGGCAGGACTGAGCGGGGTTGGCAGCCATCCGAAGCCTCAATGTGAAAGGCGAGAATGCCTCCACACCCTATAATCCCACAAATAGGGTCTCTATTTTTTGAGATTCTTAAACAGTATTACACAAACCCTCCAGGGGCTTAAACTTGACACACAGACAGGTAAGCAGAGGCAGGCAGGTAATCTCCTCCTGTGTCCTGTTGCCACCTCCCTTGCTGGTAGAGAACAGTATCACCTTAATCCCCACGAGGCAGATCTCTTCTTGCTGCTTTTGGGAACCAGAAGGGAAGGAGTGAGAAATGGCCCCAGGCCCAAAGTCAGATCATTCTTATTTTGCAGAAGTGACTCTACAATGTAAGAAAAGAACCTGCATTTAAAAATGACCAGAACAATCCCTGCACAATTAGGACCGGGGAGAGGCTTCTTGGACACATGGCTGAAGGGGTTGATTGAGACCAACCCTTAAGTCCCACGGAGGTAGGAGGATGCCTCTCTCCAGCTGTTTTTACCTGAAACAGGCAGGGAGGTTTTGTCCAGGGAAGAGGTCCGTGATGCTCTCAGTGCTGCGTAAATATTCCTGGCTCTCTTCCTCAGCCCTGATGTCCTAGTTCTCCCCAGCTCTTCAAGGCTCAAGGTGTCATAATTTGCAATCATACGCAGATGTTTGGAACAGCACCAGTCGTGACTCAGCAGGGATCTGAGAAGGGACACACTGCCTACAGTGGGACTCACACCCAGAGCTCCTGGAGCAGGTGTGTGGGACTGGGGGCAGGGCCAGCAGCCTGGACTAGGAAGGGAAATAGAGTAACAGAGGCTCCCAGCCCACTTCCTGATGCCGGAGACTGTCTTTTCCTTTGGGCTAGGGAATGCTGGTGGTAGAAACCACAGAGCCCTGGGCTTAGAAGAAATCTTGGTGACATCTCATTTGAAAGAGAAGAACGTGAAGCTCATAGAGGTGGAGGGCCCTGCCCTGGGCCAGTCAGTGTTTCAGTCTCATGGTTGCTAATAGCAATAATTGGGTGCTTACTGTATGCCAGGCACAGGGCAAAGCTCTCTGCATCCATTCACTCATTTAACCATCCCAGTAACTCTGTGAGGGAGGTGTCGGTATTCCTTGCATTTTGGAGATAAGCAAATTGAGGCTCAGAGGGGTGAAGCAATTTGCCAAAGCTATGGGGCTAGAAAGAGGCAGAAGCAGGACTTGAACCAAGGCCTCTCTGCTGCCCGAGCCTGTGGCTTGTGGACTGATTGACATATCAGGTAGGATGATACTTTAGATAGAAACTAGAGTATGGTATTTCCCTCTGTTCAGTGTTCATACGTCTGTCAACACTAAAGAAGAGTTTGGGAGGCTGTGGTAGAGCAGGGAGTCAGGAGGCATTGGGTCCCAGCCTCTTAACTGACTGGCTGTCTGACTTGGGACTTGTACTTTCTTCCCCTTTCTGGCCCCCAATTTTTTCTCTTGGGGATAATGTGATGAAAGTACATTCTATGCACACACAGATGGTCATTGTTGTGGACATGTTTCCATCCAGCCTTCACTGGCAAAGGGGAAAAGGCCACCAGAGGAGATTCTGGGCCGTGGCACAGAGCCTGGCCTCCCAAGAGGCCCGGCAGCTTCTAGCCCACCAGCCGGGCCAACACAAAACCTGGGCTTTTGTTTGACTTGGCTTCTTGTACCTTGTTTAGTCTGCAGAGCAGGGAGCTTATCCTCCTGCCTTTGTCACAGGCCATTAGTACACACATAATCCCCGGGGGTTTACTGCTGGCTGCTTTCTCTAGGAATTCAGGGGGGACTGCAGAGGGAGCCCAGCTTTGGGGAAACATCCCCTCCCAGCCCCCGTGGGAGCAGCCTCACCCGAGAATCTGTGGCATTCTGTGCTCCTGGTCTGCGATTCTGGCTATGTGACCTTGGGCTAGTCTCCCCTTTTCTGGACCTCTGTCTGCCCATCTGTGCAGGAGAGATTTGGCTCAGATGCCCTCCAAGGGACCTCAACTCCCTGAGGATCAGAAATACATTCCTATGTGGTTTCTCTCCCTCCAGACCTCCCTCTTCCTGCTACTGCCCTCACCCCCAATTGTGGAGCAATTTGTAGTCTTTTCACTGATGTCTTCCCTGCCCTGAGCCTGGGGCCAATCCTTCTCATCCACCTCCTGCTTGTAAATTGGGGATAATAATACTTGATAACTCTCCCTGCTGCTATAGGGATTAACTAATTAGTGGTTTTAAAGGATGGAGGAACACGGTACACTGTACCCATTTAGGACAGATTTTTCCCCTCTGACTTCCTGCCACTGTCTGCACAATCTCGGAGGATTAATCCAAAATTTCCCAGTTGTGAATTCAGCACCCCCAATATACCAATGGAGAAATTGAGGATCTGACCCTTACAGGACCATAGTGAAGGATCAGAAATACACAGACCACAGCTGTGTGAGAGGAGCCGCTCACTCCGTTGGGGCTGCAGAGGCTGCAGGAGAAGGATGGAGTGGGGTGTTCTGGGCAGGAAGAGGCCTTCCTCATGAGGGGACAGTAGAGGCAAAGGCTTGAAGACAAGAAAGAGCATGGCATTTTTGGAGAGAGAAGGTTAGCATGAGGATGGAGGAGGGCTAATGGCAAGATCAAATCTCAGGTTCCCTGTTCCATCACCCAAGGAATGCCCTCTGAGCTGATTGGGAGAGGCCATCAGGGTGAGGCCTGGGGAGGAGTCTGTCCAGCCTGCTCAGCACCGTGTAGAACAAGTGATGGGGATGGCTCTGGGGAGGTCTTCTCCCTCCACCCCTTCCTCACAGAGTCTTGTCTCCCTGCCTTGCCTTCACTGATGGGCTTAGGGTCTGCTGGCCTCCTTTGGCATACCCTTCTCGTCTTCAGCCTTCCTGCCAAAAACCTGCTCATGACTCAGGCTTCAGTGGTACTACGGGCTCAGACTCAGGCACTACGGGCTGGGTTCTCTCCTTGTTTCAGGTCCTGGGCTGACAGCCTGATTGATTTCTTAGCTGGCATTCCTGCCTCTAGCCCCACCTTACTCCAATTCAACCCCACATCAGTTATGAGAGCCTTCTTAAAGTGACTAGAAGAGCAGACATCAATGCCTACAGGTTGGTTCCAGGCCAGGTATGTGCATGTTTTCATGAGCACCATCCTCTTGCAGAGATTAGTGGGAGGAAACATCCTGCCTAAGGGTCTGATGGGGCTCAAGTTTAAGGAAAGCTTTGGCCAGAGTAGCCATTGGATATGGCACAGTGCCCTCTCCCTCATTTCCTTCTAACAGATCCCTAATGTGATTGAGGTGGCCCCATCATACACAGCCAAAACTACCTGCCTCTGGGGGACTCTGGCCCACCCCCAACTTCATAGATGAGCCCGCCTTGTCTAAGAAAAATTCCATCTCACTTGCCATCGTCTCTGCCCCAATTCATTGGTTGAGGAAAGGCATGAGATCCCACTTTGGCCAATGAAGCACAGGAGACGCCTGCTGGAGACTTTGAGAGAGAGTGCCCTTACCTGCTCCCCGAGAAAGAGGTAGTAAAAGCTGGCCCGTGACCTTCCTCAGATTGATGTCATGTGGATGACTTCATATGGATGCGGTCTCTGAAATCGCCATGATCATCTCGTGTTTAGGAGAGTGAGGAACTTGAAAGAACCTTGAAGACACCATTGAACCTCTGAATCAACCCGCCCTGAAGGCCAGCTCACTTCTAGAGTTTCTGTTCTGTGAATAACACGTTTTTGCTATTTGCCGCTGAAAGTTTTTTTACCAATGCAGAGAGACGAGGCGCGTTCCTCAGGACCCTTTCAGTTTCAAGTGACAGAAACTCATCCCAACTGGCTTGAGCAAAAAGGGGGACACGATAAAGCAATAATATAAGATGGATCTTCTTATGGGCACAGGAATCCATGCAGGTTACATGGATTTTGAAAAATGCTTTTCTTCTGATAGTCTAGAGCTTTGAGGATTATTGTTTAGCTTTGGAAAAGTGTGTGTGTGTTCTAAACATTACCATTTGGAAGACTGTGGGGAGAATGACTAGGCCTTTTTAGCTCATGCTGGTAGAGACACATTGATGAGGACTGTCCTTCGAGTGCCCTAGCCCGCCCCATATTGTTCTGCTGGGGCCTTGTGCTGTTAGCGTAGACTCAGGCTTTGGGGGAGAAGCCACTGAAGGGTTACTGTGGACTGTGGATCACCTTGACTTTGGGTTAGTTTCATCCCTGTGATGAAAAACTAGCAAAAGGCTTCCTGACAGAGGAGAGAAAGGGAAGTGGTTTCCAAGGTGAGAAACATGAGGAGACTCCCTTGTGGAGGTCTTGGTCTTTGACTCTTGGAAGAATTCTGTTTGTAGTCCAGTTCTGTGGCTGCTTTCCACTGTTCTTTCTAACCTTCAGGAGAGGCCTTGTGGGTGGCTTGCAGGTGTTGAGGATGGGCTGAGGGTAGGAGGGCGGCCTCTTCAGCAGCTCCCTGCAGGCGAGGCCCTGCAGCAGTAGCTACATCATGTGGCAGAGTCTAGAGCAAAACAAATGGAAGCCCAGCGAGGAGCTGAGAGTGGTGGGCACTTGAGATCTATGCCTCAGCCCCAATAGGTATCCAGATATTTCCCTTTCAGTCCCCACAGTTAGGTTAAGATGGGACTTGAAGGTGCATCCAGGATCTAGAGAGACACACCTACTCACCCAGAAGCTTCTATGCCCCCCTCCTGGGTCCTTCCAAACCACCCACTGATAATAGGGTCCCTCTTCTGACTCTGAGTCTGAGCGGGGGCCAAGATGCCCTCAGTCTGGGGTATTGTCCTCTGCAGGGAGCAGGGATGCCTGCTACCTCCTCCCTTGTGTTGGGAGGCTTAGGGACTTAGTGTATCTGTTGAGAAATAAAGCTATTTAAGTGGGGAGCATTATGATTTGATCCACAAGCCTGTCTGTTTCTATAACTCCCTTGTAGACACCATCAGGCAAAGTCTGGCAGGGTTTGTTCTTTTTTTAGCAGTCAAAAGACTGCGAAAATTGCTTGGCTAGATATGATGCAAGAAACCATTTTATTTTGTGTTGTCCGGTTCTACTCTGCCTTCTCCACTGAGGCCACCAGCTTGGAAGCTCTCTGGATACATGAAGAGGGAGCTGCTCCTCGAACCCTTGCCTTACTCTGGCATTCAAGGCTCTTTTTCACAAACTGGTCCCAACTGGCATTCTCAGGCGGATCTTTAGCTATGCCCAGCACATATTCCCTCTATCTGTCTCTCCTTTCCTCTCTTTCTCACTCTTTTTAAAGCAAAGGTGTCTCTACTTTTAAAGCCAGAGCCCCACAATTACGCTCTCCCCTCGCCAATCTATTCCCTCTGCCTGAAATGCTCCCATTCCCTTCTCCACCCCGGTCTTCCCTCTCCGTTTACCAAGGACACCTAACTTCTAAGGCCCAGGGAAAATGCTGCTTGTACCACAGAGCCCTGCCAGGGCAGGGACTGATGTCATCAGAGAGACCTATGTTCAAAAGCTTCACCACAGTTAATGGTGTGACTTGAGACAAGTAGCTTCACCTCCCTGTACTTCATTTTCCTTGTCTGAAAAGTGGAGGTAATAACTCCCACCCCACAGTGTTGCCGAAGGAGTGGATGCAGTGGAAGTCCAGGCTGGGCACTCAGCAGATGCTCGCTCCCCTCTCTTCACTTGCTGGGAGAGCAATTTGCTCAAGGATATACTTGGCCCCCTCCATACTCCGCCTTGAAGGATCATGGCCAAACGTGCTTCGAGCCAGCCCGGGATGCCTGGCTCTGCTCTTTCTGGGGTGGGAACCTCAGGACTCACACACTGGCCACTGTGAGTGCTGACTATGGACTCACTCTGCTTTCTCTGTAGACCGCTCCCCTTCTCTGGGCCATTGGTGGAAATAAGGTAGCTGGTCTGCGGCTTTTTAAGTTCCAAGGCAGGCACTCTTTCATGGTAAAGATATATCAACTGAGGTAACATTGTAAGCAAAGGCAAGAAGAGCCTGAGGCCTGTTTGGGTAAGGTGGGCAGTTGAATATGGTGGGAATATTGAGTATGTGACGGAAAATGCTGAGAGGCGAGGCTGGGGCATTAGGGTAGTTCCAGATCATGGGGGAACTGGAGCTATAACTTTACCCAGCAGACAAAGGGAACTGCTGAAGGGATTTGTGCAGCAGAGCAGCAGTGTCCAGGATGCATTTGGGAGGAGCACCTGGAGGATAGGTCGGAGGAAACGAGACTTAATGCAGGAGACTCATGCAATAGTCAGGAGCCAGCGGAGAAGGGCCTGGAAAAAGTAGATTCTGGAAGGCACGATGGAGCAAGAGTCTTCTCCTAAGGGATGAACTCCTCAGTGTCTGCCTCCCTGGTGGACTTCCCAGTTTCCCAGACTCCCATGGTGCTGAGCCTCTCATCCAGGAACCAGGGCTGTGGGCTCTCCCTGTTTCCCTCTGTTCTGGCCTCACTTTGCAGCACCCCCCATCCCCCACTGTCCCAGCTTTGTTTGTTCCTTTGCTGGTATTGTTAACCCTATCTAAACCGAACACAGCTTTAAATTAATCTTGTCTGAAGTAACAATTTTCCATGTAGGTCTCTCTGCCTCCATTCTTACCCCCATAATCTAATATCCATCCAGTAGCCAGAGGGAGCCTGTAAAAATAAAAGTCAAATAATGTCATCTCTCTGCTCCAAATTCCCCAGAGTAAAAGCCACCTCCTTACCATAGTCTTCTATGCTCTGACTCCTTCCCAGCCATCTCCCTGAAACTGTCTACTCTGCAACCCCAGCCTCCTCACAGAGCCTCCAATATACCTTCCTCAGAGACTTCTCTTCCTCAGAGGTTTCCCACCTGCTGTTCCTTTCACCTGCAACACTCTCCTCTGTGGATGCTCTTGACTCTTCCATCACCTCCTTCACTTACTTGTGCCGATGTCACTTTCATGGTAAAGCCTTCTCTGAGGATCCTGTTTAAAGTTATAATCACTGCCCCTCTCACTCACGCTCCGGATCCTCCTTCCTTGTTTTATCCTTTCCATTCACGTCACCTCATACGGTAATGCATAATTCTTATTTGTTATGTTTATTTTCTTACTCTGCTAGGAAGGAACCTCAAGGAAGAGAGATAATTTTATCCATTTAATTTTTTATATATCCTCCAATACCCAAAGCTGACCTTACAGTAAGCCACTCATTAATGTTTGTAGAATGAATGAATGAATGAAAAAGTGAATGATCTTTGACTGCCTGAGTCCTGAGAGCCACTGAGAGCTGTCCCTGGTGCTGCCCTGGCTTTGTCTCTCCCTGTCCTTTCTGCAGCTGTGTGCTGACCTCAGCCTGTCTGGTCACTCTCAGCTCCTCTGGCCCCTGTCCCTACTCACTCCTCAGCTGCTGATCCAGCCAGTCAGAGGGCAGATGAGGAAGCCATGAGATTTAAAATGAAAGGTATGGGTCCCTGTGGACTTGACTCTTCAGGGCCCTCACGATCCAGTCCAAACTCCTTGGCATGTGTTAGAAAGCTCCTGTGACTGGCCAGTGGCTCAGTGGACAGACCATTGGCTTGGCATGTGGAAGTCCTGGGTTTAATTCCTGGTCAGGGCACACAGGAGAAATGACTGTCTGCTTCCCCTCCCCCTTCTCTTGATCTTCCCATCCCACAACCAGTGGCTTGATTGGTTCGAGTGTGGCCCTAGGCACTGAGAATAGCTTCATTGGAGTGCATCAGCTCAGGTGCTAAAAATAGCTTGGTATTTGAGCATTGACTTCAGATGGGGTTGCTGGTTAGATCCTGATCAGGGTGCATGCAGGAACCTGCCTCATTATCTCCCCTCCTCAAACCTAAAATAAATAAATAAATAAATAAATAAATAAATAAATAAATAGAAGGAAAGCTCCTGCCCCCCATGTCAGCTGATCCCAGTATCACTTCCTCTTGCTGCCTGTGCTCCTGTTCTCTTTCTGTTCCTTGGCCACCTGTGGCTCCAAATTCCATGCTGTCTCCTCCCCCTGACTTAGATTACTTTCTCTGGAAGGCCTTGTTTGATTCCCATATAAGCTCCACACTCCCCTTTGGTGAAAACTATTATTCTTGTGGTTTTTCTTCATTGCTTTCCTTCCCACTAAACTGTGAGGCTGTGAAGGAAGGTGCCAAGTCTGTTTTGCTCCCCTCAGTATCTTTGGAGCTTGGTACTATGATTGGCACATAGAAAAGGTTTAATAAGTCATTGTTGAATGAAAGTCTGAAGAGGAAGAAGGAAGCTATAGAAAACATTCCAGAAAGAACAGGCTCTGGATCCAAATGATCTGGGTTCCAATCCTAGCTCTGTCACTTACAGTCTGTGTGACCACGGGTAAATCGCTGCCCCACTCTGCTTCTCCATTTCTCATCTCTGAAATATAGATAGTAATACACCTGCACCAGGGTTGTTGGAATAATTACATGTGATGCCAAGCAGATACTTGCTTGGAAGATGCTGGATAAATGACCTCTACATTAATGATGAAGTTATGAAGCACTAGTGATCATTTCTGCCTGTTCAGCTTCTGTCTGCAAAGTACTTCCAAGACAATTGCCTTATTTCATCACTTCTTTTTTCTTCTTCTTTTCCAAGTGAGAGGAGGGGAGACAGAGAGATAGACTCCCACATGTGCCCCAACTGGGATCCACTAGCGACTCCCATCTGGAGCTGATACTCTGCTCATCTAGGGCCATGCTCACAACTGAGCTATTTTTAGTGCTTCTAGTGGAGGCTCCATGGAACTATCCTCAGTGCCTGGGGCCAGTGTGCTCAAACCATTCGAGCCATGGCTGTGGGGAGGGGATGAGAGAGAGAGAGAGAGAGAGAGAAGGTGGAGAAGCAGATGGTTGTTTCTTCTGTGTGCCCTCACTAGGAATTGAACCCAGGGCATCCACATGCTGGGCTTATGCTCTACCACTGAGCCAACTGGCCAGAGCCATTTCAGAACTTCTTGTATTACTTGTCTTAGAGTAGCTCTTGAAGGAAGGAAACTGAGATTAGACAGGTTAAGCAACCTGCCCAAGGCTGCCCAGCATCATCAGGCTAGGCTGAGATTAGACCAGGCAGTGTGAGTCTGGAGTCCCTCTTCTAGGGCCCTGCCATTTTCTAATTTGTATTTAGACCACTTGGCTACAAAGCTTACTAGATTGTAAAGGGCAATTGTTGTGCCCAGTTCACTATAGAATCCCTAGTTACCAGTGCAGAGTTTGATACAGAGCAGGTAGTTGGCAAATGTTTGTTGAGTGAAATTTATCTGCGACTCACACTGTTCACTCAGCTCTCTCTAGATGCTCAGTTCAGAGCAGGGCCCCCTGACTAACTCCCACCTGCCCCAGTTGGATGGGGCACAGATGGGAGAAGCAGTATGCACTCAGAGGAAATAGCCATGGATGTCACTGGGGCATGTCCTTGGCTCCACTGAGAGATAAGTCAAGTGTTCCTTGGAGCACTGGCCACCTTTCTTTCTTAGCACCTGCTTGGGTATCCACTCACCTATGGTACCTGAATCAGGAGCGTTTCTGGAAAGAGTATTGTGTGCATCCAGGTGCCCTGGGATCCACATGCTTGACTCCACCCCCAGGGCTCTAGGGCTTGAATGTCATCTGTAGTTCTTGGGCAGCCTCTGGGAAGCCAGGTCAGCCACCTGGGTGACATGCCAGCCTTGGGTCCTTTGGGCAGGTAGAATCCTGAGCCTGGAGACTTAGTCACTCTCTGTGGGAACTGGATTTATTGGGACGTATATATCTCATTTTGTTATTCCTGAGTGCTCCCTGCTTTGTCTTTATTTCCTCTTTGGATCTAAGGCACATAGAAGAGTGAGAAAAGCTCAAAGGAAAGAGTTGGCGAACCCAGATTTTATCCCAGATTGGTTCCCACTGTGGTGTGCCCTGGGCAAGGTGCTTCTCCTCACTGGGACTCAGCTTCTGAGTTCAAGAGGAGCATTACTGAGAGGCATGCTCAAGGATACCCCCATCCTCCCAGTCACGGACAGGAAGCTCAGGAGAATATAAGGCCACTGGCTCCTGAATCAGGAGACTTTTGTTACCTTGGACAAGTTGCCTAACTTCACAGAAACTTCCCATCCATAAAATGAGGGTAACATATACTTTCTGGACCACACCCTAGGGCTGTTGGGGGCTCTAGAGATTTCATAGATGTCAAGGTGCCTACTAAGAGTAGGAGAGAGGTGATGAAGTTCCCAGCTCAACCATGTACATTTTAAATCATTTTTTCAAATAATATTTCTTAAGTATCTACCATCTTCTGTACAGCAATGCACTGAATGATGAAACACACAGATAAATCCAAGGATTTAGAACTTCAGGTTTCTGGGGGGTTTATTTTCTTTAAATCCCAAATATAATGATTCTTAGGTGTCATTGTTATAGTCAACTGGAATAAATTTCCAGGGGGTGGAGAGAAGCTATAAACCATGTGGAGAAGATGTGAAATGAGGCAGAGGGACAGAGTCAGCCATCACTGAGGGTCACTGTGTTCTGGGCTCTGTGTGTAGATGGTGTCCTTTAGTCCTTAAGACAACTCCCAAAAGACAGGTGACAGTAGCCCAGTCTACAGATGAGGTTAAAGGAATAAGCAAAAAATGTTGAGAGACCCAGAGGCTAGCCACAGTGGGAAGGGGGAAAGGGAGGGCATGGAGTTTCTAGTGCCTAGGGAGGGTCAAGACTGTAGGGGTGGGTCCCTAGCAGGAGCCATGGTCTTGGAGAGCTGCAGCTACAGCCAGATAGTGGGTGCCTAAGCAGGAAGGGGAGAGTACGACAAGGTGAAACACATGGGATTTTTAGGGAAGTGAAACTTCTTATACTGCTGTAATGAATACATGACATTATACTCTGTCACAATTCATAGAACTGTATAACACAAAGAGTGAAACCTACAGGCTTTAGGTAATATTTATCAAGATGGTTCAACAATTGCAACAAATATATCATACTAATGCAAGATGTTATTATTAATAAAGCTGTTGGAGTGGAGGTCAGGAGAGGGGGCAGATGGGAACTCTACTTTCCATTTCTTTTCACCTAACACTGCTCTGAAAAAATAAAGGCTGCTATTTTTTTTAAATCATACTGAAAGTGCCCTGTGGGCCAAATGCAGCACATGCCTGCTGGATCTAGCTACTAGTTTGTGACTGCTGATCTATTCAACACCCTCATTTTACAGATAGGAAAACTGAAGAATAGAGAAGGGAAGTGGCCCTGGCAGTCTTCAAAACAAAGTGGGAGCAAAGCTTTCCATCCTGGCATGCGGGGGATCTTCCCGACAAGGGGGAGGCACCCCAGGAAGGTCTACCACGGTGGGAGAAGAGGCAGCTGAGGCCAAGAGCAGTGGAGAGCTTGCCTCTGGCTGGGCTGGTTGGTCTGAGATGCCCTAACGGGTAGAGCGCTTCCAAGAGCCCAGTTGCTCTTAGAGTCTGTGTTTATTTAGCCAGAGACCAGGCTCCCTCCCAGCTTGGTCTGGATCAGACTCACTGAGTTGGATGCAGAAAGGAGTGAACACTTGTGGCCCTTGTATGTGCCTCAGAGCAGGACGAGATGCAGAGAATAGTAGCTGCCCTCTGGAACTCAGGGGCTGTGATGTTATAATGTCAGGAATTTGAGGAGTGCTAAGCAGCTCTTCAGCCCTTTACATCTTTCATTCCCTCTCATTCTTCCCTTCCCATCAGGGCTATGAAGCAGGCAGGGCAGAGTTTATTATTCTGGTTTCACAGATAAGTAAACTGAGATGAAAGAGGGGTTAAGTGTGTGCCTTGCATCGACACAGCCGATGAGTGCCAGAGCTGGGGTTTGAGTCCAGGCCTTCTTTTAAACTTGGAAAATTATACTTGACGAAAGACCAAACAAACTGTTTATAAACACTGTATTATAGATGGTGAATGTGTTTCTCATAGGAGTAGAGGTTCGTGTTCTGAAACTACAAGTTTATGAGGATCAAATAAATAAATAAATTGTAGGTCACACGTGAGCATGGAGAAGAGACTGGAATGGACTCTAAGGGGGTAGATTAGAGTTGGAGGAATCAGATGAATTCATGTGTATTGTAATATATACAAATAGATATAGGAATAAATATAGATGTGTGTATATGCACAGGTTAGCGTACATCTCTATTTCCTTTCTCTCTCTGCTGAGTGGGCCTGGAAGCAGTGACACCCCAGTAGCAGTGAACACAGTCAGAGTTCAGACCTTGGCTTCTAAATGCCATTCCCCAGTCAAAGGAGCCAGAGATCCTGCAGAAATGGCTGGTTCTAGGACTGAGTCAGGGAAAATACAAGGTGATGTAAAGCCTGTAGGAGTGCTAGAAAGTAAGGATGCATAAAAAAGAAAAGAAAAAAAAATGATGGACACATCAAAAGGACAGAAGAGCCTGACCAGGCGGAGGCGCAGTGGATAGAGCATCAGACTGGGATGCGGAGGACCCAGGTTCAAGACCCCGAGGTTGCCAGCTTGAGCACAGGCTCATCTGGTTTGAGCTAAGCTTATCAGCTTGGACCCAAGGTCACTGGCTCGAGCAAGGGGTTACTCGGTTTGCTGAAGGCCCGTGGTCATGGCACATATGAGAAAGCAATCAATGAGCAGCTAAGGTGTCGCAACGAAAAACTGATGATTGATGCTTCTCATCTCTCTGTTCCTGTCTGTCTGTTCCTGTCTATCCCTCTCTCTGACTCTCTCTCTGTCTCGGAAAAAGAAATAAAATTAAAAAATTAAAAAAAAAAAAAAAAAAAAGGACAGAAGAGTCAGCCCGAAGCTGTCAAAAGAACAGCTTGCAATGGTGAAAGTAAATATTATACATGTAATTCTGGGTTATAACCCAAAGAATAAACAATAAAACCGAGTCCATATTGACAAAATAAATAAATAAATGGAGAAATAAGGAAGAAAAGCCAAGTCTTTTGTGCCAAAGAATTCAAGTAATAAATATAGAAGAAATGAAGGAAATAGAAAAAGACCATTTGAATACCATAGTCATCTTAAGATCCACTGATTAGGGTAAAATTGATGGGCAAAACTTTAAGGAGAAACAGGATATTTATGTAGCCTCAAAAGGACCGGCCATCAGATGTGCTGTTTTTAGTATAAGTCTACAGACTCTTTGATATTCTTCCCCCAGGAGGTGGAGCTTAACCCCTCATCTCTGACTCAGTGGGTGGTACAGGCTCAGCCCAGTGGCCCTCTTCTCTGAATTGACTTTAGAAAGGGGAAGTTAGTAACATTCGAGTGGAGAAACCTGGCCTGGCAACTCTCCTTTAAGTCAAGAAATTTTCCAAAATTAAAAGTTATAAAATAAAATCAATTTTATTATTGCACAAAGAACTTGATAGTCACCGCCAAGGAAATCGCAAAGCCCGTGAGAGCTTGCCCCTGTGTTATAATTCCAACACAGCCATTGTCAATTTAGGCCTTCAGGTCTCAGATCTAGTTTACATTATTCCATGTTGATCTTTCTGGCAACCAGGAGGGTGAAGTTAGAGATGTAGTGCATTGCCAGTTGCACAGATGAGGAAATCGAGACCCAGATTATGGTACTCACCTTCTCATTGACTAGAACCAGGAATCTGTCCCAGAGAACGGGAAGGGTTTACCCCTGGTCACATAGGAGAGTAGGGGGATACGACAGGACCAGAACTTCCGCTTCCCTGTTCTTAACACTACGTTGGCTGCTGTTTCAGGGCAGCTGCAGACAAAGCTTAAATCTGGACTATTTGGGAAGGCAAAGGAGAGTCAATCTCATCTCACCCCACCCCCTTCTCACCTTTGAGTTAAGCAATAAAGCTGAAAAGATCCTTCAACAAACAAATCCCTCCTCATTATACAATCCATGGGCACACTGGCTCTTAGGAAACCTGAAAGGCAAGCTCCTTAGGAGAGAGGGCTGTTCGTACACGCCTGTCCAAGTGCCCTCTTCCCTGTTCACTCTCAGAAAGGCAGAATGTCTGCTGTAAGAGCAGCAGCTCAGTGGACATTCGGGCTCCCGGACTCCCGTGGTGGGACAGGCTGGGGGTGGTGGTAGGAGCAGTAGGCTTCCAGGAGCAGGCTTCCGGGAAGGCACATTGGCCAAGGCATGGTCTACACTTCTCCAGTCCAAAGTTGGATGCAGTTTTGATGTTGACAAATGCTCCAAAGTGTTTGTCGTTGATGGAAAACGACAATTGTGCAGTATGGTCCTTGTGGGTGATCAGATGAAGATGTTCCTGCGCCAGAGGATGCGTCTAGAAAAGATGAGCCCCTCTTTCTTTCAATGCAAAGTAAAGTCCCACTTTCCCTTTTAAACTATGAGAAAACTGGGTTAGTATGAAATGATTTTGCACCTGAAATTGGGACCAGGAAATCTGGGCAAGGTTTGGCTGCACCAAAAGGTAGGATTGTTTTCGGGAAGGAAAACATTTGCTTCAGTTGCAGAATGGCAGAGAAAAGACCCCACTTGAGCATCTTATTAGAGAGATGGAGAATGGTTTCTCCATTTGCATAAACAAAATATTAAAGCGTTTTGTTCAAGAAACCTTTATCTCAGGGGAAAGGAATGCAATCATTCCAGTAATTAACAATTTCCCCAGGAAGTGTGGTTTGCATTGTACGTGATCTTCTCATTTTTGATCCTCTTTGTTCCCAGAAAATGAAGTGTTTCTTCTCCAGGGCCCCATGGAGGAGAGATGGTACTGACAAGAAGACTTTGCATTCCTATGATGTCAGAGTCCAAAGCTTCAGCTCTTGGCTGATCAGCTTTTAAGATTAGAAAATGCAGTGAGGTTCAAAAAAGATTCTGAGCACTGCTGTCACATCAACCTGGGCTTGAATGCTGGTCCCACTAGGCAGCAGGGTGACTGACCTTAAGAGAGCTGGTTAACCACTCCGTGCCTTGATTTCTCCTCCTTAAATTGGGATAGTAACTGCTACTTAATAGCATTGTTGGGAAAGCCCCTCAGAGAATTCCATCATATAGTTGGCGCTCATGAGAAATGCCTATTGAGTATCTCTTGACTATATTTTCTCTAATTTACTCTTATGTAGTTTTGTTTTCTAGGATTGTGTGTTGATCAATGACTCCTTTTTATTTCTTCAGATAAATACGAACTTCTTTCTTCCTGCTCTTTTTTTAGTAAGTGCCATAGGAGCCACGGGAAAGTTAATTTTAATAACAGCTTTCAAAACATTAAGCAGATTAACTGGCATTTTCTATTCTGAGCGAGCTAATCACACTGTAGCTCTACCTCTCATTTGCAGCAATTACCACCATTTTAATTGGCTAATTAATTGTTAAATGACGGTCAGTCTTACCAGAATGTAAGCTTTATGAAGGCAGGGTTTGCAGAGATGGGCCTGTCATGTTCCCTGCCCTGTCCCTCTCACCAGGTGCTGCTTTGGTGCGTGTGTGTGCAGTCCAATAACTATTTGCATGAACACATGAATTAATGAATGATTAAACCTTGGAACAAAACCAACCAACATATTTCTGTATTGGGAGAAAGATATTTCACATGATATTATTGAAGGTGACAGTGCGTTGGCTTTTCCTTAAGTTTTGACTGAATTGCATATGGCATTTTAAGCCATACATGATGAGAGATGACTACAGGCCTATCACTAGAACTAATAGCTTTAAATCCCAATTCTGTCACTTCCTAGCTCTGTGACCTTAGACAAGTATGTCCTTTTATATCTCTGAGGCTCCGTTTTTCCAACATTAAAAAAAAATTTGTCCATTTCTAAAAAATGGACAAATAATATTTATTCTAGGACTTTGCTCTGAGCATTATAGATAATATAAGAAATGCTTTGACATAGTGACTGGCACATAGCACATATTTGATAAAGACAGCACCTTCAAGAGATGGTACAAGGCCCTTGCTGGTTAGCATAGTCGGTTAGAACGTTGTCCCAAAACACCAAGGTTGTGAGTTCGATCCCTGGTCAGGGCACATATGGGAAGCAACCAATGAATGCATAACTAAGTGGAACAACAAATGAATGCTTTCTTCTCTCTCTCTCTCTCTCTCTCTCTCCCCTCCCCTCTCCCTTTCTCTCTCTGTCTCTCTTAAATCAATAATATAAAAAGAGATGGTACAATACAATGGTTAAGAACATAGCTTTTAATGTTCGAGTGCCTGGGTTCAAACCCTGATTCTAATATGAATTAGTTATGTTACTTTGCACAAGTTACTTAACCTCTTTTGCCTCATTTTTTCTCATCTACGAAATGGGGATGATAATAATAATACCTAACTTTATGTTCACTGTAATATTTTAAAAAGTTAATATAGAAAGAATACTTAGAGCACTGTTTGATGTATGTGTGTGTATATACACACAGATATGTTTTAAGCATAATATAATATTGTTGTTATTCTTTGGTAGCAAATGTCTCTCCTTTGAAGGTACAGTCACTTCAGAAGCAGCCAAAAGTTAGTCTCAGCCATGTAAATAACCAAACCAAGAAACAGAGTTTTTTTGTAAAAATCAAATGTTTTATTTATTCAGTCACTTAATCAATATTTCTTTAGCTCTAACTGTCAGGAGTCAGGAGTCAGGAGCTCAGGCATGAATTGGACACTTGGCTCTTGAGGGGCCTCTGGCCAGGCTGAGGAGACCGATGTCTACATCAGCAATTGCAGGAAGGACCAGTCTGAGCAGGAGGCAGGAGGCTTGGGTTCCAGTCCCAGCTGTGCTTTGATGGTGTGTCTTCTAGCAGTTTCCTTCTCCTGAAGCCGTTGCGGCCTCTACAGGAAGGCGTGTGAATTCCACTGGCTGGAAGGTTTTCAGACTGCTAGCCCCACCAGCCCGCCTTGAGTAAGGGCTGTTCTCAGCCCTGAGGGGGAGTCAGAGGCCTATCCCTCCCCTCAGTGACTGCGAGCTGGGGAGAGCACGTGCCGCTGTCTGGGCCTCAGAACCCCACGTGCCCGACAAAGAGGCTCTGCCCAGAAGCCTCCAGGATTCCGCCAACTCTGTTCTGTGCTCTCCGGTTGTTATTACAATAGGAGTGGGTGTTTTCTAATGCAGCATTTCACAAACTATGTTCAGTAAAACATTATATTCTGTGGGATGTGAATAAGATTCAGTAAAACAGAAGGTGGTGGTGAGAGGGAGTTGTTCCAGCCTCAAATAAACATAGGAACTATTTAGTTAAATAAGAATCCTCAGGATGTTTAATATGTGAATAACATGTTGAATTTCCTCAAAGGGCAAAGCAGCAGACAGACAATGTAGGTTCACAGTGTGGCTAAGAGCACAGGCTGGGTTTTGAATCCTGGCACTATTACTATCTAGCTGTGTGACCATGGGGAAGTTTAGTAGCCTCTCTGAGCTGCAGTTTCCCCAATTGTAGTTCAGAGGGAAAAAACGGAGCCTGCCTCTTACCATTCCTGTGATGTTGAAATGCAGCATTGCATGCAAAATGCTCTGCGTGGTGCCTGAGATCGAAGCATTCGGCCCACACCAGGCATCATGACCATACTGCACATGAGGCTCTTTCGTGGAGAAATTGGTCAAGATCTCTCAGGATGCCTACAGTGTGGGGAATGCCAGTTGATCGGCTGGTTTTGAGCACTGCGCTGCTTTGCTCCCTGGAGCTGGAGACTCCTGTGAATGTCTGCCCGCCTCTTTAGCATTTGCACTGAGCATGGATCTCAGGGTGCCATAAGGACAGAACGCTGGGACCAAGTGCAGGGTTCTGAAAACTGAAGTGAGGCCAGAGAAGGGGAGTAGGTAGGTGTGGTGGGAGCAGAGGGACCTGCGAGGAGTTGTAAGGATGAGGTTGGAGAGGAGGGCTTGAGGAAGGTTGCGGGAGGCTCTGCGGCCAGGATGAGGGGTTTGGGCTTTGCCCCATGGCGACAGGGAGTTGTGCTAGCGGTGTCTGAGCATAGCTGCTAGCTCCAACATTCCCAGAGGCACGGCCTCCCGCTCCGAGTTGTCCTAGCCCCTCTGCCCTGGGCATCTGCACGGCCTGGGAGGGTAGCAGGAGCAGCGCTGGACCAGGAGGCAGGAAATAAGGGTGCCTGGGACACATCACTTTGCCTGTCTGTGTCTCAGCGTCCACTTCTCTACAATGAGAAGGTTCAGTGTTCCTGAACAGCCTAAGCCACAGGGCTGCAGTGAGGGTTCAGTGAGATAAAGTATTTCAATAGCACTTCAAATTGAGACCTTACTGTGTGCCCTGTGTTCAGGCCTGGGGACGATTGACATGGTTAAATTGATCCCTGCCCTTGAGGAGTTCACAGTGTGCTGGTTACAATACAGTGAGGTAAGTGCTGTGGTCAAGTTCAACCAGCAAAGAGCCCTTCATCCAGTGTGAGGGGTGGCAAGGCTGTGCAAGGAGGGAGGCCTTCAGAGGGGTTACCCAGGAGAGGGAGTGCCTCAGCTGTCCTGAGGTACCTGGTAGCTGCTGGATGAAGAAGGAAGAAATGAGGTTCCAGGCAGAGGAGATAGCATGAGTAAAGGTATGGAGAAAGGAAATGCCAATCCGTATGGGCAAAAACGTAGCACGTGGTATTAGGCCAGGGGTTGGGAACCTTTTTGGCTGAGAGAGCCATGAACACCACATATTTTAAAATGTAATTTCGTGAGAGCCATACAACGACCATGTACCTTATGCATTATCCAATAAATAATCTGGTGTTGTCCTGGAGGACAGCTGTGATTGGCTCTAGCCACCTGCAACCATGAACATGAGCAGTAGGAAATGAATGGATTGTAATACATGTTTTATATTTTTAACGTTATTATTTTTTATTAAAGATTTGTCTGCGAACAAATGGCCAACAGATATATGAAAAGATGCTCATCTTCATTAATTATTAAAGAAATGCAAATCAAAACTGCAATGAGATACCACCTCACACCTGTTAGATTAGCTATTATTAACAAGACAGATGATAGCAAATGTTGGAGAGGCTGTGGAGAAAAAAGAACCCTCATACACTGTTGGTGGGAATGTAAAGTAGTACAACCATTATGGAAAAAAGTATGGTGGTTCCTCAAGAAATTGAAAATAGCCTGGCGTGCGGGGGACCCGGGTTCGATTCCTGGCCAGGGCACATGGGAGAAGCGCCCATGTGCTTCTCCACCCCCCTCCTTCCTCTCTGTCTCTCTCTTCCCCTCCTGCAGCCAAGGCTCCATTGGAGCAAAGATGGCCCGGGCGCTGGGGATGGCTCCTTGGCCTCTGCCCCAGGCGCTAGAGTGGCTCTGGTTGTGGCAGAGCGATGCCCCGGAGGGGCAGAGCATTGCCCCCTGGTGGGCAGAGTGTTGCCCCTGGTGGGCGTGCCAGGTGGATCCCGGTCGGGCGCATGCGGGAGTCTGTCTGACTGTCTCTCCCCGTTTCCAGCTTCAGAAAAAAAAAAAAAAAAAAAAGAAACTGAAAATAGAACTACCTTATGACCCAGCAATCCCTCTACTGGGTATATACCCCAAAAACTCAGAAACATTGATATGTAAAGACACATGCAGCCCCATGTTCATTGCAGCATTGTTCACAGTGGCCAGGACAAGGAAACAACCAAAAAACCTGTCAATAGATGACTGGATAAAGAAGATGTGGCACATATACACTATGGAATACTACTCAGCCATAAGAAATGATGACATCGGATCATTTACAGCAAAATGGTGGGATCTTGATAACATTATACGAAGTGAAATAAGTAAATCAGAAAAAACCAGGAACTGCATTATTCCATACGTAGGTGAGACATAAAAGTGAAACTAAGAGATATTGTTAAGAGTGTGGTGGTTACGGGGGGAGGGGGGAGAGGAAAAGGAGGAGGGGGAGGAGCACAAAGAAAACTAGATAGAAGGTGACAGAGGACAATCTGACTTTGGGTGATGGGTATGCAACATAATTGAATGACAAGATAACCTGGACTTGTTATCTTTGAATATATGTATCCTGATTTATTGATGTCGCCCCTTTAAAAAAAATAAAATTATTTTTTAAAAAAAGATTTGTCTGCGAGCCAGATGCAGCCATCAAAAGAGCCACATCTGGCTCATGAGCCATAGGTTCCCGACCTCTGTATTAGGGCATTAAATTTGAGGTCTGGAAGGAGACATAAACACTGCTGGCAGGAGCAATGCTTTCATTTAAACAGAACATAGTGTGAAACTAAAGAAGTGAAGCTCTAACTGGAGAATTTCAGGAATTAGCTAGTATAAAGCTTTTGTCTCCCCTGAAATTGTCCCATGGTCCCCTCGGTCTCCACGATAGGCTGCATCAGTGCAGACTGCAAGCCTTGAATGCCAGGCTAAGAAGTTTATTCTGTAGCCTGCAGACTAATGGAAGAATTAGCCATAAAAGCTCCGGGATTTAGAATGGAATTCATGGTATTCTCTGCATGTGCAAGGCTGGCTAGGCAAGGAGGTTCCCAGAAGAAAAATGGGGAGACCTTTGCCCTTCTCCTGCACTTAGGCAAAAAGTAGAATTAGGATAACGTCGGCTGAGTGATCTGGCTATTGTGCCTGCCTTTTGGGCTTCCCCATTCAATCTGCCCTAGTGCAGGGGGCTTAAGGTGTGCCATTCGGGAGGCTGGGTGGTAAGCCCCAGCCACTTCCCAGGCTCTGGGGAGCTACCGAAAGCAAATAAGCCTGAGCTGAGGAATTAGTCCTGTTGTTTCCCAGAGAAAGGAGCGTGGCTGTACCTTCCCAGCTGGGGACGCACACTGCCCAACCTGCTGCCTCTGGGGGAAGTGCCTCTCAGCCGACTGCTCCAGGCTCCTGGAACTTCTGAGCTTGACAATTGAAGTGTCCATGGTGAAGCCTCTGGGGTGAAGAGAAGCAGGATCTGAGAGACATGGGGCCTAGGACAGGGCCTGGTTCTGCCCTTAACCCACGGTGTGACTTTGGGCAAGTCCATCTATGTCTTTGAGCCTCTGCCTCCTCATTTCCAAATGAAAGTCCTCCAAGGGCTGACAGGAACACTGAATTAGATAATGTGCGTGGCACGGATTTGTAGTGGTAGAGGTATCATTATTTTTATTAAAAGAGGCAGAAGGGGAGAGCAGAGAAGCATGACAATGATTGGAGATGAGAATTCTATGTACTGTTAGATAAACTTAAATTATTGCAAAGTTTTATAGCATAGTAACTATGTTTTGGTCATGTTTTTAAATTTAACTTTCTCTTAAAGGCACATACTGAAAAATGGATAAAATTATCTAATATCTGAGATATGCTTCAAAATAAAGGAAGAATGCTGTGGATGTGGGTAGGGATGAAACAAGATTGGCCAAGAGTTGATCAGTGAAGTTGGGTGACAGGTGCACGAGGGTTTGTTATACTACTCTGTCTACTCGTCTATGTGTTGAAAGTTTCCCTTAATAAGAAGTTAAAGATGCCCTGGCTGATTAGCTCAGTCAGTTAGAGTGTTGTCCCCAAACACCAAGGTTGTGGGTTTGATCCCCAGTCGGGGCACATATGGGAAACAACCAATGAATGCACAACTAAGTAGAATGACAAGAGAATGCTTTCTCTCCCCCCCCACCTTCCTCTCTCTGTCTCTCTAAAATCAGCCAATAAATAAATTTTAAAAAGTTAAAGAGCATATAGCATTTCGAGTCAGACTACCTGTTTTCACCACTTAATAGCTGTGTGACCCAAGGCAAGTCGTCACTTCACTTCTCTGAATCTCGCTACTCATCTGCTAGTCAGTACACTAATAATAGTACCTGTTTCATAGGGTTCTCACAAAGACCACATGTGATAATGCATGTAAAAATTCTTACCCCATGCTGGGCACACAGTAAAATAGTGGTAAATCAAGATTTCCTCCCCCACAGAGATCTTCAGCAAACATTATCTGTCACCCCACCACCCTGCTGGATGCAGCCAGACTCTCTGGACCAGGGTCTGTCCCCCCAGGGGGAGGAGGACAGGCATGCCTCATGCTTTCTCCAGTGGTTGTTGTTGGGGTTCTCCTGGGGGGGGTGAGGAGAGCCCGTGTGGCATTTCCACTTACCCTCTTCTCATCTGGGAGAAAGGGGAATGGGTGAGGGGAATGCCCTCTGATTGGGCATCTTCTCTTTACTGACCACCAAGATTTACAACCACACTGTGAGGTCAGGGCTTCCATTCAGAGAGGTTAAGAAATTCGCAAGTGGTTTTACATCCTATGAGTGAAGAGGAAAGAGGAAGGAGGGAATAAACAGAGGGAAGAGGGACAGAGGGAGGCAAAGAAAAAGTGACTTCAGAAGAACAGCAAGGAGACTAGACTGGGGTGAAAGAGGAGGAAGAGGAGGAATTAGGAAGAGAAGAGGCACCAAAGGGCACAGAGTTGGGAGAAGAGCAGAAGCAACCAACCCTCCCATCTCCTCTTCTAGGTCCCTCAGGTGAAAAATGTCTCCAACATCCTCAACCACTAGCTGAGAAGGGTGGGAGATGGGAAGGCCAAACCCTGGGGTCCTGTCTTTCCCAGCTACAGGGGACAGGTCAGCACTGCAAAGCAGACAGCGTCCTGGCCACACCCCAGCTGGGCCCTGGTGTTGCCCTCACTCCCAGATCTCTGTATGGTGCTGGAGCTGACCCCACAATCTCATCCTCAACTTCTCTCCTTTTTGAGAGAGAAAGAGAGAGAGAGAGAGAGAGAGAGAGAGAGAGAGAGAGAGAGAGAGAGAAATGATCCCACATTCAAGCCGGCGACCCTAGGCTCAAGCTGGTGAGCCTGTACTCAAACCAGATGAGCCTGTGCTCAAGCTAGCAACCTCGGGGGTTTTGAACCTGGGACCTCAGCATTCCAGGTTGATGCTCTGTCAACTGCACCACCACCAGTCAGGCTCAACTCCTCTCCTTTGGGTAACTATTCTCAGCTAGCTTAGGTGGGGTGTAATCTCTCCAAGGGCAGGGCCTGACAAATGGAGGGACATCTTTCACCAACCAGCCCTGAGGAGGTAGGGTTGGGCTTCCCAAGAAGCCTGAGGGAGGTAGTCTTCTTGGAAAGGCTAGAGATAAGAGATGGGCAGGAATTCCTTGTAGAGCAATAGGAAGCATTTGGACTAAGTAGAGCCAGCATGCTTGGAGACCTGTTTTTGGATCCTCACTGAAACCCAGCCCGCCACTTAGCAATGTGACCTCGAGATAGTCTCTTCACTTCTCTAGGCCTTGGTTTCTAGTCTGTAAAATGCAGATGACACTGTCAGCCCTGCCAGGTTCTCAGGAGCTATTAGAGCACAAACAGGTGGATGGGATTAAAAACATTTTGTAGCCTGACCAGGCGGTGGCGCAGTGGATAGAGTGTCGGACTGGGATGCAGAGGACCCAGGTTTGAGACCCCAAGGTCGCCAGCTTGAGCATGAGCTCATCTGGTTTGAGCAAAAAGCCCACCGACTTGAACCCAAGGTCGCTAGCTCCAGCAAGGGGTTATTCGGTCTGCTGAAGGCCCGCGGTCAAGGCACATATGAGAAAGCAATCAATGAACAACTAAGGTGTTGCAACGCGCAATGAAAAACTAATGATTGATGCTTCTCATCTCTCTCCGTTCCTCTCTGTCTATCCCTGTCTGTCCCTCTCTCTGACTCACTCTCTATCTCTGTAAAAAATAAATAAAATAAAATAAAACATTTTGTAAACACTTGTGCCCAGCATCCAGGTGGACTTTCATTCCCAGGTGCTACCCTGTGTGGTCAGTGTTGAACGGTGTTTCTCTGTTGTGCTGTAGTTTTTATCCAGGGATTACCCAAGCAACCTCTACATGAGGACAGTCCCCTGATCTTCTCTAAGTCACCGTTGCCATTTTGTCTCTTGCTTTGTTCCATGTGTGAAGACACTCTTGCTCAGTTATTAGAATAACTATGAGAGGAAGATGGTTATTTCTCCAAAAACAGACACAGTTCCTTTTCATCAGAAGATGAAGATGATATAGTCCATTCTGATTCTCTTCCAGCTTTAGCTACCAGGAAGCTCAGAGTAAAACTGACAATAATAATATAGGTGCTTAGTACACAACTGTCTCTCTGTGCTTTGTGCCTGATTTTCTCCTCTTCTGTGTCAGAGCTCCCTCTGGCTCTCTCCTATGAGCATTCATGGGAGTGCATGTCCAGGGGTCCCCAAACTACGGCCCGCGGGCCACATGCGGCCCCCTGAGGCCATTTATCTGGCCCCCGCCGCACTTCCGGAAGGGGCACCTCTTTCATTGAGAGGAGCATAGTTCCCATTGAAATACTGGTTAGTTTGTTGATTTAAATTTACTTGTTCTTTATTTTAAATATTGTATCTGTTCCTGTTTTGTTTTTTTACTTTAAAGTAAGATATGTGCAGTGTGCATAGGGATTTGTTCACAGTTTTTTTTTTTTATAGTCCGGCTCTCCAATGGTCAGAGGGACAGTGAACTGGCCCTCTGTGTAAAAAGTTTAGAGACCCCTGGCCTACACAGACAAACTCCTTCTTCCAAGAGCCTTAATTTAATCACATCTTTTGCCAGATAAGGTAATATTTACAAGTTCCAGAAGTTAGGACAGGGCCATACCTTTGGGACCATCCCTCAGCCCACCACTCCATCTGAGAACCCTGGAGTCATCCACCGTCTCTCATTCATTATATAACTTAGTGAAAGGTCTGCTGTCTGACTTGTGGGCTCCCATCCTGACTGTCATTTGCTGTAGAACCTTAGGGGAAGTCCTTACTCTTTTCAGCATCTCAGTTTTCTTGCCTGAAAACTTGAAGACAGTATCTCTCTCTTGTAGGGTTGTAAAAGGATGAAATCAAAGATGGGTTAAAAACTCACAGTATAGCACATGGCACATAGTAAGCACTTAATAAATGTTAATTCTTATTAGAGATGGTGGTTTTACGATATATCCACAAATTTTTATATAGTTTTCCTTCAGAAGGTGGGGATTTTCTTCTCCTCTTGAGTATTTATTTTTATTTATTTATTTTTACAGAGACAGAGAGAGAGTCAGAGAGAGGGATAGATAGGGACAAACAGGAACGGAGAGAGATGAGAAGCATCAATCATCAGTTTTTTGTTGTGACACCTTAGTTGTTCATTGATTGCTTTCTCATATGTGCCTTGACTGTGGGCCTTCAGCAGACTGAGTAACCCCTTGCTTGAGCCAGCGACCTTGGGTCCAAGCTGGTGAGCTTTGCTCAGACCAGATGAGCCTGCGCTCAAGCTGACGACCTCGGGGTCTTCAACCTGGGGCCTCCACATCCCAGTCCGATGCTCTATTCACTGCGCCACTGCCTGGTCAGGCTTGAGTACTGACTGAACCTAGTACCTTACTTCTAATGAAAAGAATAAAGCAGAAGTGACTGCGCGTGTGACTTCAAAGACTAAGTCATAAAAGATGCTATAGCTACTCCTTGCTCTCTCTCTAATCATTCACTTTGGGGACCACGTGGCAAGGAACTGAGGTCTCCAGCTGACAGCCAGCAGTGAATGAATTTGGAAGAGGCTTGTCTGGCCCCAATACTTTGATTGCAATCTTATGAGAGACTCTGAGCTAGAGCCCTCAGCTCAGTCACCCTCAGGTTTCTGACCTCCAGAAACTGAGGTAATGTTGGGCAGATAAAATGAATTATGCTCACTTTGTTAAAGATGGCACTGCCCACGTGGAGGCCATCACCCAGGTGATATTAATGTGTGTTGGGGGCGGGCTGTGGGCAGGCAGAATCCTTGTAGCCTGGGGCTTGGTTTTGGGAGTAAGCCTTTCCCACTCTTTTTGATGTGGGGTGGTGCAATCCCATCATGTCTCTGATAAGTGACTTTATTAGAGACTTCCCTATTTTGTATATTGGATTAAAGGTTTTGAATCTACACTATAAAATGGGGGCAGAACAGGAGCTTGCTCTCTTGATTCCTGAGATTAGCATTAGAGAGCAGAGAGCAGAGAAAGGCCATGTGGAAGAGGCCAGGAGAAGCAGCCAAAATGGCGGAGTGTTGAGTGAGAAGCCAGTTTGTGCAGGGAGAAGGAAGGAGATGGGGAACAGGGGTGAATAAGTCTGGTGAGCTAGAAACCTTTGATTCTAGGTGTTGGGCAGATAAAATGTATTATGCTCACTTTGTTAAAGATAACACGAGGAGGCCGTTGCCCAGGTGATATTAATGTGTGTTGAGAATTGTTGTAGCCTGAGGCTTGGTTTTGGGGGTAAGCCTGTCCCACTCTTTTTGGTGTGAGTTGGTACAATCCTATCATGCCTCAGAGAAGTGACTCTGTATTAGAGACTTCCCTATTATGTATATTGGATTAAGGGTTTGGATTTCTACACTATAAAATGGGAACGGAGGGGGAGTTTGTCTCTCTTGGTTCCTGAGATTATCATTAGAAGAGAGAGCAGAGGAGAGCAGAGAAAGGCCACGTGGAGTAGGCCAGGAGAAGCAGCCAAGATGGCAGAGTGCTGAGAGAGAAGCCAGTTTGGGCAGAGTTTGTATCTGGGAGAAGGAAGGAGATGGGGAACAGAGGTGAATAAGTCTGGTGAGCTAGAAACCTTTGATTCTAGGAAACTCGGATAAGTCAGTGGCTTTGTGAGCACTGAGTGTGACTGGGTTTTGGAGCCCAGTGTGTATTTTTACTTGCCCGCCGGGTGCAAGGTAGGATTAAAGGCTATGGCCCACCAGTTTTTGGCTCATGGTTTCTTTACCGACTGTCCGAATCCAATGCGAACCTGCATGGGCCAGGCTGCTGTGATAGTGGCCCTGGCCGTGCCTCCTGGCTTTACACTAGGAAACTCGGATAAATCAGTAGCTTTGTGAGTACTGAATGTGAGTGGGTTTTGGAGCCCAGTGTGTGTTTTTACTTGCCCGCTGGGTGCAAGCTAGGATTAAAAATTATGGCTCATCAGTTTTTGGCTCCATTGTTTCTTTACCAACTGTCCGAATTCAATGTGAACCTGCATGGGCCAGGCTGCTGTGATGGTGGCCCTGGCTACTGGCTTTACAGGTAACAAATGTTGTTTTAAGCCACTAAGCTTTAGGGTAACTTGTCGTACATAACAGATACTTTGCAAAAGAGCCATAGTTACCTCCCATACTAATGTGAACTCCCTTTGCAATGTGACTTTGCTGCTCTTCTCATTTCTACTCCCTGAATCCCGGCTTGGTCATGTGACTTGCTTTGGCCAGTGGACATTTGCAAATGTGATGCCTGCAGAGGCTTCATAAGCACTCGCACATGAAGGCTTGCCCTTTCTCTTGGTTTTGGGAACCTGAGTCCACCATGAAACAAGTTCTGGCTAACCTCCTAGAGGATAAAATCATATTAAGAAAGACTATAGATATCTCGGCTAAAGCCCTGCACCTGTGAATGAGGCCACCCCAGACCACCTAGCCCTAACTGAGCCACCCAGACTAGAAGAATCATCCACCCAGTCCACAGACTTGTGATAAATAGTTAACACCTATTTTTTTTTAAAGGTTTTTTTTTTAATTAATTAATTTATTTATTCATTATTAGAGAGGAGAAACAGAGAGGGAGAGAGAGGAGAGAGAGACAGAGAGAGAGAAGGGGGAGGAGCTGGAAGCATCAACTCCCACACGCGCCTTGACCAGGCAAGCCCAGGGTTTCGAACCGGCGATCTCAGCATTTCCAGGTAGACGCTTTATCCACTGCGCCACCACAGGTCAGGCAGTTAACACCTATTTTTGTTTTAAGCTACTGTTTTGGGATGGTTTGTTATGCAGCAGAAGCTAACTAACACAGAGAGGATGAAGCAATTTAGTCAGATCCTAAATTGACTAGACATTGAGGATGAGATGGTGGCCTGGGAACAGGGAACATTCCTGGAAGAGGAGACAGACTCAGCAAAGGCACAGAGCCTGGAGCAGCAGGGCACATTGGCCACCTGAGTGTCCTGGCTGCACTGGAGTACGGGAGTAGAGTTGGGGAGTGATGGAAAACACCTCTGGTTAAGAAATTTCCTTTATCCTGAGGTTTGTGAGAAAGCCATGGAAACCTTTCAAGCAGTAAAGAGACATGATCACATTTGTGTCCTTAACATCATAGCTCTCATTAATGGAACAGTTCCCATGGTCCAGGCGGTTTAGGTGCCCATGGCAACGAGTACACTGGCTGCAAAGTGGAGAGTGTGTCAGAGGCAGTCGGGAGGCGACAGGCAGACCAGGGAGCAGGACCCTGCAGGGAGGTGGGTGGGAGATGATGACAACCTGGACCACTGGGAGCGGAGGGGCAGATGGGACAGGTGTTCTGGAGGCAGGACTGCCGGTGACTGCATCGGGGGAGAAAGGAAGAGAAAGAGTCTGGGACGACTCTTGAGTGTCTGGCTTAGGTGACTGTGTTGAATTTTGGGATCAGTAGCATAGAGGATTCCCGGTATCATATACACCCAGCTCCCAAGCGTTGAAAGGGGCTTAGAGACTAAGCCCATTCTCTCTGCTTCACTTACCACCAATGATTTCCAAGCCAATTTTAGGTAGTCTAGGGACAAACCATTTATTTTATGGTTGGGAAGTTAGTTTAATTGTATTAGGAACCACTAGCATGTAAAACTCATGATTTCACAGGTACTATTGCTTTGCAAAGGGCTAAAGAAGTTATTCCAATTTAAAAAGTAATTGATAAAAACAAATTGTAATAGCACAGGTAGGGCTGACATTAGGAATGAGCGAAGTTCAAAGTGCCACACCACCTGGAGCACAGATCCTCTCCACGGAGCCCACAGGGACGCCCAGGTCTCAAGCGGCTGACTGGGACCAACCTGCTGCCAAGCCTGGCTGTCCTGTCAGATCTGGCCCGTCGGTTCTTGGGAAGTGGCTAGGGCATCTCTGTCTTGGAGTTGCCTTCAGAGCCAGATCCAGCTTGTACAGATTAAGGATGGTGGCTGTAAGAAAGGAGAGAAAATGAACATGCCCGTTCCCCAGAGGCCTTTTATGGAGATGAACTTGTCCTCACCTGCCTGCCCGCCGCCTGCCTGCCTGCTTGTCTTTTGTGCAGATCTCGGCATTGTCCTGAGAGAAGACTCATGCACGCAGGCTGAATCTTCATTTGCGGATGGCACTGTAAGGGATGGCACCATCATGTCCCTGGGAGCCCCAAGCCACCCACAGTGCAGGGAAAGGGCAGCTGGGGCATCACAGAGGCGGCCCCTTGAGTGGGCAGATGGTGCATGAGCTGTGCAGCCCCGCAGCCTGCCCCAGCCACCGTCACCCAGGAGGTGGATTCCCATGGGGACACAGCCTTCCTGTCTGGCTGGGCCTCCTTTTATGGGAGTCCCCAGCACAATGCTGGTAACTCTGCAGACCTGCCCAGCAGTGGGGAACGGGCAGGAGCACTCTTGGCTTCCCGTCTTGCTGAATGGCTTGAATGGGTGCTGGGCCCACTCTTAACCTCCCCAGCAGCTGCCTGCCCTGGCAGGGGATAGAGGACAAGGGAGGAGAGAAGAGCAGCCCCGTCTCCTCTCCAGGCAGGAGGCTGGTGTGGCCCTGCCCTGCACAGATCCACCTGCCTTTCCAGGACAAGACGCGAGACCAGCACCCTCTTGGGTCCCTCTGCCCTTCTCTGAGCACTGTCTTTGGCCAGTGTTGGGTGTGCTAGGATTATAAGCAGGGAGCTAATGGGGGAGAAGAGCTGCGAGATCCCAGCACACTGGAACTGGAAGCACTCTCAGGGATTCCATTCCCCCTCTCGTTGTACAGATGGGGACACTGAGGCCCGTATTGGTCAGAGAGATGTCCAGGTTCACACAAGTAAGTGGCAGGCATAGAATAACAGAACCAAAGGTTCCTGGCATCAGTCAAGTGGCCTTTCCAGTGAACAGCTACTGTTTCCCAAACTGTTTCCTGGAGCACCCCTAACTATTGGGAGACACTGAATGCTCCTGACAAGAGTCCTGTGGCCAGATAGGCTGGGCAGTGCTGCACACGCACGAAGCACATCAAGAGACGGAGGCCATGGGACGTCCTGCAGTACAATCGGGGGTCAGCAGCCCTCTGCAAACGTACGTGGCAGTGCAATTCTTTTTCACGTGGCATCTTTCCTCACACAGAAGCGGCACTCTGCACTAGACCGTGCCCAAAACTTTCTCGAAGTGATTACGAAGACGATGAGGATTTCTACTTAACCTCTGTGGGATTTAACCCATGTGGAGGTCTGTAAAATGGGAGCGATTGCCCATTGACTCAGAGTCACCCAATGTTTCTTGAGCTTCTCATATTTCTCGGTGCCTTTGACCCAATTATCTCTGCTAAGCCTCCCGTTGGATGGGCTACAAGTCCTTGACTTTACGACCATGGAAACTGAGGCACATGGAACTGAGTAACCTGCTTTGAGTCACACAGCCAATATTCAGCAAAACCAGGCTTCAAGCCAAGGTCGATCTGACCGTAAATGCCGGGCTCCTGTGCCCCTCTCCTCTTTCCATCCGAATACATAAACCTGGGAATACAAGAAGAAAGCCTGGGTTCATGCCTGTTCCACTCTTGATGCTTTGTATGACCTTGGACAAGACCCCAAGTCTCACCCCTCCCTGCTACAACGGGGAGGTTAGACAAGGTACCCGGTCCGTGTGGGTCTCTCCTGCTCTAGCCCTCCATGACTCCATGACTCTGGTTCTCAGGCCAAGGCATAGTTCATCTTGTAGAGCAGAGGTCCTCAAACTACGGCCCGCGGGCCGCATGCAGCCCCCTGAGGCCATTTATCCAGCCCCCACCGCACTTTCGGAAGGGGCACCTCTTTCATTGGTGGTCAGTGAGAGGAGCACATTGACCATCTCATTAGCCAAAAGCAGGCCTATAGTTCCCATTGAAATACTGATCAGTTTGTTGATTTAAATTTACTTGTTCTTTATTTTAAATATTGTATTTGTTCCCGTTTTGTTTTTTTACTTTAAAATAAGATATGTGCAGTATGCATAGGGATTTGTTCATAGTTTTTTTATAGTTCGGCCCTCCAATGGTCTGAGGGACAGTGAACTGGCCCCCTGTGTAAAAAGTTTGGGGACCCCTGTTGTAGAGGGGTGTCAATGTAGCAATGGTGTGACATGAGGTTCGACTCATGCGTGCTACAGACCCAGACCAACCGCCTGCCTGAGAAGGCGGGGCATGTGCCAACTCATTCCTGGCACCTTGTCAGAGCCATGGGAAACTGTCACCCAGGGCTCAGGGATGGAGTCAGCCCTGCATGGTGCTGGTTCTCAGTAGCATGACCTGTGACACCCTCATAGGTAATGACCTCCTTAATGGGCGGTGGAGAAACTTGCAAGACTGGTGAGGGCAGGGCCGGGAAAGGGGCAGGCAGGTAGTGAGGAGGCGTTGTGGCATTGTAGACCCGACTTGGATTTACTTCTAATAGGCTGTATTTGTCGTTTCTTAGCCAATTGATCCACCTCTTTTTTTTTTTTAAGGAAGGTGATTATCTTAGTTTGGGTTACCCTAGAACAGCGATGTTCAGCTGCTGTACCACAAGAGGCACGCTGAGGTGCCGTAAGAACTTCTAGAACACGCAGTGCCTGACTGTTTAGTCAGGGCGCCGAAGTATTTTTCCTTTCATTGTTAAATAAAAAAATGACCACAGCCAACACAACAATAGCTGTCTGATGTGAATGAGTCAAAATTACGCCTACTCTTTTTTGGTCAGATCAGAAAAAAAATGTATTTTTTGGTGTGCTGCAGAATTTTAGCAATTAGTTAATGTGTGCCATGAGATGAAAGAGGTTGGAAACCACAGCCCTAGAAGCGGATTATAAGACAAAGATACACGTGCACTTAGTTTATCTGGGAGGGGATCCCAGGAAATGCTGTCAGGGAGCATGATGGTCAAGCAGGGAAGGGAAAGAATGGAAGGCACATTATCAAGCGAGTGCCGCTGTGGCAGCTGGAGCTCGACTGCGCTGGGGCTCTGGGAAATACTAAGGTTGTGTGCTCAGCCTGGCTATCATCCCACCTGAGGGCGAGGCAGCTAGAGTGTGTACCCCCCAACTTGTGTTAACCACGGATTGAGGACTGCTTCGGGGGGGGGGCTGTTAATTTCCCAACATGTCTGGTCTGTGCTGGCAAGGACTGACGGGCAGGGAGGCGGGGCAGAGTGGCAGGCGCTGAGGGCATATGGGCAGGGCCCTGAAGTATCTACCACAGGGGGTCAGTGAGCCAGACTAAAACCCTACCCCTGAGAAAGAGTCAGAGCTCCTCCACAGTGCGCTGGGGTGTGGGGTAGGGAGGTGAGGAAGGCTGGGCAGTTTCCTTGGAGTTTCAGTTTCCTCACCCAGCAGATGGAGATGGATTCCTTGCCCTGCTGGTCACACACACTGTACAAAGTTGGTGAGTATATAGTCACTTCTCCTTGACCTGTTCATCCTCATCTGCCTGCTCCGGTCCGACATGCCAGCTCTTCTTCACTTCTGGGACAATCGTGCACATTTTGGTCATCTCAGCGCCTACACATGCTCCTACCCGTCCTGGCCAAGGATCCATCCTCTTAGGGTGGGAAATGACTTTAGATCTAGACATTAAGATTTTTAGGTTCAAGAGGAAATGGAATGACACAGAAATAATATGGGAATTAAGCATCATCATCGTCATTGTCATCATTGTCATCATCCTCTGAGAATCTAGAAGTCCGGATTCAAATGTCAGTTCATTCCTTCTCCTAATATTTGTTGATGACCACAGGCTGACGGCATTCAATTAAGAAGATAGAGTTCCCGAAGAAGCTCTGTGTCCTTGTGTAAACTGGCCCCTTGCCCTCTTGTGGCTCAGTCTCCCCACCTGTGAAATGGGCCGGGTGGTTCCCGCGGTCCCTTCCAGCATTATCATTCTTTGCTTTAAGTACAACACGCTTCGATCTCCTTGAGACCTGCAGCCCAGGGTCGGTTGGGGACACGAAGACCAGGGTCCTGCTGCCGCTGATGACGATGGGCTGGTGTGGGAAAAGAGCTACTCGGGGCCCTGCAGTGAGACCGCACTGTGCCTGGGCTTCCTCTGCCGTGAGCGCTGCTTTGTAAGCTCTGCAAACAGCAGCTGAAGATGGTGGATTTAGGCAGCATTAAGCTGTATTAAGTAGAGCTGTTTCTACAAAGAGTAGGTTTTAGGGTAAACATGGTACCAAAAGCACACCCAGGGGAGGTAGCACTTGTAAGAAGGGGCTTCATGCCATCCCCAGCACCGAGGGTAGAGAACTGTTCCCCTACTTCACCCCTGTGCTTGCACTCTGAGAAGAAAGCTAAGCAGCATTCCCTTCCTCTGTTACTTCTGGGAAGGCATTCCTTGATGCTCTAGGCACATGACCCAGGCTGAACCAATCAGAGGATTCTGTCCTCCTGGCTATTGGTCCAGTAACTAGCGTGGGACCCAAGCCAGGCCAATGAGAGTCCTTTCTTGGGATATTTTTAGTTGGTGGAGAAGCCAATCTGTGTGTGTGTGTGGGGGGGGGGGTGAAGCCAGCCACTAGAGACGAGAAGCTGAGAGGAGAGTGTCTCGGTGTCTGAGATCTGGGTCCTAGACTTCCCTGAGGCCAGCTTCACCCTGTTCTTCTTGGTTTCTTAGAACAATATAATGCTTTCTTGAGGTGGCATGAGTTTTATTTCTGTCATCCCAAACCAAAAGGGTCCTAAATAAGACCGAGATCTTCCATTTATTGAGTTATGGGCCCGGCGCTTTCCCCGGCAGCACAGTACATGACCCTGCTGAGAGAGTTGAGGGGCTTTCCTAAGGTCACTTTGCTATGGGAAGTGGCTCAGCACGGGTTCAAGCCCAGGGCGGCCTAACGCCAAGGCCCAAGTGCTCCGTCCACTCTGCACCACAGTGACACTCTCCAACCTCACCCTCGGAGCAGCTGCCTGCAGAACAGACACAGCTGCCTGGACTTCTGCGTCTTGGCTTCTTGTGCGTATTTGAATTGCAAATAAAATTGCTCCCCTACGTAATATTTCAACAATAAGCTCCTATGATGGCTCTTAGCAGCTTGGTAGGTTAGAGTCAGTCTCCATGTTTGATCTCGCCTCATACCTTCACCAAGCCGACTGATGCTTTTTGCTGACCTCCTTTGGAATGTGAGACATTTCTGATCGTATCAAACCCTGGCTTCAAGAACTGCAACCAGTGTTGTCTCCAAAGCTTCAGAGAGCTAAAGTGACTGGGCTGGGTCACCCTGCTTGTCAGGGAAAAGCAGGCATTGGAGCCCAATTTTTCATTTAGTTTATTCCCTGCCTGATAAATCCATGGGTCCCTGCAGCCCCTGGGCACCTGTGTCCAGGCACAGTGACAGGGAAGCGGATGCCAGTGCAGGTAGAGCGGTGCTGAGGGCCCTCCTTTTTCCTTAACTGGCTACAGCCTGGTTTCTTTCATTACAACCTCCCAGACAAGGCCGTGGGCAAGAGTTGGGGTAGAGTAGATGCCCTTTCCTCCAACAACAGAGCCATATGGACTGGGGGAAGGGAGCGTGGGAGGCCTCAGGTTAGCCTTGGCACTGGCAATGAATTGCTGAGTGACCTTGAATATGTCCATCATCATCTACCCTGCTTCCAAGAAAAAAATTAACCACTCTTATCGAGGAGTTTTGTATGTGCAGATACTCATCAGTACACAGTAGAATAGGTACTATAGTCACCCCACCTGAAGGATGGGGAACCCAAGGCACAAAACAAACAGCACATCCCAGGCAACATACTCAGCTATCAAGGGGTAGACCCAGGACTCGAGCCTGGTTCCTAAGTCCATTCCATTAGCCGCCTCCATATAACGCCATCTTTTTGAATTGGTGTCTTCTGCACCAGACCATCCCAGCTATGATGGGGGGAGCACACCAGTGTGATTCTGAGGTTACAATCACCAACTTGATATTAGGATAAAACTAGAGGGAATTAATCTCATTTAAAGGCAGCTCACGTGGCTTATTTTATTCTGTGAAGAAAAGGAAAGAGGCCTGTTCTCTGACATTTGTGTGGGCAGGCCGGACAAGCAGTATCTCAGCAGGGCCTTCCCAGTGCTTTACAGTTTGCAAAGGCAACATCAGTGTCTCGGAACTCAGAGGATCCTCTGGCAAGACAAAGAGTTGCCTTCCATTTTACTGAAGAGAAAACTGGGACCAGAGAGGGGAAAACACTTGCTAAGGACGTTCGTGAGCGTGCATTTCTGTATGTGTGTATGTCTCTGTGTACATGTGCAAGAAGGGCCGTGAATGCTCCTGTGGGCCTGAATCCCTGCTGTGAGATGAGCTTGTCAGTGGTGATGCTTGGAGGGAGCGTTCCGGTCCACTGCCCCTGTATGGCGTCACTCAGACTGAGCTAAGTACACAGCAGCTGAAATCAGTGGGCAGCGCAAAAATGTAGGTGTAGCTTTCTCCCTCCACCCCTTTTCTCCCCCCTCTCACAGGGTGGATCTGCCTGGAACAGGCAGGCCCGCCAACAAGTCTGCACATGCAACATCCAGGAACAACAGCAGGGCAGCTCTGGGGCACATGTGGAAACATGAGCCCTGGTGCACACACATGTATGTACACGCACGTGTACACGCACAGCTTTCTAGGAGTTATACTCAGGAGAGGCATGGGGCTCCGAGTCTTAGCCTGGCTTAGCCTCTGACTCTTTGGTGACTTCTGACTCTTTACTCTTTCGAGCTATGACTTTCCATCTGTAAAATGGGCACAATGTTATATACCTTCCAGGGCTGTTACAAGTATCCAAAAAATGTTGGCAGGATTCAAGAACCCTGGATCTGGAGGCCTGGGAGGCAATTAGCCTAATGTTTTCATTTCACAGACAGGGATGCTGAGGTCCTGAGAGGGACAGGTGTTGCCCAGATCACAGAGCAAGTCAGGCACGGACCGCTAGAACACAGGTATCCTGATTCCCCAGTCCCACACACCAAGCTCAAGCCTTAGCCCTGAAAGAGCCCAATACTGTCTCCAGTGAGCTATCGCTCTTGCATCCGATGTCCACACGGATGTGATTTTGAAACCAAAATGCTTTGTAAAAACCACTTCTTAACACAAATTTACATGGACTTCTCTGGGGGTGGGAGGTGTCCTCCCTTGTGAAATATTAGCGTAGATGGGCAGACAAAAGACTTCATGATTCTCAGTTTGTTTGACACATTTGATTTGCTTCGTGCCTACAAGTTCATACAAAGCTCTTGCATGTACACTGGGCTCTTTGTGATGCTGTATCACTCCAACTTTACTTGAAAGATATACTCTAAAATAGATGGCGAGGCAGGGAGACTAGAGCTCCTGGGAGTGTTTGCCCCAGTCCCTGCCCCTCCGCTTGCCCCTCTGTAAACTTCCAGGCTTGCAGTGACCCTGTGTGTTTCCCCGCCCGTACCCACCTCGGCCCCTCAGGCCACCTCAGACTGCCATCCTCCCCGGGACTCTCACTTCGCCCTCTGTACTGCAGCTCTCCGTACACATGCCGGCTGTCTACCACGCTAGGTGCTCCTGGAGGGCAGAACCCTCCTAGGACCCAGCCCACAGTTACTGCTCAGGAAATGTGTGTCCAATGGAACAGCTCCAAGGTGAACTTGGAGTTCAGGCATGCAGGTCACAAAAGGAAGGAAGGACCTAAAGACAGTAGGGAAAGCAAAGCCAGCATTCCTTCCTCACTCCACCTCTGCCACCAGCCTGTATTCCAGGCTGTGAGACAGGACTTCCTTGGTGACCTAGATTCCCCTAATGACAATCATATTCATTTACTCAGCATATACCATGTGCCAGGTACTTCTTGTATGTTAGCTTTAATCCTAACATCTCTCTAATCCTACTTTCACGGTTGGAACCTGAGGTTCAGAAACCTACATTTATTTGTTTCAAGGAAAGGAGCGGGGATTTGACCTCAGGTATCTCTGATTCCAAAGTTCTCTGAAAACACAGGCTTCTTCCCGAACACTAATCCTCTCAGGAGACTTGGGATTAAGGACTTTCCTCTGCAGAGCTTTCTTATTGCAGAGCTAGGGAGGACAGGGCTCTTCCCTGACTACCTTCGTGTGAGGTCATCCCCTTGACCTCAGTTTTCCCGTAGGTGTGATGAGGAAAGGGACTAGATCCACCCAAATTTATTGGTAGTTCTGATAAACCATCACATTCTTTACTTGGGCTTTTAGGAGCAAATGCAAAGAGGGAATGGGGTAGGGGAAGAACGCAATTGTAACTGCGGTCCTCAGAGAAGGACTTGGGATGCCTGAAATGGTGATAATTAACCTCACTGGTCCATAGCCTCTGGAAACAAGGAATCCAGGAAGGTTTCCATACCTGGATGAGCAGCAGAAGCACTTGAGGATACTTACTAAACTGCAGATACCAGGGACTTGCTCCTGGAGGAACCAGGGTGATGGGGTTGGGACACTGAGAGATCTGGGGTCTAGGATTTTTCTAAGTTGGAACATAATGGGGCCAGGAGAGCTAATGGGAGGGGCAATGCTACTGGAGTTAAAGCCCCAAATTTATTTGACTTAGTCATACAGGAAAGATACTCTTATAGCGTACCATGACCCAAATAAGATTTACAGTAGCATAGAAAAATTACACTTATTCCTTTATAAGAGTTTTAAAAACTTACAAATGGAAAAACTAATCATAATGGGTATTGACTAGGAGGGAACAAGAAGTCTTCTGGGGTCTGGTAATGTTCTGTGTGTTGATCCGTAGGATGGGGACATAAGTATCTATATATTTTTTGAAAATTCATCAAGCTATATACTTAATATGCATTCACTTTTCTGAGTGTGTATTATACTTAAATTTTTTTAAATGTTAAGAAAAAATAGCCCATTTCCCCGGTCTCTTGAGCCCCCGGTCTGCGCCCTGGTTCTACCTAGTGAGCAAAGGACGGAGCAGCAGGACAGCGAGTCAACGTGGCAGCGTTGTTCCGGCGGAGCTGCGGGGTCCTGAGAAGTCTTTCTCGTTTTGACTTGAGATCACAACGTACAAAAGCTGCCCTACAACATGCGCGAGGATTGGGATTTAATTTTGAGTTCACTGAACAGCAGAAAGAATTTCAAGCTACTGCTCGTAAATTTGCCAGAGAAGAAATAATCCCGGTTGCAGCAGAATATGATAAAACTGGCGAGTACCCTGTCCCCCTAATTAAAAGAGCCTGGGAACTTGGTTTAATGAATACACACATTCCAGAAAGTTGTGGAGGCCTTGGGCTTGGAACTTTGGATTCCTGTTTAATTACTGAAGAATTAGCTTATGGATGTACAGGAGTTCAGACTGCCATTGAAGCAAATTCTTTGGGGCAAATGCCTGTTATTATTGCCGGAAATGATCAACAACAAAAGAAGTATTTGGGGAGGGTGACTGAAGAGCCATTGAGGTGTGCCTACTGTGTAGCAGAACCTGGAGCAGGCTCTGATGTAGCTGGTATAAAGACCAAAGCAGAAAAGAAGGGAAATGAGTATATTATTAATGGTCAGAAAATGTGGATAACCAATGGAGGAAAAGCTAATTGGTATTTTTTGTTGGCTCGTTCTGATCCGGATCCCAAGGCTTCTTCTGCTAGTAAAGCCTTTACTGGATTTATTGTGGAAGCAGACACCCCTGGCATACAGATTGGAAGAAAGGAGTTAAATATGGGCCAGCGGTGTTCAGTTACAAGAGGAATTGTCTTTGAAGATGTGAAAGTGCCTAAAGAAAATGTTTTAATTAAGTTTAATTTAGTTAAGAAAACTCATTGGAAGGAGCTGGTTTCAAAATTGCAATGGGAGCTTTTGATAGAACTAGACCTCCAGTAGCAGCTGGTGCTGTGGGATTAGCACGGAGAGCTTTGAATGAAGCTACCAAGTATGCCCTGGAGAGAAAAACTTTTGGAAGGCTGCTTATAGAGCACCAAGCAGTATCATTTTTGCTGGCTGAAATGGCAATGAAGGTTGAATTAGCTAGATTAGCCTACCAGAGAGCAGCTTGGGAGGTTGATTCTGGTCGTCGAAATACCTATTATGCGTCTATTGCAAAGGCCTTTGCTGGAGATATTGCAAATCAGATAGCTACTGATGCTGTGCAGATTTTTGGAGGCAATGGATTCAATACAGAATATCCTGTAGTAAAACTAATGAGAGATGCCAAGATCTACCAGATTTATGAAGGCACAGCACAAATTCAAAGGCTTATTATAGCCCGTGAACACATTGGCAAGTATAAGAATTAACAAGATCACTGCGGAAACATGATTAATTGTTGCCTAAAAAGAACGTAATTCACTAAGCTACAGAAAAAAGAGATTTAAGGTTTTTCCTAGTGAAAATCTTACAATGAGTATTCTTAACTAAATATGCACTGGTTCTAATAGTAGTTTTACCTTTGTTTAACTTTATGACTTGCTTTTCCTCAAATAAATTTGGTTTCATTAAAATTATGTGTTGTCTTCAGTACCATTGTACTTGAATTATATTAACCTTGAAAAATATGTTTGTTTTGTTATATAGACCTCTTAAAATTAAAGTACCAAATTTCTTGGAATTTCAGTATTTTTCCAATGACAGAAAGTGGGTTTATCAAAGTATTCAGGATGTTGTAAAATTCACATTGAGAAAATATTGTAGGAATTGGATACCATCAAATAGCTTGTCAGTGACTTTGTATAGACAGTGATATTTTATTAGAGGAGTTTGTTTTCCTTCAATTTGGAATGGATTTGTTTTCAGTTTTGTACAGTAATAGTAAAAAATTTGATGTTCATATTCTTTCATTATACGAAAACAGGTTACTCGAAAATCTTATTTAAAATAAATGAATAGAATTTACCTTAGCCCTGACCAGATAGCTCAGTTGGTTAGAGCATCATCCCGGAACAAATTTGCCTTATTTTGATATGATCTTATGGGTATCTGGGTAGCCCTTGGTCTCTTGTACACTATGGCATTTCATGTGCATACATTCTGAAAAGAAACTTAAATAAAAATTAAAAGAAAAGAAAAAATAGCAAGCAGTGGAAATCTCAATGAATTCCGAAATGCCATCAAGGAAACCATATTCTCTGACTAGAATACAAAACAACTTGAATTCAATTATAGAAAGCTAGCTTCTCCTCCCAAATCCATACACCTGGAAATAGAAATACACTTGTAAATAACTCATGGGTTAAAGGGAACTCCAAATGGAAATCACACTGTTTAGAACTGTATGACAGTGAGAGCACCATTTCTTAGTTCCTGGTACATAATAGATACTTAACAAATATTTGTTGAATGAGTGGATATCAGATCTGTGAGGTACTGCCAAAGCAGTACTCAGAGGGAAATTAATAGCTTGAACTGTCCTCACTACTTTAAAAGTAAGGAGTGATATCACTAAAATTTCAATCTAAGAAGCTAGAAAAAGAATAAAATAAGCCCAGAGGAAGTAGAAGAAAGAAACTAATGAAGTTAAAATGAGAAATTATTGAAATAGAAACAACCAAAGCAAGGGAGGAAAAACAGTACAGATGATCAATGAAACAAAAAGTCAGTTCAATAAAAAACATATAAAATAATCCAGACTTAGGAATAATTAAGGAGAAAAAGACACAGACAACATTAAGAACAAAAAGAAGAACAGGTGTTGATTGGAAAATTTGTCTATAAATGTGGAGTTTAAACTGTACAGGAAAAGTAAGTAGTTGAGGAAACCATGATAAAAGGAAAGTAAGGGTATACACAACAAAGGGTAATGAACTTCTTGGAGTTTCCTCTCTCACTAGGACTCAAAGTAATAGCAGCAACAGGCAGAAAAACAATGCAGTCATGGGCTGCTGTGCATGTCTCTGAAGGGCAGAAGCCTTGGTCTCAGACTGGATGTGCAGGGCCCCCTGGAGACAGCTCAGCCTAACCAGACATCCCATCCCTACCTTCAACTTGTCTCCTTTTTGACCTCAAGAGAGCTGATATTATGTAAGGAGATCTCTGGGCCCTCCCAGTTTGTCTCACTTCTGGGATGTTTGAATGAACAGGGTCCCTTCTCTCCAATGGCCCTAAGGCATTTCCTCCTGGGGTGGTTGGGCTCTCTCACTGGGAGGTCGGAATAGCCCCACCCACGGCCTCTGCCTTCCTCCTAAATGCTGTTTGGGCCAAGGACTGGGGCCAGAGGGACCTAGGGCAGTGAGAATGCTGGTCCTCTGGAAATAGCAGCCACCTCATCTCCTACAGTATCACTCTGATACAGAACTCATTCTACATTCCCTTCTGTCACCTTCTCTACTCACTCCTGCCCTGTCTCTGTCTCTGAGTCTTTACCAGTGGTGTGCTGGAATGTTTAACAAGACTCTCCTTAAAAAATGACGCATTTTTATGTATCTATGTATGTAAGTTTAATATATGTTTTCCTGATATAAAGAAAGTGTGGCATGAAATTTACAAATAATAATAATATGCAAGACTCTTTATTGCAAATTCCATACACCATAAATGTCAGTGCTGCTGTTCCTTGTAAAATCCACTATCAGATTTTACAATTCCATCACCAGCAATGGTGTCACAAAATCAAACTATGAACAAATGCTTGGTTACTATAGGATTCAGCAAAGAAGTCACTCATGTCATGGAGTAAAGTTCTTTCATGAATGTTGAGTAGTGATATTTTCATTTATACTGTTAGAGTTAGACAAAAATGACATAATGAAGACATAATGGAACCTCACTCATTCATCAATGACAGAGATAAATTTTTTGCTGCATCAAATTAGTTTTCAAATACTAGAAGAATTTCCTCATATTTTGATGCTATTCATTATATATATATAAAACTAAAGACATGACGAACTTTTAAACTTAATCTGCATTATTAACATTTTTTCCACCACTTTTTAATCCAGCATCTAAACTCTAGACAATCAACAAAGCATGATACCAAGTCCTGATTGTAGCATTTGCCTGTTTCCATGGTGAAAGTACACCCACCATTGCCAGTTTCCAGCTACCAACATGATGTCGCTGAACACGGACCTGGGAAGAGATGTATAACAGCCCACCATCCTACAGTATTCCCACCACTGATACAGCACATGTAAACAACCTCAGGGCAGAGATAATGGTAAAATAAAGTAAAACTATTAAGATATAATGAATTTTGAGTATTATCTTTGTTTAAAATATTATTTATAAAACTATAAGTTTATAGAATTTATTTTAAATAATGGCTATGTCTAAGCACTGGCAAGCAAGATTCCTAAAAATTTAGCAGTCAGCTCTCATGAACCAGCACAGACTGCCTCCAGCAGGCCACACACATGTCCTCGCCCTGTTTCAAGCTCCAAATGACACTTTCTCCTTGGAGCCTTCCGTGTTCACTTCAGACAGAGGCCTTCTCTCCCTCTCATGTGCCCCGTGACCGGTGCCAGGTCTGACTGCCCTCTGTCCCTCAGGGCCTGTCACTGAGCGGGCTCCATTGCTCAGTAAGCATGTGCCAAACTATGTGTTGAACCAGTCCTCTTCACTCTACCCCAGATGTCTTCTATGACCTGACCCTCCCGGTTCACAGTCACTGGCTCCTCCACCCTGCCCCTTTACTGCCCCTGCTGGCCACATGGAAATTGTAGTGACAGGTTCTCAGCAGCAGGGAGAGATACTTGGCCTCAATTTTTCTATCTGTAAAATGCTAAGAAAGGAGGGGATATAAAGAAGGAACACATCGCCTGACTGGGCGGTGGCACAGTGGATAGAGCGTCGGACTGCGATGCAGAAGACCCAGGTTCGAGAACCCGAGGTCGCCAGCTTGAGCGAGGGCTCATCTGGTTTGAGCAAAAGCTCACCAGCTTGAACCCAAGGTCTCTGGCTCAAGCAAGGGGTTACTCGGTCTGCTGTAGCCCCACGGTCAAGGCACATATGAGAAAGTAATCAATGAACAATTAAGGTGTTGCAATGCGCAACAAAAAACTGATTGATGCTTCTCATCTCTCTCTGTTCCTATCTGTCCCTGTCTATCCCTCTCTCTGGCTCTCTCTCTGGCTCTGTAAAGTGAAAGAAAAAAAAAAAGAAGGAACACCTAGTGATATTCCTTCCAGTCTCTCTTTCATAGGCATACAGTTGTGGGCAGTGCTCTGTATATACAATTTAGTGTCTTGTAATATAAGCAATTTTTCCTATTCCTGTATAGTTTTCAAATTTTCCGCTATTAGTGAATGTAGAATGTCATATTTTATTTAATAGAATTCACTTTGGGCCCTGGCTGGCTGGCTCAGTGGTAGAGTATCCACCTGGCATGTGGACATCCCAGGTTTGATTCCTAGTCAGGGCATATAGGAGAAGTGACTATCTGCTTCTCTGTCCTTCCGCCTCCCATTTCTCTCTCTCTCTCTCTCTCTCTCTCTCTCTCCTGCAGCCATAACTTGATTGGTTTGAGAGCATTGGCCCCATGGCTCCCTCAAAGCTCCTTTGCCTCAGGTGCTAAAAATAGCTTTGTTGCGAGCATCATCCCCAGATGGGCAAAGCACAGCCCCAGACCGGGGTTGCTGGGTGGATCCTGGTCAGGGCACATATAGGAGTCTGTCTCACTACTTTCCTCCTCTTATTTAAGAAAAAATTCACTTTACCTTTCCTTTATTTTGAGATATTTGTATAGTTTTTTTTTCTAGAACCAGTTTTAAACCTCTTCATCACCAGCATCGACTGTTTTTTGTTCAGAAAACACATGCTAACTTAAATATCATAAGCTTTGTTATTGTTCAGTGTGCTTTTGTTTAATTCCTAGTGCTATTGGACATTTTTTCCTGTCAACTTGTCTGCTAGAGAGCACAGATCACAAAGCAACTTCTTCATGTTGAGTCATTACCGACACCAGGGGCTCCTGGAATGTGTATGCTTTCGACCCCAGACTATGATTTTGAGTGAATATAGCTGTCATTTATACTCTTTCGGACATTTCTCCTGTCAGGTTGTTAAATATTGCTTTTGGCTAGGGTCAGCGGGCCAACTTCTTGAGTCTTTGTTTGCTTCTTCTCTGAAAAAGTAGACGCACTAACACAGCTTGTTAGACGTGCCTGGAAGAAAATACTCTGGGCCTGGGAGCCTGGTTGTTTCCCTGTGAGGAGGATACATGGGTTCGTGTCACCTGACACAGCTGCCCAGAGGCCTTACAAATTTATGTCCTAACACCTGTCTGGTGTCTGGGTGTCTGAGGATGTTGGATCAGTGATCCTGAGAACGGGGAGTGATGGCATTTGGTTTTATAAAAATTATGCAGCAGGGCAAATGGGGATTACAGCACCTTCACATGTGCATTGGGCTTGATCCTCTGTGGTGCCCTCTGGATATGTCACAGATCACAATCCCACCACGGGGCAGCTATGGCTCTACCACTTCGTGGATGAGGCCTCTCAGACCCGACAGGATGGTATCTTACCCAGCTCCCTCAGCAGGTGTGTGGCAGGGCCGGCCATGGAGCAGGGCCCTGGACCATTGCTCCACAGCTCAACGTGAGGTCTGCGTGACTTGAGCTCCTGTGTGTCTGCCTCCTTCACATGTTTGCTCATGTTCGGAAAGCAGGATGTGGGGAAATTGCCTTCAAGTACAATAAAGGAGAAAACAAGCGGATGATCTCACACGGTCTTTTGTTCAGGATGGTACGTGTTTATCTAACTGACTCTCCCCAAATCACTAATAATGTTTTTGCAGCCAGGAGATGGGCCACCGTGTATGTGGGACATAGGCATGTCTCTTTGGAGTTCAGAAAGTCATGATTCAATCCATCCTGGTGCCTTGTGTTGGACAAATTAAAGAAGAGAAAAGTGACTGCGGGAAAGGGGCCATGGATGCCATCCTGAGGACACCACGGGGACTTGGATTTCTAAAGGCAGGGGCTCTGTAAGATTCTGCGGCATATGAAGGATTCTCTATGGGTGGCCCTCAATAGAAAAGGCATGAGTTCCAGGGTAGCGAGCAACATGGCATAGAAGAGGGTACATAGGCTTGGACAGACCAGATGGACCTAAACTCAGACAGACCACAGCTGGAATATTGACTGCCACCTGGGTGACCCTGGACATGTCACTTAACCTTTCTGGGCCCAGGCTCCATCTACCTAACGGCAAAGCATCCCAAAGGTCTGTCCTATGTGAGACACTGGTTCTCACTTTATTTCCGTGTTGTTGTAAGTGCCCAGCCTTCTTGGGCTGATGTTGTCAGTGCTCTACCCATATCCGCTCGGACCCCTTCACCATTCTGGAGCCTGCCTATGGCTGGCGTCTGCGTCTCTTTGTCAGAAGACCATCCTCAAGTGCTGGACTCCGCTTTACCTGCACACAGGAGAGCTGCAAGTGCTGGGGGGAGGCCCACCCCACCCCTTTTCCATCAACAGCTGGATACAGAGAGGTATCCATCCTCCAGCTCCCTTGTTGCTGACCAGGATGACGCTGGGCTGTGACTTTCACCAGCGTTCCCTTGCAGAGTTAGCCAAACGTATCCTTTGAGTCACTGGTTTGATTAGGTGCCCTTGCTGGCCCTCTCTTCCTTTCTGATCCCACTTCCGCCCTTCCTTACTAGTTTGCCTGGGATCCCTTTCTAATACATGACTTCAGCTGCAGCCATGGAGAGGCCGCTGCTTTGGCTGTAGGATAGAACCCGGCGGGCTCCCAGGGTCCCCCAGAGGAATTCTCTGCCACTCACTGTGTACCTGCCAAGTACACGTGGCAGGACCAGGTCTAGGGACTCCACTTCTCTAAGACCTGGTCTTGTAGCAGGCGGTGGCACGGAGCTTTGTTTTAATAGTGTATTGGATGGTGAGGAAGAAATGTTTTTAGTACATTTTTATTAGTGTTTATTAACATATTTATTAACCCTTTTGTAACGTTCTCAGAGCTGGCCCACACTCCATTAGTTTCAGGAAGAAAAAAACCTTTTACCTAATTTTTCTCGATATAAAAATAATACATTCTTATCACATTACATCTGGAATTTGCAGTAAAAGGGGAATACAAAATATATTCTCCCAACCCCAACTGAGTTTTTTCTTGTTTTCTAGCATTTTCTTCCTGTCCTTTCTTTTTTGTGCATAGCTACTTCTTTGCGTGTTAAATACCGATCATAATTCTTTCCAATTACTCCCTTTAATTGCCAACGTACGATCATCTTTACTGAACTGTAAGTGCCGCTTTCTTTTTTCCGGGATCCCCACACTTTTCTGCGGCAGGATGATCTCCGTAGGTCGTGTGGGGTGCAGAGTAAGGCAGTGCTCGAACGAGGAATGGAGGTGTGTAAACAGGACACGAGAAGCAGCTAGAAGAGGCTCCTGCCAGTCAAACCTAGAGTCACTGGAGCATCAAAGTAATTGAAAAACTAGGAATCTATGAATCTGTATGACAACCAATAGGTCAATAATAGACAGATGAATACATAGGGAAGAGGAAAAGGCTCTGACTTACAGTGAAATACCAGCCAATAGATATGAAGGAAAGCAGAGGGTTGGAAAATTATCACTTTGCAACAATCTAAAGCTTGGTTTGAATAAGAATCACCATGGTGAAAGTTCTTCAAGCTGAAAGGAAAAAGTACTAATTAGTCACGTGGAAACATATGAAGTGTAAAATACACTGGTAACCGGGAAATATAGAGTTCTCAGGAAACCTCTCTGTAGTTATTTCATTCTAGACGATCTTACTTGTTTTAAGTGAAAACTGATGGATTCCTTTAAATTCTGCTGTTTGTCTGTTTATTCTTGGTGTCTCTAGACATGAGAGAAGGGAAATAGAGTGTTGGGACTTTAGTTGTAATATGGCCAACTTTCCTTTCTGCCTGCTCCTGCTAATTCAAACATCACTTTCCCACACACAATGTAAACAGCCTTGTTTCTCCAGGTAATATTCTCTGCTTTTTATTTTTAATGACAGGTTAAAAGAAAGACGACATTACAGTTTGGATTGTGGTAAACATTTATTAGAAACCTCCCAAGTTGTCTTCCAGTTTCATACAACTTGGAAAGAATAAAGTCCAAGTCAGGGAGACAAATATTTGAGAATTATGTGTAGGCTTAAAGAGTGTTTACCCAATCCAGGTAAGAATCATTTGCCACTAAAAGCTTCCCTGCACCCTGTCCCCATCACTGTGTCACCCTGCAGAAGGTCAAGTGGCCTTAGGTACAAGGCTAATTCCCTGCATTCCTGGTCAAGGGGCACAGAGGGGTGGGTGAAGTCACTGTTGTCAGGAGCAGCTGGTAGTGGAGGGGGTTGGGGTAATTCAGATACCTCACACCCTTCCTTCAGAGGCTCAAAGCCAAGGATTGGGGCTTGCATGCGTTTTGGACAGAATTTCGGAAAAAGAAACAGTCAGGCTGACCAACATCTAGCCATCGTGAAGATGAGAGACCTTAAATGACATTTACATAGTATAGTATGGTGTTTATCTCATACATTTCATCAGTCTGCTTAAGAAGAAAGGGGTCTCTCTTGAAGGCTGAGTTCCAGCCCCAGCTCAGCTTCCGAGCCATTGGATGATCTTGGGCAGGGGACGTGCCTTTTCTGGGTCCCAATGTCCTCATCTGTGTAAGAGATGGAGTAGGTAATGTGGAAGTTGATCCCTGAGTTTTCCTTTGTAACCCACATGACAACTCTGAGATAGGGAGGGAAAAGAGCATTATCCTCATTTTATAAGCAAAAGAACTGAAGCTCATCGGGTGGAACAATCCTGACCAAAGTTGCAGTGCAAATAAGTGGGTTTGAACCCCCTAAACTCTGTGTTTTTTCTATTACTTTGAAAACCCCATTGCATAGTTGTCCTTGAGGTTTTTGTACTTGAGACAAAAGTCGTTGTGGGAGAAGGCATGGAATGGGCAAAGGCTCAGGACCCTGTCTTTGCAGCCCAGGCACATCTGTTCTCCCCTGGTGCCCCCTGCTTTCTCTTAGGAGTTGAAAATTTTGGCTTATTGGTGTTACATAACCTTGGTTTTCCATCAACACTTAAAGAAGATGCCACCGACAGAAATAACCCTGGAATGACAAGAATGTAGTCATCTCTCTCAGGCATGTCAGCAAAAGACATGCTGGCTGGTTCCTCGTGGAGAAATGCTGAGCTGAGAAGCCCCTTACAGGCCATGTGAGCAGCAGTGACATTAGTTCACAAGGTGGGAACTTCCGGTGTAGCCACAGACCAGTCTCTGCAGTGGGCATCACATCATCTCATTTAATCCTCACAGCAGTCCTAGAGGTGGGAAGCATGCATGATGATCTCCGCTTTACAGAGGAGAAAACCAAGGGCCCCCGAGTTTGGGAAGCTTGCCCAGAGGGTCTCTGTATGTGTGTGGGAACTGGGATGGAACTTGAACCGGGTCTGTCTGTCTGCAACGATAGGTCTGTTGTGTTTTCATTACCCCATGGTCACATGCTACCTTCCACATTAATTTGGGACAATTTGCAAAATTCTGTAGTCATACACACCACACACACACATACACACACAATTAAGTGGTCATTTAAAGCCAATAATAGTGGTGCCTCTGGGGAGAAAAACTGGTAATTCCTGGGCGTAAAAAGGAAGGAGATTTTCTTTCTTTTTTTTTTAATTCATTTTAGAAAGGAGAGAGAGAGGGAGAGAAGAGAGAGACAGAGAGAGAGAAGGGGGAGGAGCAGGAAGCATCAACTCCCATATGTGCCTTGACCAGGCAAGTCCAGGGTTTCGAACCGGGGACCTCAGCACTTCCAGGTCGACGCTTTATCCACTGCGCCACCACAGTTCAGGCCGAGATTTTCTTTTGAGCACATGCCCTTTACCCTTTAAAAATTTTGAATCATATGCATGTAATACAGATTCAAATGAATTAAATGAATTTAACAAAAGGTAACCTAATATCTTAGTTTCTTGTGGCTGCTGTAGCAAATTACCACCAGCCTCATGGCTTAAAATAACAGACACGTGTTCTCACACAGCTTTCTGGAGTCTGGAAGTCTGAAATGCAGGTGCTGCTGGGCCACACTCCCTCCCGGGGCTCTCGGGGAGAAGCCGTTCTCTGCCTCTTCCAGCTTCTGGTGGCCACAGGCATTCCTTATCCTGTGGCCACATCAGTCCAATCTCTGTGGTCACATTGCTTCCTCCTCTTTTCTGTGTGTCTATCTTATAGGGCTAGAGGTGTGGCACGTATGGCTTACCTAAATAATCCAGGCTAAATTCCTCCTCTCAAGATCCTTACCTTATTCACATATTTTACCATAGAAGGTAATATTTTGTCCTTTTTTGCTATATAAGGCATAGTCACATGTAACAGGGATTAAGATGTGGACATATCTTATGGGGAGACAACTATTCAACCTACTACTCCTAGGAATTATTTATTTATTTATTTATTTATTTATTTATTTATTTATTTTTTACAGAGACAGAGTGAGTCAGAGAGAGGGATAGACAGGGACAGACAGACAGACAGGAATGGAGAGAGATGAGAAGCATCAATTATTAGTTTTTCATTGCGCGTTGCAATACCTTAGTTGTTCATTGATTGCTTTCTCATACGTGCCTTGACCACGGGCCTTCAGCAGACCAAGCAACCCCTTGCTGGAGCCAGCGACCTTGGGTCCAAGCTGGTGGGCTTTTTGCTCAAACCAGATGAGCCCGCGCTCAAGCTGGCGACCTCAGGGTCTCGAACCTGGGTCCTCTGCATCCCAGTCCAACACTATCCACTGCGCCACCGCCTGGTCAGGCTAGAATTAGTGGGTGAATCTCTACCCCTTTCTGTCTGTTTTTCTCCCACTGTACTCGTCTGGATAAGATGCAGGTGGTCTAGACACAACAATTGCAGATTGAAGCTCATCTAGATGTTTCATATAGAGAATTTTATGCGCAAGCTTAGGAGTCAGTCAGGGTGGTGGATTCTAATCTCAGAACCTCCATTTAGCTGGGGGCCTTTAGGAAAACTAATATGCCCACTATTCCAGATAAGTATTCCTACAGCACAATGGTGATGACACTACATTTCTCCCTTAGGTCTTCACTGGCTCCCCAGTACCCACCAAATGAACTACACACCCTTTGCCTTCGCAGTCAAGGCCTCCCAGTGACTCCCTTGCTCGGGTCCTATGTCCCAGGCACATTCAGTTCATGGTTCCGTGGCCTGGTCTTGTCTGTCCTACATACCTGCCTCTGCTCACGTTCTTCCCCTGCCTGGAATTCCTTTCTCCTCATCTCCGCATGTTGAAATCCTTCTCATTCTTCAAGGACCAATCAAATGTTACCTCTCCCACAACATCTTTCCTCGTCTTTTCACCTGGACAAAATCTCTCCTTCCATTGCTCCTCCGGCCATTGCATCTTCTGCACCACGTAGACACTGGGCTTGGTTTTGTGTCTCAAGCCTCTCCCCCCACCCCTGCCTCATCGCCCCAGTGGCTCCTTTCGGACAGGAAACCTGTATCTTATGCACTGTCAGCGTGGGGAACAGGTGTGCCCTAGGATAAGTGTTCAGTGCTGTGTGTTAAGTTGAATTCTATAAAAGTAATAGAAACTATACTAGAAGTACCCTCCGGGGTTGTATGTAAAAATCCTTCATTTTACAGATGAGAAAACTGAGACCCAGACCTGGAAATTATATGTCTCGCAGCCCAGTCTTTCTGGACAACTTGAAGGATTAGAATAAGATTGAAATGTTCCATTTGGGGCCCTCTTAGCCTCCGGCTGGGAAACTATATCTATTTGTAATGATGTCAGATGCCAACTCCAGTCTCACACATGGCCTGGTTAGGAAGCTCTTTTAACTTCACTCTGATAAAAAAAAAAAAAAAAAATCCACCCTTACTTAGATTTAAGCCTCCAAACCCAAGGTTTTGGAGCTATTTCTGGGAGTCCTACTTTCCCAGGGAAAACACAGACAGGTCAATGGAAGCCGTCCTGCCCAGCAAGTCCCCCTCGTTGTATAAATCTTCGGATGGGTAAAGCAGTCTTCACCGTCTGGCTATGTGTAAAGAGGTGAAGCAGAAAGGTGGGCCAGACACCTGCAGACACTATGGAAACTGAAGCCACTTGTCATCCCAAACGTGCAGCCTCTGCCAGCCACAGATGAAAACCCAGCAACGGAGGACCCGGAACGAGGGCTCAGATGAGTTGACTGAGGAATTAGAAGGGTTTTGTAATAAGCCCATGAATTCTGTCAGACTGAAATATCTTCCGGTTTCGTACAGCCGAAGACAGCCGTACTTGTCGGACACTTTACACGGCATTATGGGGCTTCCTGCGAGGAGGGGTGCAGGTCTGCATGGAGAAGGGAAGAGCCAGACGCGGGCCGGGACTCCCATCTACTCTTCTAGGTGAAGGGAATCTTGGTCAAATCAGTAAAGCCCCCGGAATCCCAACTATCTCATCTGTAAAAGGCTCTCTCCAGGACCACATACATTAGATTCTGCGCTTTACCCTGATTTCAAACTGTAAAGTAGTGTGCAATTGTTCATATTATCACCAACTTGGGAGAAAAGGAAAAGCAAAACTTAGTGATTAAGGGAAGGTCACTTATTTTATTTTCCTCTGTAATGTAAATGGAGAATTCGCTAGTCGCTCTTAACTTTGGTCCTTTAAGTCTGACCAAGGGAAGGGATGGTTTCAGCATCTGGGCTGGGGGGAGTTTGCAGGGGAACCCACGTGGGGGCCAGGATGCAACCACATTGGTGCTCAGGGCCATAGCTAAGACAGCCAAGCACCTCTCTGCATTCTATGAGGGACATCTTACTCCTTCTGGACACCAAATAACCAAAACCGCTAACATCTTTTGGAAGGCAGAGTCTTGCCTTAAGTTGTTTTCTTTGTTTCTATATTCATTGAATGTAAAAAAAAAAAAATGCCAGTAGTTTTGCTGTAATATTAAATTGATAAAGAGACAGCATTACAAGGTGGGGTCCCAACTATGAAACACTATATATGCATAGAAAAAAAGAAATGATGAAGATATTAATCATGGTTTATTTGAGAGAATAGATAACAGACTTTATTCTGTTTTTCTATATTTTCTAAAAATTTCAATTATCCTTATAATAAAAGAAAATTCTATTCAACAGTGTTTTAATACCCCAAAGGAAAAATTCATCTATATATTTTCAGAAAGATTATAATCATATGCAACCTCAATAAAAATTAATGATTATATAATGTTGAAATTTTTGAAAATAAGATATGAGTATGAATAGAGATACCAAGTCACTCAGTAGGTGCAGTACAGATGAAAGTACATTAAATTAAATTTCTTACACAATAAAAATATCTGTGTGATCAGAAAAACATTGTTTCTGAAACTAGTACACTTATAACAAGGAATATTTGATACACTAAAAAGCACAGCACTTGAAATAATTTTATATATCAATATATGTAAAAGAATTTGGGCAGCCTCTTGGGGTTTGTGATAATAGAATTTACCCTGCATTTATTTAGGCTCAAGCACTGTGCAAAGCTGGATTCCACTGGGAGCTGTCATTAGGCAGGAAGTCTTGAATGTTACCTGAGGAAAGTGTTCAGTGGTTAGCGATGATAAGCAAACCTTAGTTTGAAGTATTCAACAGGCCTCATCCTTGCCCCACTTCTTGGAGCCCCAAATATACTAATTTTCATTGTGAATCTCCAAGAGTGCTGTGAAATATGTAGCATTTACTCAAAACATTTTGCCAAAAATCTTTTTTTATCCCCTACAAAGGACATTTCACATTGAGATACGCAGTGTACAGGCATGCGAAGACTTTATCTTTTCAATTTCTATTTGTGAGCTCACGAAGCAGAGTTTGTCTAGCTCTATGATCACAAAAGGGGTGTGTTTTGAATCTGAAGTACATGCATGGATCACGGCGAACCATTTAGTGAGTCATGTCCCATGGAACCGAGGCCCCTTTCCCACCGGCAGATCGTCTCTCATTCCAAGCCAGAAGCTTGCAGCAGCTGCGCTCTGATGAGACACTAGGAGACCAGAAAGGGCTTGTGAGCTTCATCACAAACGCAGTGCTTTGGCCTCCTTTATAAAATGTCTTAGGAATGACACGCAGTCCTGTGCTCACCCCCTCCCACCCCCCAGCACACAGATGCACACCCTTTGCTGGCATGCGAAGCGTGCTTAGAAAGGGGAAGAAAACCCAAACCACAAAACCCCACATTCCTTTTGAGGGCTGTCTGTGTACACACCCTGGACCTTTGACCCTCTTTCCTTTCTGAACGGGGGTTTTCGAGGCTTTGCGTCAGGAGTCCGGGATATTTCAGATGCAGCCCCACCATGTCCGTGCCTCATGATTTCAGCATGTACCCCTCGGGGCTCTGTTTCTTTGTCTGTGAAATGGAGCTAGTGAGCCCTGGGTTGTACCAAGGAGAAAACATAATAAAAATGCTATGAAAAGGGACCCTGGCCAGATGGCTCAGTTGGTTAGAGCATCACCTCAAAGCACAGAGGCTGTGGGTTCGATCCCCAGTCAGGGCACATACAGGAACAGATCAATGTTCCTGTCTCTCTCTCTCTCTCTCCATTCCTCTTTCATTGAAATCAATAAAGTAAAGAAAAAAATGCTATGAAAAGGGAAACAGGAGGCATGGTTATATCATTACAAGCAGAATAAAAAAGTGGGAAGAGGACATGAACAGACACATCTCTCAGGAAGAAATACAAATGGGCAACAGATATATGAAAAGATGCTCATCTTCATTAGTTATTAGAAAAATGCAAATCAAAACTGCAATGAGATACCACCTCACACCTGTTAGATTAGCTATTATTAACAAGACAGGTAATAGCAAATGTTGGAGAGGCTGTGGAGAAAAAGGAACCCTCATTCACTGTTGGTGGGAATGTAAAGTAGTATAACCATTATGGAAGAAAGTATGGTGGTTCCTCAAAAAACTGCAAATAGAACTACCTTATGACCCAGCAATCCCTCTACTGGGTATATACTCCCAAAACTCAGAAACATTGATATGTAAAGACACATGCAGCCCCATGTTCATTGCAGCATTGTTCACAGTGGCCAAGACATGGAAACAACCAAAAAGCCCGTCAATAGAAGACTGGATAAAGAAGATGTGGCACATATACACTATGGAATACTACTCAGCCATAAGAAATGATGACATCGGATCATTTACAACAAAATGGTGGGATCTTGATAACATTATATGAAGTGAAATAAGTAAATCAGAAAAAAACAAGAACTGCATTATTCCATACGTAGGTGGGACATAAAAGTGAAAGTAAGAGACATTGATAAGAGTGTGGTGGTTACGGGAGGGAGGGAGAAGAAGGAGGGAGAGGGGCACAAGGAAAACTAGATAGAAGGTGACAGAGGACAATCTGACTTTGGGTGATGGGTATGCAACATAATTGATTGACAAGATAACCTGGACATGTTTTCTTTGAACATATGTACCCTGATTTATTGATGTCACCCTAGTAAAATTAATTTAAAAAATACAAAAAAATAAATAAAAAATAAATAGCTGTTATTAAAAAATAAAATGGCAAAGCTAATGACAAAGAAAAAATTGTAACCTTTTACACAGAAGATTAATAACTATATAATACACAAGGAGTTCTTACACAAAATTTGAAAATAGTGTATTTAAAAAATTGGCAAAAGCTAAGATACGAATTTCATAGGAAAAGCGCACAAAAAGTCAATAAACATAAATTATGTTTATGCTCATTTTGGAATTTTGAAGTTACTGCAATTATTAGGCCTGCTGCTAGAAGTTATCAGTGTGTTAATAATGAAGTTTATATTTCCCTAAATCATATTCTGAGAAGGGGTCGTCAAGCTTTATCAGAGCACCAGTGTGTCCATGGCACAGAAAGATACAGGAATCCCTGAACGGGAAACAGGTAAGTGAAGTACGGTGATTTCTGTATATTGCAATTCTATGTAGCCCGACCTGCGGTGGCGCAATGGATAAAGCGTCAACCTGGAATGATGAGGTCGCTGGTTTGAAACCCTGGACTTGCCTGGTCAAGGCACATGTGGGAATTGATGCTTCCTGTTCCTCCCCCCTTTTCTCTCTCTACTCTCTCTAAAATGAATAAATAAAATCTAAAAAAAAAAAAAAGAAATTCTATGTAGTCCTTAAAATTGATTTTGTAGGTGAAGATATAGAGCAATTGAAATGCTCAGCTAGCAGCAGAAAGTGTAAGTTGTAACCATTTTGGAAACTATTTGTGTTCTCTGCTAATGCTGAATATATGTACACTCCATGACCTAGCAATTGCATTCCTAAGCATATACGCAACAGAAATGTACACATGTGTTCACCAAAAGATATCTAAAGAATGTTCACAGCAGTTATGATAGACAAAACCTGGAAGCAACCCACATGTCCATCAGCAGTAGAATGGATAAATAAATTGTGATATATTTATACAAAGAAATACTATATGGTAAAAAGTGTTTATAAACTGTTGCTATATGCTACAGCACCATTTAATTCCATTCATATTCTGTTGAGTGGAAGAATATAGACAAGAATAAATATTGTATAATTCAAAAGGTTTAAAAACCAGGCAAAACTCATTAAAAATGGGAAGTCAGGAGAGTTGTTACTTTTGGGGGAGAGGAGACAGTAACTAGGAGAGGCTCCAAAAAGTTTTTGGATGCTGATAAATGATCTATTATTTTATATTGGTACTGAATGTAAAAGTACATTAAATTTATAAAAACACTTTGAGCTTTAGACATAACTTTTGCATATTTCTGTTTTTAGGTTCTACTTCAGTCTAAAGTCTTCTTAAAAATGATGTTGCAGAAAAATTTTAATGACATAAAAAGATATTCATGTTGTTATATAAAAAACACAGGTGCAAATTGTGTGTACAGTAAGCTATCATTTTCCCCCTTAAGGATCACCATGCATATATAATTGTAAATGAATAACATATCTTTAGGAGGATATGCAAATAAATGATACGAGTGATAGCTTCTAAAGAAAGGAAATTGGGGAGAGATTTAGTTTTTAATTTATGCCCTTTGATAACTTTTGAAGTTTTAGCTATGTACCTATATTGCCAATTCGATGCATAAATTAATGGTAATGCAAATTACACACCTATATAATTTCATTTTTGTGAAAGTAAAGGCGTGGCATCAATATAAAAATATAACCATGTTTACCTCTGGGTAATAGGATTATGAATGATTTTTTTTTTAAGTGTATATTTTCTGAGTCTTCTAGTGTGAATATGTATTTTGAGAATAGGAAAAGTCAAGTTTTTTAAAAAAATTTTCCGTTTTTACCAATGTTATTGAAGTATAATTTGCAAACAGTAAAATGCACTTATTTTTAAGTGTACAGTTCCGAGTTTTACAAAGGGACTTATGTACACTCATGTCATCACTGTAAATGCTTCCATCCCTTAGAAAGTTCCTCCCTGTCTTTATGTGGTCAACCTTTTCCTCTCCTAAGGGAGCAGCCATTGCTCCAATTTCTGTCACTGTGGCTTAGATTTGTCTGCTAGAAGTTCACAGAAAGGGTGTTATACGGTATGTATGCTTTTATGTCTGGCTTCTTTCACTCAACATAATGCTTTTGAGATGGATTTTATGTCTTGCATGTAACCGTAATTCATTATATTTTTAAAAATGAAGAGTAATGTCTTTAGTGCTTGCTGCTCTCCCATCTGTAGAGTGAGACACAGACACCCGCGTGCAGAATAACCTGCACAGCCTCTCCAGCACGTGGGCTGCAGGCTGGGGTGATCTTTGGGCCTGGCCTGCGTGCCCTGGGAGGAGAGACAGTAGCGCCCCCCCCCCCATCCTGGCCCACCTCCTTCCCTCCTCCCTCTCCTGGCGGCAGCGCAGTCTCAGGAGAGAGCCACCCTGCTCGTTGCCATTGTTCTGCGAGTGACAGCCTCCCAGGCAAATGGAAAGCTGTCAACCTGAGGGCTGTCAACTGCAGACAAGAATTCCTTTCTTTGTCAGGCTGGGTGGTCTCCGCGGCTTCGACATCAACCTGCACAAAAGATGATAAGCATCATGTGCACTTGCAGAAAAACATTGCCACCACCCAACAACTCAAACCGCCCTCCTTTGTAAGGCCAGGATTAGGTATATGTGGCTTCCCTAGCCTGTGTAGAAATCATCAAATCCTAGCCCCTGCCAGGGCATTTGGAGTTGTTTGTCCACACATGCGTCATGAAATGTCTTTGTCCCCAAATCTTAGTCATAGACAGCTAGACGGTCCTTTAGCACCTGGTCCAACCCTCTTGTTCTTCAGAAGGGGGTCCAGTCACAAGTGGGGACTTGTCCAAGGTCACACGGCACAAGGACTAGGGCAAGGACAAGATCCCTGCTAAGAGAGCCTTCTTTGGGACTCCAAGTGGCTTTTGTTAAATAAAAAGCCCCCAATAGTACAATGTAAAGTGTAATTTCTAACTTTCCAATAAAAAAGGAGTGTGTAGTGTGGTGGTGGTGGTGTGTGAACCTACCCACCCATTTGGTGGATCTCCCTTCCTTGCGCTTGTGGCCAGGAAACCAGGCCAATTTTATTTATGAAATAGTTTGGTGCCCTCTACTGGTTATTAGTAGTGGCAACAACAGCTAGCCCTTCCTGGCACCTCCTGTGCAGGACCTTGAACGTGAGGCATTATTTCTAATTTCAAATCCAAAGAACAGGTCTGTAAGTAGACATTTACAGATGAGGAAATTGAGGGTCACAGAGATTCAACAATTTGCCCAAAGTTGTTGAGCCTAGCCCTGTGGTACTCCAAATTCCTTCCACTTTTTTGAGTCAATGTAGCACTTTTCACTTTTTTTTTTTTTTAAGTGAGAGGTGGGGAGGGTAGGCAGAGACACAGGCTCCTGCAGGTGCTCCGCAAGCCCTTACCGGGCAATGCTCTGTCCATCTGGAGCCAATGCCCCATTGCTCAGGAACTAAACTATTTTAGCACCTGAGGCGGAGGCCATGGAGCCATCCTCAGCACCTGGGACCATTGCTTGACCATTTGAGCCATGGCTGCAGGAGGGGAAGAGAGAGAGAGAGAGAGAAAGAAAGAGAGGGAGAGAGAGAGAGAAAGAGAGGGAGAGAGAGAGAGAGAGAGAGAGAGAAGGGAGAGAGGTGGAGAAGCAGATGGTGGCTTCTCCTGTGTGCCCTGACTGGGAATTGAACCCAGGATTTCCACACACTAGGCTGACGCTCTACCACTGACCCAACCAGCCAGAGCCAGCACTTTCCACTTTAAATGACTTATAGATAACCTTAAAATATACCATGAAGTAGGATGCCCCTATTTAACACATGGGGAGTTCTGGGCTGGGACATCAGTGTCTTGTCCAGGGCCATAGGTCCAGTAAACCCGGTGTTCCTACAAACCATGCCAGACTGCTGCCCAGAAGGAGAGGCATACACAAGGTCTGCAAGGGAACTTCTTCCCGGCAGCCTTCATCCCGGTGAGGAATCTGGAGGCTGCAGTGTCCCCAGCCAGGGCAGCCTAGTGTTCCCACCTAAGGGGTCTCTGGGCCTCTCTCTGTCTCAGGCCTTAGGTGGGAAGGAGTTTCCAAGAGACTCAGAGGTAAAAAAAAACAACACAACACATTTTTTTTACTCATGGGTAACTCACATCATGAGTCACTGGATTCAGCAGATTGGTGCAATGAGTTCCTGGTGTGTGTATGTGTGTGTGCTATAAAGAGGTCAATTTCAATTTAATTTGTGGAATCCACTGCTAGCAGAGAGAGCAGTCCATAGGCAGAGATGGCTGCTTCGCAGCTGTGAGCTCCAATCCCAGGGGTAAGCAAACAGAGCTAAGAAAACCACAGCAGAGGTATTGTAGACGGGTTTCAATCAAGCCTGCATGTTGTTTTCTAGACATCAGCATAAACATTTAGAAATTGGAATATTTTTACATAAAAAACCCAGATTTTTAGCTCCTCTCTAACAAAATGGAAGGTTTGGTCTCAGTGGCAGCTGCCCCTTCAGCACCCTTTTGTCACCTGGGCAACAAGAAGGACTGGTAACACCATTTCTCATTGCACATATGCTGTATTTTTTTTTTAATTATTAAAAAATGCCCTAGCTGGTTGGCTCAGTGGTAGAGCATCAGCCCAGCGTGTGGATGTTCTGGGTTTGCTTTCCAGTCAGGACACACAGGAGAAGCACCCATCTGCCTCTCCACCCCTTCCCCTCTCCCTTCTCTTCTCTCTCTCTTTCTTCCCCTCCTGCAGCCATGGCTCATTGGAGCAAGATGGCCCCGGGCACTGAGGATGGCCCATGGCCTCTGCCTCAGATGCTAGGAAGAGCTCAGCTGCTGAGCAACGAAGCAATGTCCCAGGTGGGCAGAGCATTGCCCCCTAGTGGGCGTGCTGGTGGAGATCCCCGTGGAGCACATGCAGACGTCTGTCTCTTCCGCCCCTCCTCACACTGAATAAAAACAAAACAAAACAAACAAACAAAAAAACCCCACTTACTTCTTATCAGGTCTTTGTCAAAAAGTAAAAGTAAAAGACCAAGTCATTTATCATATGAAAAATAGACTCAACATATTTATTTGTGGAAGAGAAGCTATTTCTATACATTTAAAAAGCCGGTGTCCAAATTCCTTCATTTGTTTTCATTACAAGTTTGGACCCCATGAAAACCTGAATTTGCTATCCTGTAGGGTGTTTGGTACCTTTTTGTCCCAGCAGTGTGGATCCCGGGTCAGACGGTCATCCTGTTGCCACGTCTGTCTTCAACTCCAGCGAGACGTGGGGCCTTTGGAGCAGGCTGGGAGTGTAGTCCTGGGTCTGGTGAGCTGAGGTGAGAAGAAGCCCCACCCAGTGAGACTGCTTTGAATTTCTAGTGAAGGGAGAACATAAAGGCCTGGCAGCCTACCTGTGTCCTCTGTCCCAGAAATCCATTGGAGATGTAGCACCTTGATGTTAACCTTCTGAACTGACCTCCCTCCCAGCACTTTTTTCCTATGCTAGGGTTCCTAGCCTTTTCCCCCAGTCTGGCCACATGATGGCTCTGTCCCCTCAGTGGTGTCCAGAAGTGCACACAAGCCCCAGGTGTGGTCTGAACAGCCCCAAACAGCAAGACGAACATTCCCTCAGTTCCGACACTTTTATTCTTGTCACCTCAAATCATGTCTTTTTATCCCGCCAGCTCATACATTGCTTCCTACTAACTTAACGGGACACTAAGCCTCCTGAAAGATTTTCATTAACCCTTCTCATTAGGTAAGCTTTTATTATCCCTACCTAAACTAAAAACCATGGACAATGAAGGTTGAACATAGTCCTGAAGGTCATATAATGCCACCTCCTGCATATGCAGAAAGAAACCACTTCATCAAACACCTTGACTGAATTTTTGAACTGAAATGATGAAGTCTATACAATATTCCCTTAATTTTATATTTGGTTGATGGATCTTGATTTTGTAAAAACAAACAACTCCTCCAAAATCAAAAAAACCCAAACCAAAATACGGTAATAGTTTTTTGCAGTTTAATGTCTTTCATAAATTTGGTGAAGAAAATATCTGCATTTTTATATATGTTGGTATCATATATTCATTTAAACAAGGTAATTCATGATCATTATGGAAAATTTAGAAACAGCATAAAGGCAGTAATTAGAAACCCTGGGTATCTAGAATATATAAAGGACACTTAAAGCTCCATAATAAAAGGCAAATAACCCACCTTAATGGATGAAGGAATTAAATAGACATTTCTCCAAATAAGATATACAAATGGCTAATATGCACATGAAAAGATGATCGACATAATTAATCATTAAGAAAATGCAAATCGTCTGACCTGTGGTGGCGCAGTGGATAAAGTGTCGACCTGGAAATGCTGAGGTTGCCAGTTCAAAACCCTGGGCTTGCCTGGTCAAGACACATATGGGAGTTGATGCTTCCAGCTCCTCCCCCTTCTCTCTCTCTGTCTCTCCTCTCTCTCTCTCTGTCTCTCCCTCTCCTCTCTAAAATGAATAAATAAATAAATAAATAAAAATAAAAAAGAAAATGCAAATCAAAACCCCAATGAAATACCATGTCACATACACTAAGATAGCTATTCATAACAATAGGACAAGCATTGGCAAAGATGTGGAGAAATTGAAACCCTCATGCATTGTTGGTGGGAATATGAAATAGTGCAGTCACTTTGGAAAACAGTCAGGCAGTTGCTTAGAATATTAAACATAGAGTTACTATATGACCTAGAAATTCCACTCCCAGTTATAGACTCAAGAGAAATGAAAACATAGATCTACAAGTCTTATACATGGATATTTATAGCAGCATTATTTATAATGGCCAAAAAGTGGAAACAATTCAATGTCTATCATCTGATGAACAGATAAGTAAAATACGGTGTAGCCAGACAATAGAATGTTATTTGGCAATTAAAAAGTGAAACACTGCATCATGCTACAACCTAGATGAACCTTGAAAACATTATACAAAGTGAAAGGCACCGGACACAAAAGGTCACATACTGTACAATTCCATTTCTATGAAGTAATCCAGAACAGTACAGTCTCTTCAGACAGAAAGCAGATGAATGGTTGCCTAGGGCTGAGAGGGTTTGAAGGGAAATGGGGAGGGACCGGTAATGGGCCTGGGGTGTTGAGAATGCTCTAAAACGGATCATGGTATAGTTCTACAACTCTATCGATATACAGGGAGGGGCAAAAGGAGGTTTACAGTAGTGAGAACATGAAACAGTATATTCTTGTATTATTATTTATTAATTCTTGTATTATTTTTCTATGTGAACAACTGTAAATCTGCTTTTGTCCCAACCTGTACTTAAAATGATAGAATTGTATACTTTGAATGGGTGGATTTGAAGTAAGATGTGTGAATTAAATCTCCGTAAGGATGGGGACACTGCCTATCATGAGTGCTCTGTGTATTCACATGTGAGTATACAAATGAAAGAATGAGTGAACGAAATGTATGAAAGAATGTATGAACAAAAGAATTGTGGGGAGAAAAACAGTGTGAGCAAAGCTCAGAAGCAGAGGAATGCAAGACAGATCTAGAAAATGCAAACTTGTGCAGTTTGGCTAAAGTATAAAGTTTGGCTAAAGCATAAAATTCAATGAAGATTAAAAAAAAATTCAATGAGGATTCATGAAAGATATGTCCCCTGAAGGGCTGCTGGAAGCAAGTGGTGGAGATTTCAAATTACTACAAATGATTTTTGAGCAGAGGAATGGCATGGTACACGATGCACTTGAGAAAGACAACGCTGTAAGGACAAGTGGCAGATGGATTAGAAGGGGTCACCCCGAGGCTGGGAAACCAGTTTAGAGGCTGTTCAGGCAAGTGATGGTCGGGGCTGACCTAAACCAGCAGCAGTGGGACCAGAGAAGGAACGGGGGCCAGAAGCACTTAGCCAACATCCAAACATTATAAAAACATGTGTATCTGGTGATAAATAGTTCACCTATTCAACAGAACTATATCTATTACAGGAAGCACTTGCCTATAAAATTCAAGTGGTTTGTGGTTGGAATCTGCAACCACAAATCTTATTATAAAGGTAATTGAAAGGAAAAGTCCAATTGGAGATAACAAAAAACAAACAAACAGGAAACCACAAGCCCATAACCTTAATATATGGATTGATGAACCCTGGACCACATTCATCCTCCTTTAGTCCTACCCCAGACAGGCGGCAACTCTGACATCAGGCTTCCGGCAGGCAGGACTCTTGGTCTCAAGCCACTTGGTTAACTGTGTAGCACATTGGGAGGACCTGGTTTCTGATTCCAGCCCTACACTAATGCAGGAAGAACAAGCACCAGTAGAAGAAGTGAGAGGAAGATTTCTTTTAATTTAGAGACTTACAGCCTGACCAGGCGGTGGCGCAGTGGATAGAGTGTCAGACTGGGACGCAGAGGACCCAGGTTCGAGATCTATAAACTAGGAAAAGGGAAGCATTCATTTGTTGTTGAGGTCACCAGCTTGAGCGTGGGCTCATCTGGTTTGAGCAAAAGCTCACCAGCTTGAGCCCAAGGTCGCTGGCTCGAGCAAGGGGTCACTCGGTCTGCTGGAGCCCCCCAATCAAGGCACGTATGAGAAAGCAGTCAATGAACAACTAAGGTGTTGCAACAAAGAACTGATGCTTCTCATCTCTCTCCCTTTCTGTCTGTCCCTCTCTCTGACTCTGTCACAAAAAATAAATTTTTTTTAGAGACTTACAATTGATAGTATTGATATTGGGGCTGAGTGGGATTAAACCAGGCACTTAGTAGCTGATGACGGTGAATAAGTTACTTAACAACTCTGGGCCTTAGTTGTCTCATCTATAAACTAGGATTAGTGAAAATATTCACTGAGTAGTTATAAGAATTAGATGAATAAATTTAAAATGCTTTAGAAACCACAAGCACAATATGTTTGCTATGATAATTGTTACTTTTTTTTTGAGAGAGAGAGAGAGAGAGAGACTGGAACATAGAGCTGCTCCTGTATGTGCCCTGACCTGGGAATAGAGTCAGCAACCAATCAACAGAGCTATCTGACTAAGGCTTCATTTTTTATTGATATTTAGAGAGATAGAGAGAGGAAGAGAGAGAGGGGGGAGGGGAAAGGGAAGCATTCATTTGTTGTTCCACTCAGTCACGCATTCTTTGGTTACTTCCTGTGTGTACAACCGGGGATCCAATCTACAACCTGTCGTTTCTGGATGACACTCTAAACCCACTGAGCTAACCCACCAGGGTTTGTTACTATAATTACTACAGTAAGTAATGGCCCAAGCTAGACAACAATGGAACAGGTTGTTCTGGAGTCGAGTATTCTTTACCACTACAAGTGGATAGGCAAAACCAAGGTGATTGTAGGGTTCAGCTTTGGACCTTGAGTTTTAGTGCTGGTGAAAGATCCAACTAGGCTTATTCAATATTATCATTCTAATCAACCTCACAAACATTTACTGAGCAGCTTCTTAGCGCCAGACCTTGTGTTAGGCCCCAGGAATACTGGGATGAATCAGAAAGTTCCACCTCTCCAGGACTGTATGATCTAGTCAGGATAGCAGGTAGGTAGCACCTCTGGTGTGATAAGTGCCACAGAATCAGCACATATGAGGTTCATAGGTAGCCAGAGGAGGAGGGAGTCAGGGAAGCCTTCCTGGAAGAGGCAGTAAGAAGCAACGGCCTAGGGAATGCAGAGTAGGGAATGTTCATAGTGATGAAGGATTTTGGTTCTGACACTGACAGTAATTTTTTCTAGGTCCTGTTCTTAGCTGAATCATTTGGACCTGCCCACTTATTGCTTTTGGTAAGAAAATTCTTGTGAGTCTTTACAATATTTCCTAAATCCCTTTACACACCCACAGGCATTTTATTGATCAAACTTCCAATATGTTGTTTCTGTCTCAATCCCTTTCCCTTTTGGTTCAGGGAGACTGAAATCTAAGTTTCTCCAGGAGTCTTTGCCTGGTCAATCATGGTAAAAAGGGACTGCATTTCCTGGATTACTAAATCAATACAGCTTAAGTCAACAGGACCAGAGTAATTTCTGTTTCCGTGTCCTTGCCCCAGACAGTTTCCCCGTTAGCATGCTCCTTCCCACCAGATGTTCTCCTATTGTGAATTGATGCCAACGATGTTCAAAGTGACCACATTAAGGGGAAAAGCCCTGGGGAATACTGAAAAAAGAAAGAAAGAGAGAAAGCCACACACATGTACTAGACAATAAAGACAAATATGTTCACATCCTGTCATCTTGGCATGAATAGCCCCAGTAATGCTTTTAGAGAGGAGGCCCTGTCAGGAAACACTGCCAAGTTTCTCATCTTCTTTCCTGGCTTCCATTCTTACCTGCCTGATGTTTTTCAGGCTTGGGTTAGGGCTTTCCATTCTTTCTGTGCTTTGTTAATTACCCCTCATTCAGCCAGGATCACAGTCGGTCTGGGAAATAAGAGAAGTACAAAGCAGGAAGATAAATGTAGGCACAGGTTTCCCCCGAGACTGTGAATGGGGAGAGGCAAGAACACTTCCACTGGTCTATTCTCCTTGCCTGTTTTCCTTTTGTGCCCCCACCAACATGACTCATGCTGCTGCGCTCTGGGCAAGCCCAACAGCCTGTGTCACTGTATGAGATGCACAGATTGGGGCATGTACTCGTCTTCCTTTCTCTAAAGGAGGAGTCTTGTGTTAGCTTGGCTGAGGTGTCAGCTAACAATTCAGACCCAGTTATATGAAACTGGCTAACAATGGTCAGGAAACCAAAGGAGAGGGAGTTACCCATAAGAAGAGACCCAACAGGTTGTCAAGAGTTACAAAATACTAAGACCTGTACAGCATCTGAGCTGTGGTCTAAGTCCTTCAGTATTCAAGCTTGGCATGCTCTGTTGGGGAAGAGGCTCCAGGGGCTAATTATTCTCGAAAGGTTATCTTGGGGGAGAACTGTTACCTTGTTCTGTAGACATATCGCATAATCTCAGAGATTTAGAGCTGTGTAGAGTCTAGAAAGGTCATCTAGCGTTCTGGCTCTCGAAGTTTGCTGCCCATTAGAATTATCTAGGGATGAAGGTGAGGTAGGGAGGGTACGTTACAAAATTTCAATGCCCAGTTCCCATCCCTGACCAATGACATCAGAATCTCTGGGGGGAGGGTCTAAGCATGTGTTATTTCAACTCCCTAGATGCCTCCAATATCGCCATGTTTGAGAACCTGTGAGCGGAACCTTTACTATTCAGTGTGGTTAGTGGAGCTGCAGTCCCACCACGGAGCTTGTTAACAATGTACATTCTTACTTAAGATTCCATCCTAGACCTACTGAAACACAATCTGCATTTTAACAAGATCACAAGGTGATTATATGTGCATTAAAGGTTGAGAAGCAGTTGCTTTTCTTGAAGCATTGGGCAGTCTGGCAACAAAGGACCAAATTCTGTCTTGACAACTACCCACAGGAGCTGTGTGGCAGCTGACCCCTCTAACAGGTGCTCTCACATTGCAGTTTGTCGAAGCCCCACACCTGGCCAGGTTCATTAATTTCTGTTCATTGCTTGGGACAATTCACAATTTGAATTGTTTTAAAATTTATTAGTTACATGTAGTACAATCACAGTGTGATGCAATGATCACCACTATTCCAGGACATTTTCATTACCCCCAAATGAAACCCCATACATATTGAGCAATCATTCCTTAGTCCCCTCTTCCCTCAGCCCCCTGGTAACCCCTAATCTGCTTTCGGTCACTATGAGTTTGTTTATTCATATATTTCATACAAAAGGAATGCACAATGTTTTTAAGGTGTAGCCATGTTTTAGCCTATACTTGCACTTTCTTCCTTTCATGGCTGAATAATGTTCCTTTGTATGGATATACTTTTTGTTTATCCATTCGTCATTTGATGGGTATTTGGGTAGCTTCAAACTTTTGGTCATTGTGAATTTTGCTGCTCTGAACATTTGTGTGTAAGTTTATGTTTAAACTCCTGCTTTCAATTTTTTTGGGTATATACCCAGGAGTGGAATTGCTGGGTCATATGGTATGGTATTTCTATGTTTAACTTTTTGAAGAATAGCCAAACTGTTTTCTATAGCAGCACCATTTTATATTCCCACCAATAGTGCATGAGAATTCCAATTTCTCCACATCTTTGTCAACTTACTATATTTTTTCTTACTTCTAGTCATCTATTGGATGTGAAGTGGTATCTCATTGTGCTTTTGATTTTTACTCCCCTAAATAACTAATGATGATTATCTTTTCATGTGCTTGTCGGCCATGTGTGTATCTTCTTTAGAAAAAAATTATTTAAAAACTGGGTTATTTGACTGAGATCACACAGCAAGTGAGCGTTTGAACCCAGGTGTTCTTATTTCAGATCTAAGGCTCTGTCCAAAGTAAAGTCAGATCCATCATCTCCTGGTCTCTCCTGATTGACACTACTGTTAACTACTAGCTACCATCATTTTGGGAAGCTCTCTATGTGCCAGGTATTGCCTTGGAAGTCTTTATAGCTAATTTTCCCAACAACTCAGGGAGTGGTTCCGTAATTATCTTCATTCTATTACTGAAGAAACTGATATCAGGTTAAATAACTTGTTCAAGATCACACAAATGGTTAAGTGTCAGAGCTAGGACTTAACCTGGGTCTGACTCCAAAGCCCAATAAACCATCAAGCGAAATTATTATTTTAAAGGTGACCAAGTCCTGAATATACGGTCTCTGAACCGTCCTGTCTCCCAGCAGGAATTCCCAGCGCCTACAAGCGCGCACACTCCGCCTACCGCCCCTCCCTCCCAGCGGCAGGGCCTCCACAAATTGCGCAGGCGCGCTTCCTCTCAGAGGCGGCTCGGTGCAGCCTGCGCGTGCGTAGCGCTACACTCTCAGTTCTGAGATTAGAGATGGCGGAGGCTGGGGAAGCTTCGCAGGAGTCGACGACTTCAGAACAGCCGGCGGAGCTGCCTCCCTCGGTGCGGGCGAGCATCGAGCGGAAGCGGCAGCGGGCGCTGATGCTGCGCCAGGCCCGGCTGGCGGCCCGGCCCTACTCGGCGACGGCGGTTGCGGCTACCGGAGGTTTGGGTCCTGGCGGCGCCTGCCCCTTCCTTCTCCCAGCCGACCGGGTGCCGCGTCCCGAGTGTGGCGTCGAGTCCCCTCGCGCCTGCGCGCACACCCTCCCGCTGCCAGGAGGGATCCGCTCGGGGTCTTGTGGAAGCGAGCTGTCCCAGACGACAGGACGATTCCGCGGTAGAACCCAGCCTCCTGCCTCCCAGCCCGCGCTGTCCTCGCTGCACCTGGCTGTCCAGCCGCGGCCCAAATGCAGCCGCCCTCGGCGTCGGGAGGTGACAGCCGGGCCATCAGCGCCTCTGCTGTCCCTTTCTGTTCTCTTCCTGCAGCCTCCACCGGGACCAGAGGTGGCCCTTGTATACAGCATTTAGAATTGTTCTGTTTATGTACAAGGGCCCATATGGGCTTTCAATCGGTGACCACGTTTACTTACTTTTTGTAGGCATGACTAATGTAAAAGCAGCCCCAAAGATAATTGACACAGGAGGAGGCTTCATTCTGGAAGAGGAAGCAGAAGAAGAACGGACAATTGGAAAAGTTGTTCATCAGCCAGGTGAAGTGTGTTTTCAGAAAATAGATACCTAGGTTGGTCATTTTGAGTAACATGCATGATTCTTTGCAAGTTGATGTTAAATAAATAAGACAGTGGGCTGGTTAGCTTTATGAGAGCGATCAAGTTTTGCTAAGTTAAAAATTTAACAAATTTGGTCGTGATTAATAAACTTGTGTTTTGTATACAGTAATTCTTCTCTTAACACCATGGATAGGTTTTGTGAATTTAAGCAAAAACGATGTAAAAAACCCCTGATTTTATTATAGGCTAATTGATAGAAACAACAGTTAAAGTTCCTCTGGCATTTCATCAGTGTTGTAATGAAATGGCATTGAATGAAATGTTATTCCAGGACCTGCTGTACTTAGTGTTGACACTCCTTATTTTTTTTGTTTTTGTTTTTAGCGAGCGTTAGACAAGACAGGAAGGGAGAGAGATGAGAAGCATCAACTCGTAGTTATGTCACTTTAATTGTTTATTGATTGCTTCTCATACATACCTTGACCAGAGCTCCAGCTGAGCCAGTGACTCCATGCTCAAGCCAGCGACCCTGCATTCAATCCCACACTCAAGCCCGTGACCTCTGGGTTTCAAACCTGGGACACCAGTGTCCCAGGTTGATGCTCTATCCACTGCGCAACCGCTGGTCAGGCCACTCACTCTTGTTTTGTAATGAGCAGACACAGCCGATATATTGACTGATGGACTAAATACTCAACATTTCTTTGATAGGCTGAAATGAGAGGCTAGAACCAAAGAGATAAAATTTAGGACATTCTTTCATATTTGGAGGAAAAAAGCTGTTTACAAAGGATAAGATAGGGAGACCTGGCATAAAAAAGAGAATATAAGTATTACCTAAGATTAAACTTTTGGTAAATCACTTAAATATAGCCATGTATATATCCTCTCAGTGAGGATACTTTCATACTCTTTGAAAAAGTTCAAGTTTTATTTGATCATAAATTTGATAGCCAGTGGTGTAATATAACAGCTTACAAAACCTATTCAAGTTTTAGCTGCAGCCACAGAAGTGTTATGTGTTCATTAAGGTAGGTAATAGTCCTGTTCTGTTCAATGAGTGTCTATGCTATTGTTTGCAGAAGCTGAGACTTGAACTAGGATAAAGGTCCTTACCTAGGTATGTGAAGTTCTTGAAAGTATCTAGCTTCACTTTACCTAGAATAGTCTTTGTGCTAGGTGTTGAGGATGTATTGCTAAATACTATCTCTACCCTCAAGAAGTTTGTACTCTAGTGATCGAGACAAAGAGGAAGCAGTTTTCTCTTTTGGTAGGGGGTGAAATGGAAGGAGAGAAAAAGTTTCCCATTTTAAAAGTGAATTTTGTATTCTCTCTCTTCTTCTGCTGCCTTGCTCTTCACTGTTCTTTTATGTTATGTGTGAGTCAAGGAATGCAGGCAGCCCAAGGACAAGGTAATAGATTGTCTCATGAAACATCTAGAAAGAAGATAGCCCTACCAATATCCTTCTTTTTTTTTTTTTTTTTTTACAGAGACAGAGTCAGTCAGAGAGAGGGATAGATAGGGACAGACAGACAGGAACAGAGAGATGAGAAGCATCAATCATTTGTTTTTCGTTGCTCATTGCGACACCTTAATTGTTCACTGATTGCTTTCTCATATGTGCCTTGACCATGGGCCTTCAGCAGACAGAGTAACCCCTTGCTTGAGCCAGCGATCTTGGGTCCAAGCTGGTGAGCTTTTGCTCAAACCAGATGAGCCCACGCTCAAGCTGGCGACCCCGGGGTCTCGAACCTGGGTCCTTGGCATCCCAGTCTGATGCTCTATTCACTGTGCCTCCACCTGGTCAGGCCTTTTTTTTTTTTAAAAGTTTCAGTGAGAGTAAGGAAGGCAGAGAGACAGATTCCTGTATGTGCCCAACCGGACCCACCCAGAAAGCCCATTAGGGGGTGATGCTCTGCCCATCTGGGGCATTGCTCCATTGTTCAGCAGTTGAGCTCTTCTTAGCCCCTGAGCCATCCTCAGCACTTGGGGCCAACTTGCTCTAATCAACCCATGGTTGCAGGAGGGAGGGAAAGAGAGAGAAGCGAGAGGGGGAAGGATGGAGAAGCAGATAGGTGCTTCTCCTGTGTGCCCTGACTACTAATCGAACCTGGGACATCCACATGCCAGGTAACCATCTACCACTGAGCAAACCAGCCAGGGCTTTACCAGTATCCTGACTTTAGCCCATTGAGACCTATGCCAGACAAACTAGATCTGTAAGATAATAAATTTGTGTTATTTTAGCCATTAAATCTGGGGTAATTTGTTACAGTAGCAATATAAAACTAACACAGGCCCTGGACAATTGGCTCATTGGATAGAGTGTTGACCCAGTGTGTGGATGTTCCAGGTTCTATCCCTGGTCAGGGCACACATGAGAAGGGCACACATGACCATCTGCTTTTTCTTCCTCTCCCTCTCCCCCTTCTCTGTCTCTTCCCTTCTTGCAGCCAGTGGCTTGGTTGGTCTGAGTGTTGGCCTCAGGTGCCGAGAATAGCTTGGTTGATTTGTGCACTGGCCCAAGATGGGTTTCTGGGTGGATCCTGGTCTGGGTTCATGAGGGATTCTGCCTCACTATCTCTCCTCCTCTCACTTAAAATAAATAAATTAATTAAAATAAAACTAATACAAATAGGCCTGGCCATGTAGCTCAGTTGGTTAGAGTATTGTTCCAATACTCCAGGGTTGCAGGAAGTCCCAATCAGGTTACATACAAGAATCAACCAATGAATGCATGAATAAGTAGAACAACAAATGGATGTCTCTGTCTCTTCCTTCCCCTCTCTTCTGCTCCCTCCCCCACTCCCTCTGTCTCCTTCTGTCTCCCTTCCTCTCCCTTTTTTCCTTCTCTCTCTCTCCCTCCCTCTCTTCTTCTCTCTCTTTCTGCCTCTCCCTCTCCCTCTCTCCTTTCTTCCCTCCTCTCTAAAAATTTTTTTTAACTAATACAGATATCTTACACATTTGGGTTCAAAACTACTTGATGAATTGATAGGTACATTTTCTTCCTGATGTTATTTCCTTTTTCTTTTTCATCTTCAAAAATTTTCTTTAGTTAATATATAAGATTACTTAATCAATCAAGCTTTTATTTTGTCTTTATGTAAATTACTTGTGTCAGGCATAAAATACATGTTGAGAAGCTAAAAAAATAGAAGAAAATCTTCTAGTCACAAAAAAGGAAACTTAAAGAATTAATCTTTTTTTTTCTTTAGGACCGGTAATGGAATTTGATTATGCAATATGTGAAGAATGTAGCAGGGAATTTATGGATTCCTATCTTATGAATCACTTTGATTTGCCAACTTGTGATAACTGCAGGTACTTGGTTCATTTCAGACAATGTCCTCAATTGCTAAAGTTTAATGTTTATACATAGGCCTAGTGTAAAACAATTCGATCCATTTGGATTTAATATTCTTTTAGTAATTGTGATTTTTACTTTGGGAGTTCCCTAACATTTCTGTGGTTTCCATTTTGCCAAAGAAATACAGGAAGCCTGTGCTTGTCAAGGTTATGCTATCATGCCATAGATAGTTTTTTTTTTCCTTTCTGCTGGTCTTGGGTTTTTTAGCCATCTCTTCGTATCAGGATCCTTATTGTACTGGCCTCAGTGTTCGCTGACCCCTTGGTCAAAGGACTGGGGCTGTGACTGAGAGAGGGGAGTCACACCTCTCCGGCTACTCCCCTAATGCTCTCAGACCCCTCTTTCCGCTCATTTGTTAATTCTCCTGAATAGTCAGGAAGGGAATAGATAGGAAAAATGACATTCTTCTGTCATTCTTTTCTTCTCTCAGCCTTGATCCTCTTTTTACTTCACCCCATAATAATCCTTATTCCACATGGGTCTCCTGTTCCCTGTTTATCTCAGCCAAGTCCTGTGTTGGTGTTTTTCACACCTTTAGATCCTGTCTTAAATCTTACTTAGCCCTCTCACCTGTTCCCTGTTCCCGCTTACACCTACAGCCCGGATCAACTCCTCACCTGCTTTTTCAGCATACTGGGAGCCATCACCATTGACTTTTGCTCAGTGGAATCCTTGGAAGATGGAGAGCATGGAGTTGTTTTTGGTCTCATGATCACATCGGTGACTGGAAATGTCCTGACACCTGTTGGAATTATCAAGTGTAAACTCTTTCCGCATTGACACAGTGTCTTTAATGCCCAGGGTGGTGAAGGGCCACAGTATCACCACTCTCCTTAGAGTACAGACAGCTTTTGGAGACTGCATTAGCACATAGAATCTTACTTCCATGAGAAAATGAAAGCAACTGATGTATCGATTTAAAGAAAGTTGTGGGGTAGTCTGGAAAAAAATATACAGGGACTTTTAAAATTTAAACATAATTAAGAACATAGTCCTCCATTGTTTCCCTTTAGCATCTTCCAAGATTATAATTTTAGTTCAGTGTAGTTTACCAGTCCTCTCCTTTAGTTGAGACTTCTCAATTATTTAGCTTTTTTTTAAAAGATATTTCCAATTTTAAGTCTCCCTTCCCTGACCTACGCCTCCTCTTTGGTGTTCATTTGGCTTTTTGATTTCAGGTGTACATGGCTCTCTGTTCAAACCGTGTCCTCCTCTCTCCCACAGCACTTTATAGTAGGCTAGCCTCAGCTCTTGCCTGGGCCATCAGTGGGGATCTTTTAACTAGGCTCTTCCCCCAGCTTTGCACTGTTGGTCTCTTCTCCACATAGCCTTTTACTCGGAGCTCTCTAATGGTTTCTAACCCACTTGGAATAAAACTGTCTTCATTGTTGCTTACAAGGCCACTGCCTGTCTCTGACTTTCTCTCTCCTCACTCCGCACCATCACGTCAAGATCTGGCCGCAGTGGCCCTCTGCTGTGAGCTCCAGCTGCAAAGCACACTGTTGTCTTAGAGCCTTTGCATTCGCTCATCTCTCTGCTAGGAAAGTTCATTCTATTCAGTGTTCTCTATATTCTTAAGGGCCCTGCTCAAATGTCCCCTTATCAGTGACTTTCTCTGATTGCCAGTCTATTGGAAAATTTTATATTCCTTCATAGCACCTTTAGCTGTCATGTTTGGAGTCGACTGGCTTCTCCTTTACTTGAATGTAAGCTTCATGAAAACAAGGCTTTGTTTTATTCCTTGCTATATTCCTCATGCCTCAAACAGTACTTGCCATGTCACTATGGACCAGTGAGGAAAAATGTAACTGACCCTGTCTCCTTTGAGAAGCTCAGCACCAGCTGGAAACTTAACTGTTGGACCATGTATATCAGTATTCCTTCCATTTTGCTCATCCTGACTTTATGCTTTAGTTGATATTTTCATACTTATTGAGTCTTAGTTCTCATTTATATTTGTTCTACCCTTATGAGTCATTTCAAATCCTTTGTGGAAAAGAGGGACTTTAAGTAGAAAAGAAATCCTTAACATGGTAAATAACATGGATTTGCTGCTAATATAGCTTCTCAGGATGTGTAAAAAATAAAATATTTTTCTGTTAGAATTTTTATGCTGTTAATTTGACTATGAGAGCTGCAGGAAAAAGTACCGTATATGTCCTTGTGGCGTGCATACACCTCAGTTGTTGGGCTATGAAAACTTAGTTTATTTTAACTAACTAACTTATATAATGGACTTAATTTGTTTTCAGAGATGCAGATGATAAACACAAACTTATAACTAAAACAGAAGCAAAACAAGAATACCTTCTGAAAGACTGTGATTTAGAAAAAAGAGAACCACCTCTTAAATTTATTGTGAAGAAGAATCCTCATCATTCCCAATGGGGCGATATGAAACTCTACTTAAAATTACAGGTCTCTAATAAGTTATATTCAGTTATTTTATACCCTAGGACAAAGGGAAGTTTTATTTTATTTTATTTTTTTATTTTTCTGAAGTTGGAAACGGGGAGGCAGTCAGATAGACTCCCACATGTGCCCAACTGGGATCCACCCAGCATGCCACCAGGGGGTGATACTCTGCCCATCTGGGGTGTTGCTCCGCTGCAACCAGAGCCATTCTAGCACCTGAGGCAGAGGCCATGGAGCCATCCTCAGTGCCCGGGCCAACTTTTTGCTCCAATGGAGCCTTGGCTGCAGGAGGGGAAGAGAGAGACAGAGAGGAAGGAGAGGGGGAGGGGTGGAGAAGCAGATGGTGTTTCTCCTGTGTGCCCTGGCCGGGAATCGAACCTGGGACTCCTGCACGCCAGGCCAATGCTCTACCACTGAGCCAACTGGCCAGGGCCACAAAGGGAAGTTTTAACAAGAAAATAGTTGCTCATAGAGAGTTTTGAAAAAATCCTTTGTATTTTGTTGCTTTGTATATGAATCATAGTCATTCGTAATGACAATAACATGTTTTCTTACTATGCTTTTTGGTGTAGCACTTTGGAGCAAATTTATTTTTACTGAGTAATGTTAGGAGTACAGTGGGAAACTAAAAAAGCTTGGAGTTAGTACCTCTTTTTCTGGGGTCCCCCAATCTTTTTTTAAAATTTAGGAATTTCACAAATGCCTAAAATCTTACTCCACTTTGGAAGCTCTCATCTGAAACCCTATCAGGTGTCCATGTAACTCTAGTATGTCCCAGAGTAGATTGCCTCAGCTCTCCCTGCTGCCACTGTGTTACAGGTGAGCCGAGATGCTTAATCCTGGCAGCACCTGGTGCTGCTGTATCGCCCGGGCTGGGCGCCCTGAGCCACAAGCAGCCTCCTTCCTGCATCTACCCCAGAACGATACAAATACTGTAATATTATTTTTGTGCCATTATATAAAAAATATTGGGAAGCATTGCTTTAGAGCAATTTGAATTAGAATGTACTAGAAAATCCTAATATCCTTAAATAAAATTAAGGAGCCACATGTAAAACCAATCGTATACTGAATTTTATTAAACATAAGACACTATCCATTAGAAGAGTCACCATTATTTTATGTGCCATTAAACATTAAAAAGTGCTAAAAAAAAGTGCTAATTGAACTGATCCAGTTGTTACTTTTATAATTACTGAAATAGTGCCACAGGCTTATACTGTTTTTTGCTGTATATTGTGCTTGTGTGTATATAAAAAGGAAAACGTATAATGGATTTATTATGTATCCCTAAACTTCTTTACATTGAGAGTTCAATTTTTAAAATTTTTTTTATCTTTTTATTATTATTAAGTGAGAGGCGGGGAGGCAGAGAGACAGACTCCCCCATGCCCACTGACTGGGATCTACCTGGCAAGCCCCCTACCAGGCAATGCTCTGCCCCTCTGGGGCCACTGCTCAGCAACCAAGCTATTTCGTACTTGAGTGCCTGGGGCCAACTTGCTCTAATCCAGCCATGGGTGAGGGAAGGGAACAAAGAAGGAGAGAGAGAGAGAGAGAGAGAGAGAGAGAGAGAGAGAAGGGGGAGGGGTAGAGAAGCAGATGGTTACTTCTGTGTGCCCTGACCGGGGATGGAACCTGGGACTTCCACACAGTGGCCCGATGCTCTACCTCTGAGCTGACCAGCCAGGGCCAAGTTCAGTTCTGAACCATTTTGAGTTGTTAAAGCACATTGATGATGCAGCATTTTCAGGGAGTTCAATTACAGAAAATGTTACATAAGTTTTAGAACTTTAGAAGTAATAATATATCTCTATTATGTTAAGAAGAAATTTGAGTTTGGCTACATTGATTGATATTTTAGTCCCCTTAACATACAGTGAGACATAGATATCCTGAGCATAATTCTTAGTGGGTATAGTATTCTCCTAAATATAAATACATTTTATAAAGAGTAAGGCTATATAATTCAAAGTTTTAAAACTAGAATCAATTTTTAGGTCACTCAGCTACTAAAGTTTTTTGGGTTTTTTTGTGACAGAAGCAGAGAGAGACAGAGAGGGACAGACAGGAAGGGAGAGAGATGAGAAGCATCAATTCTTTGTTGTGGCACCTTAGTTGTTCATTGATTGTTTTCTCGTATGTGCCTTGACCAGGGGGCTATAGCAGAGCAAGTGACCCCTTGCTCAAGTCAGTGACCTTGGGTCCAAGCTGGTGAGCCTTGCTCAAACCAGATGAGCCCGCACTCAAGCCAGCAACCTCAGAGTTTCGAACCTGGGTCCTCTGCATCTCAGTCCAATGTTCAATCCACTTCAGTACCGCCTGGTCAGGCTAAAGTTTTTAAAATATGTATATGCTAAAGATCAGAAGTTAGTCAAGTAGATGAAAACTATTATTGATTCAGGAGAAGAGTAGTAGTGATTGCTTTCCTGTGGTGAGAGATTTTTGGAGATTACCTCAGACTGATCTGATGTGACTAATAAGTAAATTTTGGGGGTGAGCTTTCCAAAACTCATCAGACCCACTGACTTACATGTACTTACAATGATTCAAGTGAAAGAGCTGGTGAGTCAGAAACTATTACAGTCAGGACAACTTTTCTAGTTATATTCAAAGTCAGCATACATTTCCTGAGGGCCCCATAGGTTTAGATAGAGGTACTAATAGACTTGTTTCTCTATTTAAAATATTTTAAACTTCAAATAAGTGTTTATAAAATTGCACTTGAATTATATCATTCTTTGGAGCCTATGGATTTAATAATTATAAGTTTATAACTTGCAGCTCTGAATCACAGCTAATTTAAATATGGATTCTGTGTTAAAGATTGTGAAGAGGGCTCTTGAAGTTTGGGGTAGTCTGGAAGCACTGGAAGAAGAGAAGGAAGTTCGACAGAAAAACCGAGAAAAAATGAAACAGAAGAAGTTTGATAGAAAAGTAAAAGGTAAATGGCTACATTTATATCAAAAGACTGTTCTGCTGCTTTGCAAAAAGCCATTAGCTAAGTTCTTCATGTTTAAAGACTTAATGTCACTAGTAAATTGGATATTTTGTCACATACAATGAAGGAAAAAGACTTAATGTTTGCTCTTAGCTATTGTTTGAGGCTCCAAGTCCAAACCTCACAGTACTGCATTTCTAAAAGGTATGTAAGCCTTCATTTTAACGTGAGTCATGTTTTTATTTTTTTAAATTTATTATTATTATTATTATTATTTTTTAATATTTTTCTGAAGCTGGAAACGGGGAGAGACAGTCAAACAGACTCCCGCATGCGCCCTACCGGGATCCACCCGGCACGCCCACCAGGGGCGACGCTTTGCCCCTCCGGGGCATTGCTCTGCCGCGACCAGAGCCATTCTAGCACCTGGGGTAGAGGCCAAGGAGCCATCCCCAGCGCCCGGGCCATCTTTGCTCCAATGGAGCCTTGGCTACGGGAGGGGAAGAGAGAGAGAGGAAGGAGGGGGGGGTGGAGAAGCAAATGGGCGCTTCTCCTATGTGCCCTGGCCGGAATTGAACCTGGGTCCCCCCGCACGCCAGGCTGATGCTCTACCGCTGAGCTAACCGGCCAGGGCCTATTTTTGTATTTTTTCTGAAGTGAGAAGTAGGAAAGCAGAGAGACAGACTCCTGCATGCACCCGACCGGTGTCCACCTGGCAAGCCCACCAGGGGGCGATGCTCTGCCCATCTGGGCTATTGTTCTGTTGCAACCTGAGCCATTCCAGTGCCTGAGGCAGAGGCCATGGAGCCATCCTCAGCGCCTGGGTCAACTTTGCTTCAAAGGAGACTTGACTGCAGGAGGGGAAGAGAGAGACAGAGAGGAAGGAGAGGGGGAGGGGTGCTTCTCCTGTGTGCCCTGGGCAAGAATCAAACCCAGGACTTTTACACACTGGGCCGATGCTCTACCATTGAGCTAGCCGGCCAGGGCCCGTGAGTCATGTTTTTATATGGGATCATGGATGTGTCCCTGGTCAAAGATTTGACATCAGTTTAATCTTAAATATGACCAGAAGGGTTAGAAAGAGTGAAGATATCCACCAGCAAGCCTCTGTAAAATTAAAAAAATCATGACTAAGTCTTAGTTATTTAATTTAGCAGCTTGAAGGAACCTTTTCATGTCGGCTAGTCTAATGACGTTTATCTTACATATGAGTAAAAAGCTTAGAAGGGCAGAGTGACCTGCTGTATAGTTAGCGTGTTGGCCTGGAACCAGGCTTCCATGACTGAGGGTCGCATTCCTCTGTCCACATGTCTATCTCCCCACGTAACTGTCGCTCTGTTGTCCACCTGTCTCTACTTGTCCATGTATCCATCCCTGTGTGCATGTGTGCAGAAGTCTTCATCCCTCTCTCCCTCAATCCGTCTATTAGTGCAGCCAGTAATAGTGTGTCAGCTGTGGTCCAGGCGCTGTGCTGATGTAAATGCTGGAGTCCCAGTTTCTCAGAAGAGAAAGGCCAGGAAACTTGAAGTCGTAAGAGTGAAAAGTACTGTGATAGTGGTGAACACAGGGTACTGTGAGAACTGAGCACTTGCTGCTGTATCACAGAATCCCTAAAAAGTCTTAAAGAAGCAGGCACAGATGTTCGTCACACAGTATTTGTAGGGTCCAAGTATAGTGTATAGTGGATGTAGAGAGCATGCATTTTATGTGTATACAGGGTTATACATATACTAAATTGGTATATTTAAACTGAGGATCAGTGATGTGTACCTGGTCAAAGATTTGGCATCATTTCAATCTTAAATATGACCAATGGGATTATAAAAGCAAAGCTATCCACCAGCAAGCCTCTGTAATTGCTTAAAATAAAAAAACATTATTTTATTAGTAACATTTTAATGTGTATTTTTCCAGGTCTTTCTGATGCATAGACACTAAATATTTTTTATAAAAGTGGAAGCACTGTTGAACATAAATAACCCCATTATAAACATCCTTATATGCATCTTTATATAGATTATAATTAACTTAAAATATCAATTCTAGAATCAGAGTAGGGTAAGTGTACATTTATGGCTTTGTAGAGAGGGTTCCTATAGCAAACTATGCCAAATAAGAGCATTTATTTCACTAAAGCATCTTCCCCAAAAGGCCCCTGCTGTACCAGAAAGACTTCTTTGGACCTTTTGATGTCTACTGTAGCCCTTTCTCTCTTCCAGCATCAAAGAGAGCCTTGAAGGAGAAAGTAACAAGTGGCATCTTAAGGGACTGAATTTATAAACCAGTTACTAGTAGCCCAGGGGTTTTGTTAATCCTACTTTCCTGAATAACCTCAATTCTTCCCTCTGCTGCCTCCTTAAACCCCTTTCCTGACGGTATTTTAGTGCAGATGATAATATACAGATAAAGAAATTAAAAATTTGTAGCTGCAAAGTGAAGAAATATTTTTTAAAGGAGGGCTATGGTGATGTTTTTCGTAGATACTATTTCTATAGTTTGGTCAAGATATCATCTAAAGTTGACTAAATTTTTATAATTTGACTAACAAAAGATTATGGCATCTGTTTCAATTCATTATGCTTTTTCCTATAAAAATTCTATTAAGTAATATAATTTAAATTTTTTTATTTTTTATTTTTCTGAAGTGAGAAGCAGGGAGTCAGAGAGACAGACTCTCACAGGCACCCAACCAGGATCCACCTGACATGCCCACCAGGTGGTGATGCTCAGCACCTCTGGGGCGTTGCTCTGTTACAACTGGAGCCATTCTAGCGCTTGAGGTGGAGGCCATGGAGCCATCCTCAGCACTAAATAACTTTTGCTCCAATGGAGCCTTGGCTGCCAGAGGGGAAGGGAGAGATAGAGAGAGGAGGAAGGGTGGAGAAGCAGATGGACACTTCTCCTGTGTACCCTGGCTAGGAATCGAACCTGAGACTTCCACATGCCAGGTCAACGCTCTACCACTGAGCAACCAGCCAGGGCCTAATTTAAATATTTAAGATTTACACAATTTTCATAGGTGTTTTAATTGGCTGTTTTTCTCACTGTATTAAAATAACTATTAATCACCAGCTAAATTGCTGTGAATTTTTCTCATCCTTGAGGAGTTTGAATCTGTCCTGAATTCTTTCTTAGATCTCTTTCTTGTTTGGATGAAGCATGTCTTTAGAGGAAATTTTTCCAAGTTACATTAATGGTATATTTTCCAAGTCCCTACGAATCTAAGAATGTTCTGTTTCTTTTGCATATGAAAACCTAAGTTATCTCTGGTTTATGAATATTACTCTGTTGTTTTCTGGTATTTAATGTGCAGAGGTCAGTATGATGCCTTCTTTAATTATGGCCTCTTCTTGTTGATTTGCTTTAGAGGTTGGTGGATATGTTCCCGCCCTCCTGATTAGGCCACAGAAGGCTGAGACTGGCATAGACACTGTAGAGGTTAAGAGACAAGAAGCTTACTATGCAGTTTGCTTGGAAGGCTGAGAACAGAGAGGAATAGAAGCAAGTCTAAAAGTTTTTTAGTTGAAAAGGAGTTGGAACTTGGTCCCTCTGATTATGACCCACAAAGAAGCTGACACAAAATTTACTTCTTTATGGAAAGGTAAGAGATTACATTTACCTGCTCCTCTTAGGGATCAGTTTTTAGTTGCGACACCTTAGTTGTTCATTGATTGCTTTTTCTTTTTTTTTTTTTTTTTTTTTTTTTTTTTTTGCATTTTTCTGAAGCTGGAAACAGGGAGAGACAGACAGACTCCCGCATGCGCCCGACCGGGATCCACCCGGCACGCCCACCAGGGGGCGACGCTCTGCCCACCAGGGGGCGATGCTCTGCCCATCCTGGGCGTCGCCATGTTGCGACCCTCCTGGGCGTTGCCATGTTGCGACCAGAGCCACTCTAGCGCCTGGGGCAGAGGCCACAGAGCCATCCCCAGCGCCCGGGCCATCTTTGCTCCAATGGAGCCTTGGCTGTGGGAGGGGAAGAGAGAGACAGAGAGGAAGGCGCGGCGGAGGGGTGGGGAAGCAAATGGGCGCTTCTCCTATGTGCCCTGGCCGGGAATCGAACCCGGGTCCTCCGCACGCTAGGCCGACGCTCTACCGCTGAGCCAACCGGCCAGGGCCTGATTGCTTTTTCAAATGTGCCTTGACTGGGGGGCTACAGCAGACCGAGTAACCCCTTGCTCGAGCCAGCGACCTTGGGTCCAAGCTGGTGAGCTTTGCTCAAACCAGATGAGCCTGCACTCAAGCTGGCGACCTTGGGGTCTCGAACCTGGGTCTTCCACATCCCAGTCCAATGCTCCATCCACTGCGCCACCGCCTGGTCAGGCTGATCTGTAGCATTTTGAGGCTTGATCTTACTACAGAAGAGAATTAGAAGTATAAATAGTATAAGGTATATGTAAATATAGATAAAGTGAAAGACAAGAAAGAATTTTGTCAGCAAATCAAGGCTGCAGGAGTAGAAATGATGGCAACCCTGCTACACAGTTTAATTGGATTTCCCAAACCGCGGGCCCTGTTGGCCTTGATGCTGGATGGGAACTTTCACTGCTGCAAATACACAGAACGTTTTGGGATTGCATGCCTCCTTTCCACAAGTAAGGTGGAGATAGGCTTTTCCTTAAAGATATACTCAGCTTTCCCTTATTTAGTACTGGCAGAGTTTAGCTTTCCAAAAAAAGAAGATTGTCACTGTTCGTTACTATGCACTTCCCCCCAAAGAGGTGGGTAAAATATTCCATTTGGTGTTCCCTTCTAAATTTGTGGATATTTTACATGTTGGCCTGTGGTTATATATGATTTATGACTGTTTTAGGACTTCTCTCAGGAGAGGGTGAAGGACACAGTTGCCTGTTACTCTGCTTCAGTTTGTGGAGGTCAAAATAAGACCAAAGCTTCTTATGTTGTCATTTCCTAGTGGTTTTTTCCCCTCTAGTTAACAAGGGGCACCTCTGTCAAAGCTTCTGCCTGCCCATCGGGTATTTCAAGGATCAGCCTCCCTCAGCTGCTTCTCTTGTTTACATCATAAGCAGCATTTGGATTCTTTGAACACAGGCTGCCTCTTTTGCAAAATTAAGATATTAAGCTAAATAAAATGCAAATTTCAGAGTGGTGGAAAATAAATTTTTCACTGAAACAAGGATTTAGGGGAAAACTGTTTTGGGTAAAAATGATAAGCAGTCCCTGAAGATAGCAGTAACAAGATTGAACATTTGTGCATTTTAGTACATTTCCAGGTGAGGTACGGTAGTCCACAGCTTTCTGTGTGGTGGAATTCTAAGCCAGTATGATGAGGTTGTGACACTGCTGATTTGTTTTCCAGCTTCAGTGAGCTTTCAAGGCTGCTGGCTTGTCCCCTGCCACCCCCCCATCCAGGGCTCCTGAGCTCCCAGGGCCTGTCAGCCCTTTGCCCACCCTTCTGAAGCCTCTGACCTTTCGTCCTCTTCCCATTGGCAGCAGTAGGTCGTCGATCTCTACTTTACGAAGTTTTAAGTTGCTTAAATGAAGTAATATGAACAACATATTAACCTTTAAACAAATTTTTATTTCCATTTTGCCATAAATGTTTTTTCTGTCTCATTCACACATATACACATATTTTGCTGAGCTATTTGAGTTACTTGTAGACATTGTGATTCTTATTTAGTACATCAACACATTATCTCCTAAAAATATGACATTATTCTATATAACTAAAGGCGATCATACCCAATTAATTTAACATTAATATAATGCTGTTATCTACTGTATATATATTTCCCCAGTTGTTCCAATGTCTTTACCAGCATTTTAGTTGTTAGATCCAGGGGCCTTCAAGAATGATGCATATCTATATAGTCTGTGTTCCTCAGCCTTTTTATCTTTCATGATATTAAACATTTTTTAAACCAAGAATTGACAGTTTTTACATTTTACAATACAAATGAAAATTGCTTCTTTTTGTACCACGATTCCCCTACCGAACTACTCTTTGATAGTAAAAGGGAAGTGAGTCTTCCTTGTCATGCTGTTAGGAAACACCCAGAGTCCTAGTCCCATGATTTCCTGGTGAAATAGAACAAGTTATATATACTGCCAGAGGCCACCTGTTTTTCAGAATGTCCCTCCATTTGGATTTATTTGCAGCTTGTTTCCGCATCATTAGATTTCAGTCAGCCTGACCAGGCGGTGGCTGGATAGAGCATCAGACTGGGACGTGGAGGACCCAGGTTCAAAACCCCAAGTTCACCAGCTTGAGTGTGGGCTCATCTGGTTTGAGCAAGGCTCACCAGCTTGAGCCCAAGATCTCTGGCTTGAGCTCAAGGTTGCTGGCTTGAGCAAGGGGTCCCTTGTTCTGCTGTAGTACCCCCCCTCCCCCAGTCAAGGCACATATGAGAAAGCAATCAATGAACAACTAAGGTGCTGTAACAAAGAATTGATGCTTCTCATCTCTCTCTCTTCCTGTCTGTCTGTCCCTGTCTGTCCCTCTGTCTCTGTCTCACACACACACACAAAGATTTGGGTCAAACATTTTTGGTAGGAGTACTTCCTAGGCGATGTGTCGTCAAGTGCACTACATCTGGACATATACTGGTTCTCCTCTAAGCGAATGATACTTGGTTTGATTGCTGGATAAGGCAGATTTCTTCATTGTGAAGGAACTTCCCCTGTGGGGTGACTTTCTTTCTTTTTTTCTTTTTAAAGTATTTGTTTTCATTATTATTATTATTTTTTTTTTTTTTTTTCCATTTTTCTGAAGCTGGAAACAGGGAGAGACAGTCAGACAGACTCCCGCATGCGCCCGACCGGGATCCACCCGGCACGCCCACCAGGGGCGACGCTCTGCCCACCAGGGGGCGATGCTCTGCCCATCCTGGGCGTCGCCATGTTGCGACCAGAGCCACTCTAGCGCCTGGGGCAGAGGCCACAGAGCCATCCCCAGCGCCCGGGCCATCTTTGCTCCAATGGAGCCTTGGCTGCGGGAGGGGACGAGAGAGACAGAGAGGAAAGTGCGGCGGAGGGGTGGAGAAGCAAATGGGCGCTTCTCCTGTGTGCCCTGGCCGGGAATCGAACCCGGGTCCTCCGCACGCTAGGCCGACGCTCTACCGCTGAGCCAACCGGCCAGGGCCATTATTATTTTTTATTGTCGAGTTTATGCATTTTTAGAGAGGAGAGAGAAGAGGGGGAGGAGCAGGAAGCATCAACTCCCCTATGTGCCGTGACCGGGCAAGTCTAGGGTTTTGAACTGGTGACCTCAGCATTCCAGGTCGACGCTTTGTCCACTGCGCCACCACAGGTCAGACCTGTGGGGTGACTTTCTGACAGTATGTGAACATCTTATTCTGTAAGTTTCATGCAGTGGATTTTAGTACATGAGAGTGATTCTTGCCTGAGTTATTATTAAGGTGGATATAAATGGCAATTTTCTATGTTAGTCTTTCTATTATTATTTGGCATTTTTAGTACCATTTGGATTCATGGATTCTTATTCTCAAATCAGTTACAATTTGTTCCTATCATTTATTTTGAGGCTCATGGTTCTAAATTTGGTCAGTGGAAGCTCCCTTCAAGCTAGATCCTATCTCTTTTGTTTTCATCTGTAAATAATTTCAAACTTACATAAAATTGCACTAGTACAAAGGACACTCGTATAGCCTTTACCCAGATTTACCTAACACTTTACCCCATATGCTTCAACATTTGCATTCTTTATCTCTACACACATTTTTGTTCCCTTTTAAGAATGGGTTGCATACATCACTCTTTACCCCTAAGTACTACAGTATTTTCTAAGAATAAGAATGTTCTCTTACAGAATCAAATTATAATGTTGATTTTTTTTAATTCAGTGAGAGGAGGGGAGGCAGAGAGACAGACTCTGGCATGTACCCCAACCAGGATTCACCCAGCAAGCCCACTAGGAGACGATACTCTGCCCATCTGGGGTGTTGCTCAGTTGCTCAGCAACCAAGCTCTTAGTGCCAGGTAGAGGCCATGGAGTCATCCTCAGCACCCTGGGCCAACTTGCTCCAATCCAGCCATGGCTACAGGGGCATGGGGGAAGAGAGGGAGAGAGGGAGGGAGGGAGGAAGGGAGGGAGGGGGAGAGAGAGAGAGAGAGAGAGAAAGGGGAGCCAGAGAGGGAGGGAAGGAGAAGCAGATGGGCGCTTCTCCTATGTGCCCTGATCAGGAATCAAACCTGAGGAACCACATGCCAGGCCAGTGCTCTACCACTGAGCCAACCGGTCAGGGCATAATGTTGACATTTTTATCTAATGTCATCCATATTCTGGTTTTTAGCTGGCCCAGTAATGTCCATATGATTTTTTTTTTTTTTTTTTTTAAATTTTCTGAAGCTGGAAATGGGGAGAGACAGTCAGACAGACTCCCGCATGCGCCCGACTGGGATCCACCTGGCACGCCCACCAGAGGCGACGCTCTGCCCACCAGGGGGCGATGCTCTGCCCCTTTGGGGGGACGCTCTGCCGCGACCAGAGCCACTCTAGTGCCTGGGGCAGAGGCCAAGGAGCCATCCCCAGCGCCCGGGCCATCTTTGCTCCAATGGAGCCTTGGCTGCGGGAGGGGAAGAGAGAGACAGAGAGGAAGGAGGGGCGGGGGTGGAGAAGCAAATGGGCGCTTCTCCTGTGTACCCTGGCCGGGAATCGAACCCGGGTCCCCCGCACGCCAGGCCGACGCTCTACTGCTGAGCCAACCGGCCAGGGCCTCCGTATGATTTTTAAGGATCTAATCTAGGATCAGTTACTAGCTTTAGGTACCATGTCTTTCTAAATATCTTTATTTTAGACTATTTCCACAACCTTAATCATTTTTTTCTTTTTTTAAGCGAGAGGGAGGACAGACAGGGACAGAGAGACCGGAAAGGAGAGAGATGAGAAGCATCAATTCTTTGTTGCAGCCCCTTAGTTGTTTATTGATTGCTTTCTCCTATTTGTCTTAACCATGGGGCTCTAAATGAGCCAGTGACCCCTTGCTTAAACCAGTGACCTTATGTTGTAAAGTACCCAATCCACAATTGCGCAGGTTTTTGTAGAGACACCACGTCCCGATAAAATTTGAAAAGTTTTATTAAAGGAGGAAATTTATGAAATATGCCAGCCGCATATATCTTACACGGGGCAGCAGTCCCAAATTGTGTGTCTCATTAATATTCTAGAGGCTGGTTATATACCCTTAATTATACATGGGCGGGGGGAAAGCATGACATCACGACCTTTGTCTTTACCTACACAGGTTTGGGAAAAGGATGAAGGAGAGGGGACATAATTCATTAGCAAGTTCATAACATCTGTTAGGATCCACAAAAAATGTTTCTCCATATTAAAACTTACAAGGTAACACAATAGTAAAAGTGTCACTCCATACATTAAAAGACATTCCTACATCTTCCAGTGTTCACCTGCCATTCCTTTTTTCAGAGAGAGAGATATATATATACATTAACTACACGCTTTCAGGAGGGGAGGGGTAATTTCCATGGGGACAAATGCCTGCAAACGGCTCATCAAATAAGAAAAGGTTTAATTTAATCTTTTCTTTTCCTGTACCTGGCTAGCTATTCACTTGCTTCCCTACAGGTGTGGGGGGAGGTCAGAGAATCCAACTCTCCTTCACCTCTGCATTTACAATACAGTGCTATCGGCCATCCTAGTTTTGAAGCTAATCACACAAGCATAGAAATCACACTTAGAAAATCTTTCTGCATACCTAGCTCAAATTAATAAAATGTTCTTTAAGCTTCCTAAAATATTAATATTAATTCTGTAACTTTTTTTTTTATTTTAATTCTGTAACTTTTAATACCTTACGACACTTGGGCTCAAGCCAGCAACTATGGGTCATGTCTATGAACTTGTGCTCAAGTCAGCGACCCTGAGCTCAAGCTGATTAGCCCACACTCAAGTCAGCAACCTTGAGGTTTTGAACCTGGGTCCTCAGTGTCCCAGGTCAATGCTCTATCCACTGTACCACCGCCTGGTCAGGCTCCACAATCTTTTATTTTGTCAGAGACAGAGAGTCAGAGAGAGGGACAGATAGAGACAGACTGGGAGAGAGATGAGAAGCATCAATTCTTTGTTGTGGCACCTTAGTTGTTTATTGATTGCTTTCTCAATGTGCCCTGACTAGGGGGCTACAGCAGAGCGAGTGACCCCTTGCTCAAGCCAGCGACCTTGAGCTTCAAGCCAGCTACCTTTGGGCTTAACCTAGTGACCATGGGGTCAAGTCTATGAGCCCATGCTCAAGCCAGCCACCTCGGGGCTTTGTTTTTTTATTTTTCTATTTTTCTGTAGTTGGAAACGGGGAGGCAGTCAGACAGACTCCCGCATGCGCCCAACTGGGATCCACCCGGCATGCCCACCAGGGGTGATGCTTTGCCCATCTGGGGCGTTGCTCTGTTGCAACCAGAGCCATTCCAGTGCCTGAGGCAGAGGCCATAGAGCCATCCCCAGTGCCCAGGCCACTTTGCTCCAATGGAGCCTTGGCTGCGGGAGGGGAAGAGAGAGACAAAGAGGAAGGAGAGGGGGAGGGGTGGAGAAGCAGATGGGCGCTTCTCCTGTGTGCCCTGGCTGGGAATCGAACCCGGGACTCCTGCACGCCAGGCCGACCTCTACCACTGAGCCAACCGGCCAGGGTCAACCTTGGGATTTTGAACCTGGGTCCTCCATGTCCCAGACCAGCAGTCTATCTACTGTGCCACCACCTGGTCAGGTGAGGCTCCATAACCTTAATCTTTTAAGACAGTGACATTTTTTTAAGAAGTGTCTTCCATTCCCCCACCCTGATTTTTTAGAAATGTTTTCCTTTTGGGGCTTTTCTGCTTTGCCCTGATGGTACAAGATTCAGGTTGTGCTTTTCAGGAATAGTACATGAATGTTGTCTTTCTCGAGCATCACGTCTGGAGCCACATGATGTCTGTCTTCAGTTGTGATGTTAATAACATTTTTTATTTGATAAGCAAAACCTTGCAAAGATTCTGCTTCTCCTTATCATTTCCCCCTAGAATTTAGCATCTATCCATGGCTGATTCTTGCTTGAACCAGTCTTGAGTATGATGATTGAAAAAAAAAAAATTAGCTTCCACACACTCTGCATTTAAACAGTTAGAAGCCAGCATTCTACAGCATCCTTTCCCCCATTTGTTCCTTATTGGTTTGGAGCCATGACTTCCTGTTATCAGTTCATTACTGTCCTTAATTATTTTGCTGCTGAAATTGTCTCAGATTTGGGCCAACAGGAGTATTTTGAGACTAGCTCTTGAGTCCTTTTGACAGGTCTTCATCAGTTGTTGAGCACTCCTGTTTTCTACACAAAAACATTTTTTGTTTGCATATATACATATTATATATTAAAACCTTGGAATTCACACCGATAAACCCCATTCAATTCAAAATTTTAGGGTTCAGTTTTTTCCCCTTATTTGTAACTCCCTTCTCTGACAGAAATTTAATTGCCGTTATCCTTAATATAGCTGATTAATGTCCCTGTATGTAACTGATTTCCTATCACTGTGGCGCCTCCTCTGTAAGGAGAGCCTCCTTACCTTTCTGGGCCGCCCCACCCCACCACAGGTGCTTACTTTACTTGCTCCACTTAATAAAGGAAAAGGGCAAAAAAATGTAAAATGCCAGTTTTTCAGTATTTTATTAATTCCTAGCATGTTTTTTCCAGAAATGTAAATATTAAACATATGACCAATTATGGCTAGTAAGCTATATTTTTGTAGTTAAGTATTCTTTTAGTGTTGATAATTTTCTTCTCTTCCTAAATTCACATAATGCTCAGATTAGGCAAAGGTTAGGTTAGCTTAGCAGTGATGGGATGCAGTCAGATTTGGAGAGATTTTCAGTGGGGCAGTAAAGTGGCCAGGATACCTTACATCAGAGCAAAGTCCTAGTTTATAAACTAAGTGTGCATGTTGAAGCTTGAAAATAACCATCTCAGATGAACTGCTTTCATCCTGGAGGCATGAAAGGCAGCACAGCTCGGTGGTTAAGAACACAGACCTAAGATAAGATAGACTGTGCCTCTGCCATCGACTAGCTGACCTGTGGCACAAGTTAGTACCTTCTCTGTGCTTTACTTTTCTCATCTATGAAATTGAGACGATAGCTGTACTTATTTCAAAGGATCTTGAGGATGGAAGTGCTTAGAGCAGTGCCTGGTATGTTTGCTAATCCTCATGATATATTACAGATTAAAATGGAGTAAAGACAATGTGTGATCTCTTGGTGTACGCTGACTTGATGGGTTGATACAGAAGACAACTGGTGTATTCTCCTTTAGGTTGTACTGCTGTCAAAGACAGGGCTGGACTGGATCGATCATTGTTCAGAATAGAAAAACTGCAAACAATTCCTATTGCTTTTTGTTCATTCGGCTAGAAACTGAGAAGTTATTACCTTGTTAATTTCCAGGGGGTGCTGAGAACAGCTCCATGGCCTCTGCCTCAGGCGCTAGAATGGCTCCAGCCTCAACGGAGCAACGCCCCAGATGGGTAGAGCATCACCCTTTAGTGGGCATGCAGGGTGGATCCCAGTCAGGTGCATGCTGGAGTCTCTCTGCCTCCTTGCTTCTAACTTTGGAAAAATACAAAAAACAAAACAAAACCCCAAACCCAAAAACCACGTTCTAAACATAGGAACAATGGGTTTCCATGCTATTTTTGCTCAGTTTCCCTACCTGCAAAATAAAATGAAGTAAAAACCATGGTTCTTTCTAGCTGTTAATAGTCTATGATTCTTATATTTAGATTATACTTTGCAATAATAATTAGCAGTCTCCCAAAATATTATAGACTAGTTGCATAAACAGTTTTTCTAAGATAGAGTATCGGCACAGTGGCAGAGTTCTTGGCTTTCTTATTTTCTTGTAAGCAAAGCTTGACTTATCTCCCAGCTGACTCCCCTTTCCTGCTGTGGCATCCTGCCTTCAGTTGCTTGAACAAAATCCTGTTCTTTTACTCATCTTCTGACTTTCCCATTTCATACTACTACAACAATGGCATGATTGGTTTCATAGGCCAACCTAGAGATGTAAGTTTGTATAATCAATTTTGAGGAAAGTTAAGGTAAATCATACTAGATTTAAACACATACACAAGCATACACCCCACTTGTCTCCCCACCACTCCTCCACCCCAACCCCCAATCAATGGATTTTAGCTGAATAAAAAACGGGTTTTTTTTCCCTCCTTAGAATTACGGCGTGCAGTAAGAAGCAGTGTATGGAAAAGAGAAGTGGTTGCTCACCAACATGAGTATGGACCGGAAGAAAATTTAGGAGATGATGTGTACCGGAAGATCTGTACAATGTGTGGCCATGAACTGACGTATGAGAAAATGTGACTTTTAGTTAAGTGATCTGTTTTACAGAAGTTTAGGTTTAGATAAAGGAAATTTAGATTGGTCTTGTTCAAAATTCACTCAGGCACTGAGGATGGCTCCTTGGCCTCCCCCTCAGGCACTAGGAGGAACTCAGTTGCTGAGCAATGGAGCAACGCCCCAGATGGGCACAGCATCACCCTCTAGTGGGCTTGCTGGGTGGATCTGTCAGGGTGCATGCGAGAGTCTGCCTCTCTGCCTCCCCTCCTCTCATTGAATAAAAAAAAGAAAAATTCTTATAGATGAATGAAACACTTGTATAAATACTGCTTCATTAATACGTATGCATGTAATGGCTTAACTTAAACCAAGTTTCAGTTGAGGTCCAGCAGGTCTGGTTGTGGACAAAATATTGGGGTTGTGGTCATCTTTTTTTTAATTTATTTTTTTATCTCTTTTAGAATAGGATGGGAGCTGAGTGGTATTGTAGGTTCAATTGTTAGGTGAGAACTAAAGTTGAGAAATAAACCAAGGCAAACCTTAGATTGGGTTAGGAGGATGAGCTTAGTAAAGGCTGGTTGAACTGGATTCTTATCCCAAGAAACAGCAATGGTGGTAGACCCTGCACTTCAGAATCTGGGTTAGGACTGCTAGACTATTTGTCTCCAAATCAGGGGGAAGAAACTACTGCTGGACAAGTCCTGACTAACCAGAGGAATAAACATTGACTTGTGGGAGTCTGATCATTTTCTCTATCTCTAGAGTTTACTATAGGTCTTAATATTAGTTGCTAGCTAGCTGTTTATCGTAACTTGCTAACATTTACTGAGCACTTACATGCCAGGTAAGCAGTATGCTAAGTGCCTTACATGTACTCTGACTTAATCCTGGCAGGCAAGACTGCTTGCTTCTGTGGTTATTTAGCACTTAGAAAGGAAATGATAACCTAAAACCAGACATCATGCCAGACCTCTGGATCGTTTAGCTAGTTAAAATTTCCCTGATTATCTGAAAAGGATTACAAGGTAGTTACAGTTACTAAGAGGATTTGATCCCAGGTATTTGATTACAGGGCTTATGTAATATATATATATATATTTTTACAAAAACGAATTCAAGTTAAGATAAACTGGATATTTTAAAGTTATTCTTTGATAAAACTTTTATCCTACTGCTACAAATACAATAGGAAGTTTATACACTTCCATTTTTCTTTCTCGATCAATTCTTGGAGCTTATGCTCAAAGAAAGGCAAAAGTCAAAACAAGTCAAACCCAAAGAGGTTTGAGACTAAATTATTCTTTATATATGTAGTCGATACAGAAATGTTTAATATATTTTTGTGTTGATTTCCTTTACATGCTATGCTCCATATCAGAGTAGAA